>NW_004955531.1:3891494-3916171 GCF_000276665.1 Chinchilla lanigera | reverse complement strand
AAAGAAAGAAAGAAAGATGGATGATAGGAAACTGGAAGGTAGACTTTTAGAGATGGAGACGGGCGTCATTATGGGTGGCAAAAAGGAAGAGGGAGTAATGAGAATGAAATTAATCAAAATTTGTCATACGTATGTACCACTACACCAAAACTAAGCTCATTTTCTGCATTATTACTATACACCAATGAAAATACATCACCAATACAAAAAATATATTAGGGGCAAAACAGAAACTATATGACAACATTCAAAGAAATATACAGTTTGGAGGACTGAAGATATGTCCACATATATGTAGGACAATTTAGTCCAAGTGTTCAAAATCTACGTCCATCAAGTGATTATTAGAAGCTTGTACAAAAAGCAATTCGAAGGACACAATGCTTGCCTACGGGATGAGACCTTACATTCAAAACTCTCAATTAAATATTTAGCTTATTGTTACGTTTTCCAAACTTAATGTGTACCTTTATTTGCAGCCAAATCCAAATTAATAAATGAATTTATCTTCTTTAATGGAAACATAGAGGTCATAAGATGTTAATTCTTTCAATTTTCTTTCCTAACTTCTTAAAATTTGTCTTTATTTTAACACGTTCTCCCATCTTCAGAGAAAAAGGAATTGTTATTTGGTGCCAATTATGTATCTCCATCATTTATTCTTGACTACACCAACTTGCTTTCCTAAAGACCCATCAATTTAAACTGAATCTCTTTTATGAGTTCAGTTTTTCTCTAATTTTGCTCTAGTTGTTTATAAATATACTTAAAGGACTATAATCATTAAAACCCCAAAAGATATCTTCTTGGAGTTATTGTCAATAGTCATGTGTATATTGTGTTCATTTCTTCTCCTCAATAAGTTAAGTCATGTTTTGTAGTTTCTTCTCACAGACGAGTAAATTTCTTCTTTTCATGATGAAAATAACTTGAATTGGCCTCTTTGTTAGAAAGATACATGCTTTTCATTAATATCCATAGATGTGTATGTTGATTACATCAATTGTTAAAAAGCCACTATGATAAATGAAATTGTACGAGACAGTTGACAAGTGGACTAGAGGTGACTTTTGTTTTAAGTACAGGGAACTGAATATAGGGCCTTTGCACTAAGCTACAGCCTAAGTCCTTTCTAAGACTATCTGTTTTTAGAAATGGTCTCAGTAAGTTGTCCAGCCTGTTGCCCAGGCTAGGCTCAGACTTGAGATCCTTCTTTCTTAGCCTCCTAGAGTGCTAGGATTACAGGCAGGTTCCAACACACCTAGATACAGGTGCAAAATTTTATCAGAGGTACTGTTATTTTATTTTCCTCTGAATGTCTGAGAAGCATGCACAAATATTTATTGATACTTGTGTTCCAGTATCTCTTTGAAAGAGCTTTTTATCTTCTTCATGGCATTTAACTTTACTAAAAGTGCTCTGAACTAAAATGAAATTGCTATGTTCAAAAGAAAATAGTATTATCTAGTATGTTAACAAAGAGGCACTAACCTTAGTTCAAGGATAAAGAGGTTTTAGTGACAGAATAAAATGTCCTTACTGTGGCAGCATAAAAAGATTCACAAAAAATGAACCTAATTTTTCTGTTGCTAGTTTTATCAAAGAGCACTTTCTTGTGTTATGTGAAACTTCAGTGAACACAGTAATATGATTGTAAAGATGCTAAAAATACTGACACGAAAATTTGAAGAGTGAAAATATTCATGGGATGCTTTGGGTTATGTCTCTGACACATAATAAAATTCATTCATATCCCTAAAACTTTTCTGTAATTTAAAAAATGTTTGTATGCCACTGAGATCTCAACTAATTGATTTATCTTGAAAAATGTCATAAATATTATTTTTGAATTTATTGATAACAAGCAACATTTTAATCATGTTTCAGTATGTTATGTTTTCATAAAATATATTTCAAATAAATAAAAAAATTGAGAAATTAGAAAAAATTTGAAATCATTTGAAAAGCAATGCCTTCAATTTGGGCCCTGTTAGAATAGGAACGAGGTTATAATGAACTTGAATATGTAGTTAAATATTACATCCCATGAAAAGCAGAGTAACAAAGATTAAAATGAATTGTTCAAAGCAATTAATATTTTAATAGATGAGTCAAGTATAGCAATTAAGCACCGGCCAGCAAGCCAGATACTTGTATCGCTTATTTGTTTGTAGTACTAACATAACAATGGGAAAAATAAGATAAAACTTCTGAATAACACAGCCTTCCAGGAATCATCATACATCATTTTATTAGTACATGTTTGCAGGAATAATTATATTCATCTTGGGGAATTGACACATATACATACCACATCTTGATTGTTTTTACTCTCCTTGCCCTGACTGATCTCTCCTCCTTCTCTCCCAGATTCTTTTCCTGTACCTATCCCATAGATCATTACAGAAGGTAAACAGTATCTTCAAATAGAAATAGGAACATATTTGTTGTTTCTGTGCTATCTATATTACATATTTTTGCCATTCAAATGAATAAAATCAGTGTATAATTGCAGTCAATATCACAATCTACGAGAACCATTCAATTGAAATTCCCTGAAGTCTACAGTTTTAGAAAAAGCTTCAAACATTCACAAATTATCACAGAGTACTGTTTCATGTGTAATCTAAATTCTCATCTGTTTAGTCTGATTTTAAATAACTAGTCTGCTTCATAAATGAAAGCCGGAATGAACAAGAACTGCTGCAAACTAGTTCTTCCCACCCCAAAGCATTCAACTTCAGGACACATTATTGAATTCATATGTCAAACAGCTCTTGTAAAAAATTTCTGGTGCAGTATGTGACTTACGTTACAAATCTGAAACAATAAAATATACAAAGTGTCTGGCACCTGTATAGTCAAATAATCTTCTGATGCTCGCAAACACACACACACACACACACACACACACACACACAATTTTCAATGTTTCACTCTGGTCCTGTAAAGACAAAGATTGGAAGATTTTACTCTTTGAATTTAAATGTAAACTCTTTTGCCGTACGTTTTTAAAAATGTAAGGAGAAAGATAAGAGATAGATGCTGTGCAGTAAATCTAAATTTTTTCGACTTTACACGTAGAGACTCATATTGATCAGTGTTACAATTTTGACAGACTAGGTAGGAAATTCTTTCCCGAGTACTAAGAAAGTTTCTGTAGACATGGATCCAAAGCTATGCCAAACAGGTTAGTACAGATAGGCGACTACCTTTTATGTACAATGCATATGCCAGCATTCATTCATTTAAAGAACTCAAAAATGCTTGTGTGTGGACAAAGCATTTTCATACTAGCATTTGTACATTTCTTTCTTGTTCAAGGTAATGAACTTCAACAAAATATAAACTCCACTATATTACTATTGTTCAGCAATAGTAGTAACAACAATAGCGGTGGTAAAAATTATACTGTATTTGTAGGTTGATTTGTTTAAAATAGTTTTCATATATGAATTCACTTAATTTTCACAGTAGTCCTGTGAGATGTGTGCTAGTATTCTCAACTCATTTTGTAGTTGAAGAAACTGAGGAATACAAAGGATTCAGCAATTTTCCTAAGTAGTAAGGAAACAAGATGGGATTTAGATCCAGATTATCTGGTTTCAGATTCTATGTACTTAATTACTATTTTTATAGCCTCTCTTTTAAAAAGTATATTTTGCAAGAGTGGTGGGGCATGCCTGTAATCCCAGCACTTGGGAGGCTGAGGCAGGAGGATCATTGGGAGTTTGAGACCAGCATGGGCTACAAAGTGAGCTCAAGGCCAGCCTGAACTGCATAGCGAGGCCTTGTGTCAAAAAAAAGTATATTTTATCTTTGCTATGTATACTCTGACACAGAGAAATCAGCTATTTTGAAAACCAAATATACAAATTTTAAAAAATGATTTGATGATTTTAAAGCTAACTGTAATTCTGACATGTTTTTTTACCTCTCCTGACTTTTTTTGCTTCATGAATATGTATCAATTTCCACATAATTTCTCACCTTGGTTCCTGACATTATTCCAGTATTAAGGCCAACAGAACACTTATTTAGCAACAAGAGGTAAGTTGTGTGATACATACACTCTCTCCAAACATAAATATATATTTACATGTCTTCCGCCTTTCACAAGGTACCGCATATCCATTTTGGAGTCCATTGAAAAGGAGAGCCAATCCGTGCTATGCTAGTGCCTTTGTGCAAACTACAAATGTGACTCAATCTTAAGACACTGTATTTCATCTATTAGCAATTTGCTACAATAAATGTATTGTTTTAGAATAGGACACATTGCTGCTATCTGTCAGAATATCCTTGTAAACAATATTTAATCAATGCCATGTGTTGAGTGAATGTCTCTCCTCCTTTGGATATTGTACTAGTGGGTGTTGCACAAGCCATGAAATTGTACTTATAACTTTAAATTCACATCCACCCACTCATGATCCTCTGACTTTAGAACAAGCATTTTGGCAGCTGTGATGCAAGGATTTAGTTATCTGAAATTGTTCCTCTTATATTTATAGCCACTCTATGTACTTCTTGTCGTAATCTGTAAGTATTAATAGATATGAACTAGACTTTAGGCAAATTCTCAAACATTTCTATTCAAACCTCTGTTTTCATTTGGTTCCTGGTGATCATGTTCATCTTCCTCTAATTGGTGACAACTTCTACCAAAGGGTGGAATACATCCATGCCCTGGCTTTTTTCGATTCACCAGTACTTCCTTTTGTACTTTCATTTGTTCTAAGGGCACCTCAATGGTTTATGTTCGGGTGAGGCTGACAAACTCCCTGCTCTAATGTCATTGGCTCTTTCTTCCTTCTGACCAGTATTCCATTAATGTTTTGACCC
The DNA here is from genome assembly GCF_000276665.1 of Chinchilla lanigera. Classification (NCBI taxonomy): domain Eukaryota; kingdom Metazoa; phylum Chordata; class Mammalia; order Rodentia; family Chinchillidae; genus Chinchilla; species Chinchilla lanigera. Next base: position 3,911,326 of record NW_004955531.1, on the reverse strand, counting down.
CTTAATATTCTGGAATAACAGTTTTCAAATAAAAATTGAAGAATTGCTTCCTATTTTAGCTTTGATGCCTGCCAAGAAGACAAGGTTGTTTTTAGATGTATTGTATTATTTTGTGTTTCCTCTGATGTCCTATTCCAATGGAAATGGCTTATTAGTTTAGAACCCAGGGTTGTATTCACCTGTGGCAGTCAGTAGTCTGCAACAGTACCAAGTTTCCTACCATATCTCTAAAATTGCATAGTCTCTCTTTGTGTGCCTGTCTCTCTCTGTCCCTGTCTCTGTCTCTTTCTCTCTCTCCAGTGAATATAGATTGGTACCACTGAAAGTGGGCCGCAACATCCTTGTAAGCAGGCCGTGTTACTCTCATTGGCAGTGGAGCCAGTAAACTCCATCTAGTTGAATGCATGTAGGCACATAGGCACATAAATAAAGGTACTATCATTGAAGTAGGACTGGCCATATCTCTCATAAAGTAGGAAATGTACCTTGCAATTAAAGAATGGAGTATCACTGTGAGATATTGACCAAAGTTATAGTTTTTATTCTTCTCTCTTTGTTTCAGTCTAGTATGGTCCTCAAGGCCTTACAGCAAAAATTACCAGCTAACAAGAGAGTGGGCACTATTTCAAGGTTTTTGTTTTTACCTCTCTCACTTCTCTCATCATGAGACTCTGCAGGAATTGATGAATCAGGGGTCTGGATCTCTCAAGATCCGCTGCCTCCTATTTCTGTTTTTGACACCCCAGCCTTGAATTCATAATTCACTAAACAAGGATTTTGAAACACTGAAATTATTCAGGTTTTCATACATAGCAAACACTAGAGCCCTTAAGGACAGTTTTAACTCTTGAAATGTTTGAAGACAAACTGGTAAAGTGGAATATGGGTTTCATATGGCTCCTTATTATAACAGTATTTATTCTACCATATTTGTGCATTAGAATGGGCTCAGGTCAAGGGGTAACTTTGCTTTTACTTTTCCACACGGTCTTGCAAAATGTAATTATGTTACCTTGACCCTTATATCTTTATTAGTCATAGGGATCTGAGATGGACTTCTCTAAAAGCAGAACAAGACATGGGTTCTCATCCAAGCAGTCTAGAGAGGAATGGTACACACTGCCGGTAGAAAACAAACAGCAGTTTCTTAAAGTACACAGATGGAGGAATCGTTCAAAACGTTCCTGAGAAATCTCAAAGATTTAAAACTTTATAATGTCTCACTGGGAGATCATTCTACATTTCATTCACAGAGATTAATTTAATTTTGAGATAGCTCTTCGAGCTCTATTCTTGTTTCTTTGATATTGAAGATAACCTAAAATAAAATCTTCCTAGTCTACTTAAAGGGAGAAATATTGTATGAGGGCATATGATTCTCTTCTGAATATAACTTCTCATGAGCTATAAATGCAAATTCTTATAATGCAACATGGAGAAATAGTTATTCCCTTTCTTCATGCTCCACACATGTCACATGACTTTAAGGAGTGTGATCAAAAGAATCTCATTTTAGTGGATTCAGGGTAAAATACTACATCTATTTCCCTCTTTTGACCATATCCTTCCTCCATTAAATTTTAGACCACTTAAAACTGGGTTATACTTGACACAAAATTTTAATAGCATTAAAATTACACTCAGTTGTGTCCCACTATCCAACATCAACAAGCACAGATCTTTTTGATCACTCATATAAGCATCATTTGGACACTGAGCTAAGGAAAGTTTAAATTTCCTACTTTCAATTGATGTCCTTTATTTATCTTAGGTTTACAATGAAAATGACTGCTACATGCCTAACATGGGCTAAGTGACACATTTGTATTACAAATATATAAAATATTACTTATTCTTCATACATGTATAAGATATAAAAAATTAATATGTTTATTTTCTAAGTGATTACACTGAGGGCCAGGAATGAGGCTCAGTGGCACAGCACTTGCCTGGCGAATGTGAGGCCTTGAGTTTGATTCCCAGAACCAAAAAAATAAAAAACAAATAAACTGGGAAGGCAATTATGTGAAAAATGCTTCTTACACAGAATGCAGTGCATGCAGACTTAAAGTCTGTGAATTAAAACACAGCCATGGTAACTTCTTAGTTGGACTCCATAAGTGAGCTTCCCTTTACTGCTCCTCAGTATCATTGTGGCTGTTAAACAAATATTTCATTTGAATTAAAATTCCACTTTATTAGGCCTCCTTATAAACACAAAAACATATGGATTTTTGTTTCAGTTCATATTCATGCCTGAAGTAATAATCATAGTCATATGAAAGTAAAAATAGAGTATCATTTAAGATGATTTGTACCAAGTGCTTTTCTAAAAATATATTTCTTTGGAACATAGCCATGCAAGTATCTGTGTAATATATTATCAAAATAAGCATTGTAATATATTTATTAGCCTAATTCAAACATTTCAGATATAGATCATATATTCCTAGAGTTTATAAACAAAAAGTCAGCAGCATTTTCATTGCATATTGTTCAGCCAATATAATTTGACAAATAACTTTTTCAAGTTTTGCATATTGGCCAAAAGTTTCTCACTATTTATTTAACAAACATGTATGTGTAGACTTTGTTTATGTAATTGATAAGTTTGGCCTCATTTCTGAAAAATATACATAGAGATAAAATATAGCTATAGATCCTACCCCTAGTAGTTCATAATCCATTCACCCAGATTTAAACCTAAATGGAAAAGACAGCTTTAATTCAAGAAGAGATTGATAATCTAGTGATAACTTTCATAAAAGCAGGCACAAATAAATTATTTCAAATGGAAAGAGAGAAAAATTATCTCTCAGTGGGGCTGGGGATTTAGCTCAGCGGCAAAAGCGCCTGCCTGGCAAGCGCAAGTTCGTGAGTTCGGTTCCCGGTACCGGAGAAAAACAAACAAAAAAAAAAAAACAAAAAAACAACAACAAAAAAAAGAGATGTTCAAAAATTATCTCTCATTTCAGTAGTTGGATAAGAAGTACATCATCTGTGAAATAACATGCATCTCTCCCTATTTACATTCAATGTTTCTATTAAAATTATTTTAAAATATTTTTCTCCATATCTACATAAGAATTTTAAATTTTTTTGAAAACATAATTCAAATTTGTAATTAATAGGATTCTCAAGTAGTTCAAAAGAAGATTTTCTTTTTGTGAAACCATTCAGGTAAACATTAATAAAATTTGCTACTTCTTCATAACATATTTATCAAAAGAAACAAAGCAATCTCTATATTACTTTCTCTTATTTTTCTCCAAGAGTATAAATATACTGGGATTCTTCTACCAGTCCTGGACATTTTCTTAAAAGCAAATGTAGGAAACATGAGTTATTTATGTCTTTAATTTACATTCAATGAGTTCTTACTATATATCAAACATTTTCCTAGATAATGAAGATGGGGTGGTGAATAAAATAAATATTTCTGAACTTAGAGGCCTTTCTTGGTACTGGGATAGCAGGTAGTATATAAACAAACATAAATAAATATATCTACACTGGGAGATGTTAAGGGCCAGAAGAAAAGTGGCATGGGATGTTAGTTTATGTACAATATTTGGGGAAGGCATCTATGAGGTGACAAAACATTTCTAGCAATGGGAACAACCTGTGCAGAAAACTTCTTGTGGAGATATTCTTAGATCTTTGAGAAACAGCATAGAAGCCTGTGATATTGGAATGAAGCATGAATGTTAGACAAAGCAAATAACATAAAAATGTTAGAATACTGAAGGTATTACAGTACTTTAAATAGCAGAATGAAATGGAAAGCAATCCTAAAGTCTTAGTAAGAAAAGTAATATGATCTCATTTAATATTTTAAATGACTACTAAGCGTTGTTGACTACAGAATGTAGGTGAACAAAGAGGGGCGCAGGGAACCTTAGAGAGGAAAGAAAAATTATTTCAAAACTGGATCATAGTCTTAAATTTAAAAGCAAAATCAACAAAATATTCAGAAGGAAAGATATGAGATTTTATCTTAAGCAAAGATGGTTGAGATTTTATCCTAAGCAAAGATTTCTCCAGTATAATACCCAAAGTATGGGTCATAAAAGGAAAATGTTGATAAGGTGGACCTCATCAAAGTTCAAAATTGTACTTCAAAGGATATTATTAAGTAAATGAAAATACAACAACACACTGGGGACAGACAAAATTTGCAAACATGTATCAAACATAGGATCTACGCTCGGAAGTTTTTTAAAAACACTTATTTCTAAAAATAAAAAGACAAACAACTGAATAAAACATGAGCAAAATATAAACATTTCACCAAAGAAATATGTACAAATGGCACCTACACACAAAAAATATTCAAAATTATTTGTCATTAGAAATATTCTAATTAATAAGATACTATTTCAGGCATGCACTAGAATGACTGTTACAGATAAGAAAGGATGAAGAGAAATTGTGACCTTCATGTGTTACTGATAAAAATGTAAAATGATGTAGCTACTTTAAAGTACAGGTTTTGAGTTTCTCAGAAAGTTAAACATGGAACTATCACATGATCAAGTGATTGTACTGTGAGGTATCTAGGTATACAAGAAAAATAAATTTACATAAAAAGTTTATGTAAAAGTTCATAGCAGAATTATGCATACTAGCCCCAAATTAGAAATAACCCAAATGCTAATATTCTTATAAATTGATAGACAAAATGTAGCATATGGATAAAATGACACACTGTATAATAATAGGCACAAACTACCAATACATGCAATATCAAGCAAGACCCTAAAAAATATTGCAATAATAACAAAGGAACAGAATAAAGAGAAAACCTACAAAAATGAAAAAAATGCAAATTATTCCTCTGACAGATTTAAAACAAAAATATATAAGGAACTTTAAAAGACTTACATGTTTTAAGTTCCTTTTGTTCTTTTCCTCAATAACATAGAAACCCAGCCTCTGCAAATCCTGAGGCATTGACCACTCAGCGCCACTTTAAGAATTACTAAATTTATTTCTGTTTTTTATTTCATCCTTTCACTGGACCTCTCATACAGGCAGTTGGGGATCTTGGCCAGGTCCCCTATAAAGGTGACCATTATGTATTTCTAAACCGTACCAATAAAATTAACAAAAGACAGATACTTTTTAAAAACTATATAAAAACACTGAGAAGGGGACAAGGAGATGGATCTCTTGTGGTAGGGAAGTGGTCCAGGGGAAAAAGTGTGAGGGGTGATGAGGAGGGGAGGGGAAATAGGTAGAATGAAGATGTGCCATATGCAGAAACCTAATAACCCCGATTACTATAAATATCATATGCCCTAACATGAGCTAAGATCAGTACTATCAACAAGAATGAAAAGTGGGAGAGGGCAATTGGAAGGGAATGGAGAAGCAGGAGGGAAAATGGATTAAAACACAAAAAGAATCCAGCTGTGGTGCACACATGTAAACACTCCCCAAGAAGATTGCAAACTGCATGAATTGCAAACATGTACTGATTAAATAATTAGGAGTTTTAAAAATTTTTACTCTATTCTTAATGTAAAAATCCCTAAAACTTTAACAAACTGTTCAGTCATTGTTTTGCATTATAACTTTTAGAATCAAATATGAAAATTTGAAAATGTATAACACTGAAGTTTCAAAATTAAAAGAAACACAAATAGTTCAGTTAAAATGTAAATAGGCACTTCTCTAAGAAAAATTCAAGTAACTAAAACAATTATGAAAAATTCTTAATTTCTTTAGCCATCAGAAATCAAAACAACAAATGAAATACTTCACCTTAATTGGAATTACTGTTAGCAAAGATACAAAAAGTAACAAATGCTGGCAAGGATGTGGACAAAAGACAGCCCTTTTATACTCCTTGTGGAAAATATAAATTTCTGTCTCATATGTAAATGCTAAAAAGTCAGTCTGAATGTGGAATAGTAATTATTGGAGGATACAATTTTTCAGGGAGAGGACCGGTAGAGGGATGTTGGACAAAAGAAACCACAGCACAGTTAAATGGACATAATGAATTTGCATGTTCTACAGCATGCTGGAGCTAGTACAATACATTACAACCTATTATATATTTCATAAATAACTAGAAGTGAGGAGCTCAAGAACTCCAAAAGTAATTATAAGATGATAAAAACATTAATTATCCTGATTTTAATAGTACATGTTGTATATATGTATTAAAATACCACACTGTACCTCATAAACATGTACAATTATTGAATATTAATTGACAAGGAGTTTTAAGGAAATGAAAATGATTTCATCATTACACACTATGTACATGTATTGAGTTATTACACAGTATACCATAAATATATACACCTCAAATAATAATTAGTAAAACAGAAAGAAATATTATGCTCAGTGAATAAAACCAAACACATGAAAGCAGTTTTTTGTTCCATTCATGATTAGTGCCCAGAAATAGAAAATAGACTACTTGTTACGTGGACTAGGAGTAAGAACAGGGAATCAGTGTGAAGGACAAAAGTTCTCTCTTACAAAGAAGAAACAAACAGACGGTAACACAAATTTTTCTTTTCAATCAACTGGGGAATAAGCAAAACCAGTAGTATAAATGCAACAAATTACCACATATATTAAAATATTTTTGGAACAACAGAATGGATAATTTGGGGAACTATTTTAATTTCTCCTTACTTCTTATTGTTTGTCTATTTATCTATCTATATATCTATATATCTACTCTATAGTTTGAGTTTCTGAACCTATTTTCTTCAGCATTTTCATCATATTGATGTTGGATTTTGTCAAAGGCTTTTCCTACATCTATTGAAATGATGAAATGAACATGTCTTTTTTGTTCCTGCTTCAGTTTATGTGGTGTATTACATTTATTGATTTATGTGTGTTAAACCATCCATGTATTCTTAGGATGAAACCTAGCTGGTCATGATGTATGGACTTTTTGATGATTTGTTGCATTCTGTTTGCCAGTATCTTCATGATATCCACATCTGTGCTTGTTGTTAAAGAGATGGACCTATAGGGTTTTTTTTTCAGTTGGTTCTAATTTTGGAGTCGGAGTCATGATAGCTTCCACAAATGAGTTGGGAAGTATTCCTTACCTTTCAATTTATTAAATAGTTTGGGGAATACTGGCATTACAATTTTCCTGACGGTGCTGTTGTCTTAGATGGTAGGATTTTTATTATTACTGACTAATTCTCATTGCTTATTATTGGACTTTTGAGAGTTTTTAATATTTTCTTGGCTTAGTTTTGCTAATTCATACGTGTCTAGAAATCTGTCTATTGCCTTGAGATTCTCCAACTCAGGGTACAACTTTTCACAGCCCTCACTAATGATTTTCTGCTTTTGGCAGTGCACATTGTAGTTCTGCCTTTTTCATATCTAATTACATTAAAGTGAGTCTTTTCTTTCCTTTTTTGTTAAATTTGGATAAAGTTGTGTCTGTTTTGTTCATTTTTTGAAAGAATCAACTTTTTGATTCATTGATTCTTTCCTTTTTATAATTTGAATTTTATTGATTCCACTATGATCTTATTATTTGCCTCCTTTTCCTAGGTCTGGAATTAGACTGCTTTTTATGTCTAATTTATTGGGGTACATAATTAGTTAGATGTTTGAGCTAGCTCTGTTTTTCTAATGTGAGCATCCAGTGTTGAAAATTTCAACTTAAAATTGCTTTATGTTCCACAAGTTCTCATACGTTGTATTGGCATTGCCCTTTGTTTTTATTTAAGCAAACTTTATTGACTAGTGTGCATATACTTTTTTAGAAAGTTCGGTGTGCTGCTGAGAAGAACTCATATTCTATTTTAGTATGGTAGAACACTCTGTAGGTATCTATTAAGTACCTTTCTTCAAAGTTGTGATTCAGCTTTGACGTTTCTTGATTAAGTTTTTGTTTAATTTCTCTGTCCATTTGTGATAGTTGGGTATTGAAGTCTCCCACTAAGATTGTTTTCATGTTTATTTGATATTTTGTGTCCAGCAGTGTTTGTTTTATGATGTTAGGTACACTAATATTCAGTGTATATATATTTGTAATTGTTATCTCCTAGTGTTGAATTTTTCCCTTACCTAATGCATGATGACATTCTTCGTATCTTCTGATCAGATTTAACCTGAAGTTTACTTTCTCTGAGAATAAAATTCTTTCCCCTGCTTGCTTTGTGGGTCATGGAGAATGAAATATTATTTTCTGTTCTTTTATTTTTAGTTTATGAGTTTCCTTTTAGGATTAGTTGCAGCTCTTGAATGCAACAGACTGCTGAGTTTTGTTTTTTGATCCCATCTTCCAATCTGTGTCTTTCAACAGAGGAGTTCAAACTATTATATTGAGAATTATTACTAGGAAGTATTGATTTATTCCTCTCAGTGGATTCTTTTCCTGTTGTTTACTCCTTAAGTTTTCCCTTTTCATTTAACTACTTGCCTTACTTGATGGATTCATTTCAAAGGATCTTTTGACTTTTTTGCCTTGTTTCTGTGTAAGGTATTTTTAGTATATTTTGTAGTACATTTGCTGGTTAGGTGTTAAAGAATCTCTTAAGATGTTCTCTGTTGTGGAATGACCTTGTTTTCCCATCAATTTGGAAAATAGTTTTGCAGGATATATCAGTCTAGGTCAGAAGTTTTCTTCTTTTAGTGCTTGAAACACTTACTCAGAGCTCTCTTGACTTTTAATGTTTGTGCTGAGAAGTCTGCTGTAATCATAATGGGTTTACCTTCATAATTTTTTTTCCTTTTCTCTTACAGCTCTTAGGGTTCTGTCTTTTTGTTGGAGGTTTGGACTTTTGATTAGCATGTGTTGTGGGGAGATTCTGTTTTCATTGTACTTATTTGGCATTAAATAAGCCTTACTTACTGTATGTTGAGTTCTTTCCCCATACTTGGAAACTTTTTGGCTACAATTTCTCTAAGCAAATTTTCTGTGCTTTGTGTACAATAGCCTTTGGTTAGTCTTCTTAGTGTCACCTAATAGACGGTAGGTGCATTTTTCTTGCTCTCATCCTTTGTAAGGTTTATTTGAGTAAACTAGCTTGTATTTCTATTCTGTTATAGATTTCTCTTCTGTCCTTGATTTCTGAAACCCTATCTTCACACTGCTCTTTCCTGCTGTGCATCAGTTCAATAGAATACTTTATCTCCAGGATTCTATCTGATCCATTTTGGTGGAGTCTGTTTACTGGGTGAATTGGTCATCCATCTTTTGAACCATTTTGGTCGGCTCTTATATTTTTTTATTTGTTTCTCCCTTACATAAAACTGTAGATGCCAGAAGATAACCACAGGCTTGAAATCACACAGAGATTTCTTTTTTTTTTTTCCTTTGATTATTTTTCATGATTGTGAACATTGCTCTTGGCTTTATCATTATTATTATACAGCTCTTGTTTTGTCTTCTCCTTCTTTCTTTTCCCTTCAGTCTTCATCAGTGTCCAATTCAGGGCGTGTTTCCCCTGTCACTGGTAGACAGAGGAGGCAGACAGGGCCCCGATCCACGCTGGATGATCCCAGCAGGTCTGCAGTAGGACTAGGTTGGGGTGCTGCATAGTCCCAGCAAGGATGCAGTAGGAACAGGGCAGGGTGCTGATTCTGGCACTTTCAACTCACAGAAGTTTAGGCCAATCCTTGCCTCTGATTATGGCACTGGGGCCTGACTTGTTGAGCCTACAATACTTTGGTTGTGTCTAGCAGCCCTGACCTTGGCTCCCTCACCCTGGACATTTCCTGCAGTTCTCCTTCACTTAGTCATTCAAAGCTCTGAATGTAAGTGAACCCACAGCTATTGCTTGGAGTCCTGAACTCAGTTGGCCTGTCCATAAAATGGTGTCTAGACAAGCACCTCTCTTGAGGACATGACAGAACCTTGGACTGGAGACACTCACTAGTTGTTGTAGATTACAGCAACCAGCACTCCATCCCACCAGTGTGTTTCTCCCTGGAGGCAACAGGAGTCACCTGCCCTCACTGTGTCTCTGTAGACTCAAGCCTCCTCTCTCATGCTGTGAGCCAGGAGTCAGGGAAAAAGTAGTTTGCCACTTCCTTTTTCTGTATTGTGTTCGTTTTCTTTACTTTCCCTATGGGCTCCATTCTCCCTTCAGATCCTTCCTGAGTCCCAAGGATCCACATTCCTCCTTCTTTTCTTCCCTAAATTGTTATATTCCAGTGTCTCAACTCCAAATCTCAGAGAGGTTGATTTGCTACTGTGTACTATTCCACTATCTTTCCAGAAGATTGAGAATTTCTACTGGTAATGTGTCAAGAGAGCCAATCACACATGAGTCATAAACATAAAAACTTGTTTCGATAATTTTACCCTTTCACCAGTACACATTACAGAACATATTATACCACTATACGTAGATTAACAGGCATGTGGAGGGTGGGGGATAATGGAAAGGAAGGAGAAAATCAAAGGGGACCATCAGTGGGAAGAAAGGGAAGACCAATGTCAAAAGATTAAAAAGTAGAAAAGAAGTCAGAGTTCAATAGTTATTTTTGTAGCTGGGCTATAAAGGGATATTGTTGAGGGGTTTTGAGAAAGGCTTTGCATAGGCAGGGGAGGTTTGCAGATGGGTGGATATGTATTTAGAGGTGGTGAGAGGCTATAAGGTTGTTGGGACCTGTTGATATATTCACAGTTATTCTTGTTTGGATCCTTTGTGCCCAACTTTAAGGATTACCCTGACATATCCTTGAGTTTTACTGTGTAAGTAAAGGCAATGGCTGATACTTAATTCTCTTTTGGACATATTCAGGTTTTATGAGAGTGAGATATGGATATAGATATATAGATATAGATATACAGATATAGATATAGATATATGAGTGCAATGGGAAGCAAGGAGGTAAGATAATGAGGAAGAAAGGAAATTAAAGAATAGAGGGAAAATAATAAAAAAGAATTGGAGAGAAGAAAGATTAAAAGAGGTAGCAAGTCAAAGAGAAAAACATTGAAAATTAAAGTACAATAATCAAACAATGCCAATAAAGTACCAACCATAAGAAAAGAAAAACATTAGGAAAGAAAAAGTGAAAAAAAAATGCATACAAAATAAAATCAACTTAGTTTATGCAAATCCAACAATAAAAGGATACAATAAGTATAACAATCTAAACAAAAATACAAATAAAATTTGAAACCTTGACACAGTTGTTATGGCATTAACCCAGAGCATCCACACAGCTCCCTGGCATCACACCCTGAATTTGATTCACCACGCAGTTTCCCCGAGGGCCACACATCTGCCTGGCCAAAACCTTGAATACCGTTGCTCCCTCCAAACATATGTCTTGGTTGCAAGCTGTGTTCCAGGTACGGCCCATTGGAGAGCTCTTTGGATCCAATCATATCAACCAATTTAAGTGGCTAAATATTGTGGACATCTCTTTGTCTTCCTCTCACAGGTTTTCCTTTCCTAATATGTTGGCCAAAAGCTACTGGCTCACGTGTCTTTCAACATTTCTGCCCACATGTCTATCTGTCACAACCCTGCCTGGAGAACCCAGTGCCATCTCCAGGTTAAGCTGAGGTTCCCCCTTTCCTACTGTGGGGTAGTGAGCAGGACCTCATGCCATGTCTAGCCTGTCCAGTTTTTGGAGAAACAGTTGAAGAGTGACCAATCTGTTGTGACTTCCAAGTCACTCTCTGTCCTGGGCTTCAGTCTCCTCCCACAGAGTCCCCCACTGGTCTGTGCCCCATAAATTTGTTCTAGAACTTGTTTTTCCTTCCCTCTTCAGCCTCAGAGAAGTGTTGCTGGGGGTTCCCTGGGAGAACCTTCCTGAAGTCATGAATAAGACACTGATTGTGACATGAGAAGCATGCCTATTTTGTGGGAGGAATGAGAAACAGTTTGTCTATTGGGCACCACCAATATTTACCTGTCTGCCCTTATGTTTAGCTTGCTCCCTGGTGCATCTCACTACTTCCTCATGCAGGAGAGCTCTAAGACACAGATGTGTCCTTCTGCTTGCACATGTTGTAGCAATATTGTTTACAGTAGGTGAGTGCATGGTGTGTGGCAATTTGTTCAACACCACTTTAGGATTCTCTGAATGCCCGGACTGGATATGTTTTACTTTGTCATACCCAGTGGGGAAGCAGAATCTATTCAGCCAGCCAGGCTATTACTGAGTGTTGGTCTACCTTTTAGTTTGATCCTTTCCTCAGAGTGCATGTGGGCCAGGTCTGAGGTACAGGATGGGGTAGGATGATTCAGGAGTGGTCTCTTCCTCTCACATACCCTATAAACACTTGGTTGTAGTCCAGCTGGATTTTCTTCTCATTTTTCTGCCTGAATAAGTCTTTATCTTTTGTACTAGCTTCAAGGAATATGCTTTCCTCCCTGGCCGATTTGGACCACTCTTCCTTCCTGTCATCCCCTAGGTGGCTATCTTCTGTTCTTATGTATTTGGTTCAACATTAATTTCTGTGTATCTCTGTTAAGGAATTTCACTTGAGATTTACATTTTGATGTACAGGATGAGTAATGCAGATGTGGGTGGATCTCATTCATTTCTTGAAAACTGAATAAATAAAAGAATGAATAAGAAAGACCCCCCCCTCTGACTGGACTCAATCTAAAATGCCAGTTTTCAACTCTCTTTTTACTCAGATTCAGATTTCAATATATACCATTGCTTTTCTAGTTTACAGACCTTCAGACTCAGACTAAGACTGCACTATTGACTCTCTTGATCATAGATAGATGTATGCTAACAGTCTGAGTAGTATATTTAATACCAGAGGAAAGCAAGAAATGATCTTATGAATCAAGAAGAGATGGATGTTTAATCCAGATGGAGGAATGAAGACAGGGGCCTAGATGATGAATGATGAATCCCCTTTGTTGACTCAGCAAAATGAGCTTGTATAAGACTGGATTGAAACTAGCCATTTATTAAACTGCAGGGGAGCATGTCATTATATTCACTTCAAAGAACCCACAGCCCTACTTGTTCTTGGTGCACACTTTAAGATTGAAAGTTTTAGGGTCAGAGTGAAACTACATTGAATTAGTTTTATATTTAATTCTTTTTTATCTTAAAGAAAATTTTTAAAAGAACAATAGCAAAATAACAGACAAAAACACAGCCAAAAAATAAAAATAATGCAAAGTTCCAAAGGAAAATGATAATAATTAACAGTGGTTGTTATATTACATATTGTTATCTTCAAATAACTTGCTCAGATTACCAGGTGTAAAAATGCACCATTGATTGAATCTCTAAAGAGAATAAAAATAATTAAAAAAAAAAACATTAGAAACGATGCAGATTTAAATAGACAAGATGGTAGGAATTCACCAATGGTTGTTATATTGCATATTGTTATCTTCAAATTAGTTGTTCAGATTACCAGATACAAGCATGCAAAATTGGTCAAAACATTAAGCATTAAATGTTCCTTTTAATACATCAGTGATACAGTTGTCCCAGCTATATATATTTTTTTCCTTTCCTTCTTTCTTTCTTTTTCTCCTTTCCCTCATCTTGGCTGTTCCTTCTTTTGAGCAGTTTCTGTCCCTTTCATAATATTGATTGTGCATATTAGGTTTTATTTACTCTTCCAGGTTCTTACACTAGGGAGACAATATGATGTTTACACGTGTGGGTCCGATTTATTTCATCTATGAGTATGGTCTCTATTTGCATCCATTTACCTACAAAACTTTGAGTTTATCTTTTTAATACTTGTGTGATACTCCATTGTATAAAAATACCACATCTTTTTATCCATTCATCAGTTGATGGACATTTGGGTTGCCTTAGCACTTACTCTACCTTCAAATTAGATAGAATAGACATTATTAAAATAAGCTTGAAAATAAGGATTTTTTATGATTTATCTATCTATAAAAAGATAGATCATTTTAAATTCTACATAGAGAGAATACATAAAATGATGGTACAGTAAGATATATTTTGAGACTATAAAAATTCCATTTAAAACTAAAGTGGCAGAGATAATTTATTTAAAGCAATCAAGTAAACATGTTTTAGAAATATGCAAGAACAAAATTATGAAACATCAGCATCTTAATATAGGCTAATCTTTTCCATAGTATATATAGTCTATCATTCTGAAATATTGAAATGATCTCAATTTAATTTAAAAACAAGATATTCAAAGCCAAATATGAGTGTACATTACAAGTTCCTTAGTTAAGATATTTTAAACTTTAATGTTTTAAGCTACTAATAAAACAAACATCTACTTACAGTTAACAAAATATAAGTAGAATTTTTGAAAATTTTCAGCTTTGTCCATAAGAGAAGCTCCCAGAAATATCAACTGAATGAGATATTAAAAGGAAAAATATAGTCTTATTCCAGAAAGAATGACCATCATCAAGAAATCAAATAGTGAATGCTGATAAGGCTATGGGGAAAAAAGGAACCCTTCTACACTGTAAATGGGAATGTAAAGTAGTACAATCATTATGAAAAACACAGAGATTCCTCAAAATCTAAAACTAGAAATTCTATTGAACCCAGCTATTCTCCTTCCAGGTGTTATCGTGAAAGAGTTGAAGACATTATATTGCAGGGATACATGCATATTTATGCTTATAGCAGAGCAATTCATAATGGCTAATTCTTGAAAGCATCCTATATATCCATCAACTGATGAATGGATAAAAAAGGCGGTATTTACACACAATGGAGTACTACTCTTCCATAAGGATACACTTCAGTCTTTTGTAGGAAAATGGGTGCACATTGGGACCATAAGCTTAAGTGAAATAAATCAGACACACAAGTTAAATACCACATAATTTATCTTACACAAGAAACTCAAATAATAAATAAAGAGAAAAATAAAATATGCATAATAGGAAATAGGTATATGGAACTTTCTCAAATGGGAAGGGGATCAAGAGATGAAGGGAGGGGTTGGAAAAACAGGAAAAAAATGAAAAAGAGGAATTAATGCGTGCTATGCACATGTACCAACCTCATACAGAAAAGAAACATTATATACTGCAAACATGTACTAACAAAAATTTTTTAAACAATTTTAGGATTAGTATGTTTACTTTTTGCTGCTACAAATCATCACAGAATCAAAGATAATAAGATAAATATCTCTGAGTTCCAAAGTGAATTATTTCTAGAATGATGAATATACTCTATGAACAAGTATTTGGGCAACCATTGAAATGAATGATAAAGACAATGAATTTTGGGGGCTGGGGATTTAGCTCAGCAGCAAAAGTGCCTGCCTTGCAAGCGCAAGGTCGTGAGTTTGGTTCCCGGTACCGGAGAAAAAAATGAAAAAATGCAAAAAAAAAACAACAAAAAACGAAAAGACAATGAATTTTTAAATTAATATTGATTCAAACTTCTTTTGAAGCTATAATTCCCCTGTTACAGAGTGTGTTAGGCACATTCTGTCCTTCCCAAAGAATCCTCTATACTGAGTCTCCAAAAATGTCTTCTTATGACATAAAAAGCTCAAGCGGTCTCACATATATTATGACTGGTTGTGAATAACTTTGTAAGTGTTACCAGTCACTCCTATTTATCTCTGAATGTTGTGATAGCCTAAGCATCAGTAAGGCCATCACTGAACCCATATGTGCTGCAGTGCAAATCTGTTCAGAGGCTCTGTGTAGAGAACTGATGATAGCCAGCTTCCCAAACAGCTGCCATTTGCTTAGGGAACATAAGCTGAGTGGGCAGAAGAATCCTCTTAAGGAGTTACTGAAGCACAACATTCAGATTAGGTGGCATAATTGTGGACTCCTGGGATCAACAGTGGCAGAACAGAGAGCTCTTTTCTGTCCCAGCTGTCAGGCAGACAGTGAGCAGAATCAGTAGTGTGACAGACCGCCACTTCAGTTACCAGCAGAAGGCTACATATCATTAAGACTTCACAATGTAAAATCACTGTACTGAAACACACAGTTCCATAATCAGAAGAGTCTTGTCCTAGAGACCCAAATCAAGGCATCTGGCAATCTTTGTATTCAACTGAGATATACTTCCTATTAGAAACTATGATTCAAAAATTTAACCAACAAAAATGACATTGCAAAATTACTAATTAATTTTATAGGCTCTAGATAAGAGAAAATGCCTTGACATATGCACTATCCCCCAACTCCAAAATTGTTTCCTCTGCTACAAAATGTCTTTACCAAAAACAAAGCTATAAGTTATATTAGAAAGAAAATGTCAGAATCCTGTCAAACTCATTTACTACCTCTATGACTTTGGATGAGTCTCACTGTCCTTCAATTTTCCCCTCTTTAAGATGTGGATGTTAATGGTTAATTTTCATTTGTATTAGTTTGAATATTAGCAATGTTTTGAATATGCAGTGTATATGGTGGGCATTAAACTTAAAAAAGTTGCAATAAATGAGTATATTTTCTAAAAAAAAAATCCTTCATATTTTTGTGCTTTCTCTGTTATAAAATACTTTTCCATACACTCCTGTGACCAAAGTAGAATATTCTTATTCTCATTGCACTCTTGAGGAACCTAGGTGTTTGTGTTAGTGGCTTACGGAGGCTTCCAAATGATAGATACTACACTGAAAGTCAAGACTCTTGACTTCAATTCCGCTCTTCTTTTACTTGTAAACATTTGCAAGACATTTAAAATACTTAGAGTTTTACATAAATGATTTATTGATTTTTTAAAGGTGCAAAATACAGAAAAGTTTGGAGTAAAAACATAAGAATTATTCACGTACTCATCACACAGATTTTGTTTCTCTGTACCTCTCTGTCTCTTTCTCTACTACCTATCTTTTCTACTTTTTTCTCTTTCTGTAACTATCCATGTTACACTCTTCCTCTACCCATTCCTCTCTCCAACTCCTGAGAAATTTTACAATTGTGATATAAAAGTTATTAAACATTTTCAGAAAGGAAGAAATGATCTTACTGCCTCTGTTCTATTTTCTTCCACACATAGAGGCAACTACTTTTAGAATGTGTTCATTCAATTCTATGTTTTATGTATTTGCATATTTTTTAGAATTGGACTATCTCAAATAATCATGAATATTCTTATAAAAATGGTACAAATATTCTACAACTTGCAATTATTTCTCAAAATTATATTTTCAAGATCTATTCATGATGGTGTTCACCAGTTGAATGATTCAAACTTCTGAGTATACTGTGCTATGAATAGAACTTAAGTATTAATAGACTCTTAACATGCTTTTCAATTACAGGAATGTCTCAATTGATTATTTCTAATGTGTTGAATATTCTCCTTGTGAGTTCATGTATACTTAATTATGTAATATGTGCCATGATACTAGACTATCCTCTATTGGTTGTAGATTTTTTTTCTAGTGGTTACATGGAGAACAGTATTGAACAAATAATCTATATTCCTACTTATTTAAACTTTTCCCAATGTATTATATTCTAAGATATTTTTTTCTTGAAACTGTCAAATAGATTACCATGTTTCGCATTTTATGTTAAGATAATGTTATAGATTGCAAAGCTTTTATATTTGTACAAACTTACAATTGCTATGTACTTGATTTTTTCACTTGTGTTATTAATTCTATGGATCTTTGTCATTGAAATTCTATTTTATCTAATATTACATATTATTTCACCATTGCTTTTTTGTTTTTTACAAATACATACTGGATTCCAACCCTGATCATGAAAATTTTATGTCATGTTGCTTTGGGTGGTGTTTCTTGTAAGCCATATACATATGATTCTCAAGATTCTAGTTTTTTCCTTAATAACTTTTGGTAATTGACTATAACCCACTTACATTTATTTGAATAGTATATGTATATATTTCCACTTTGATTTTAATTTCCATGTTTTATTTAGTATATTTTTCTGTATTTTATTATTCTATTTCACTGGAGAATTTTAATTTGATATATCTGCATATAATTTTATATTTAACACAAAAATTTAGAGTTGAATTATATGTTATTCTTCATCTTTTACAAGATAAAGCTTTTCTTGAATATCTTACATCATGTATTTATTTTGTAGTCTTTTCATTAAATTTTGATCTTAAATAATCCCAAACACCATTATTATATTTTTAAAGCTCACGACATGTTTAAGTTTAACCATTTTGTCTTTCACCATTACTGCTTTCCTGTAACTCCTTCCTTCTGAATTTATTTTTCTTCTCTTGAAAGTACATTTATTCATGACTATCTTAAGGAGAATCATGAAAATAAACTCTATCTGATTTTTTGGTCTTCATTTCTTATTTTTGTTCAATATTCATAGTTTCAAATACATATCAGTTTTGGATAAAGCTGCTGCTAGTTTTCAAAATAAGGAAATATATCATTTTTGAGATACAAAATACAAATATATTTTTGTAAAAAGCTTTTTATAAATCAAATAAGGCATATGTACTTTTGAGAGACCAATTAATCTCAATATTATATCAGTCTCAAATTTTATTTTTCTGTTTAAGTGATTAGTTAAACTGTTTAAAAGTTATAAATTCCTTTGTACTTTATTCTGTGGAATAAATTTTCAAAATTTATTATACAACATAAAAATGGATATGCATAGGCAAATGGTTTCTACGGTCTGGAAATGTGGACACTATGCTCAGTGTTCATCACAAAGCTTACTGTCGTATTACTTCACAAAGGACAACTGGTATTTGTTCATTGTGGATTAATACTGACTTTTCTTGTGGAAAATAGTTTTTGATTCTTTATTTCATGATAACAGGTAAAACAAAATTTCATAACCATATAATAGGAGAATAAAAATAATACATGGCATATTCTTATCTTTAAAGTGGTTACTCATAGCACAAGATATGGGCATAAAAATTTCTCCAATCAATATTAGCACAAATCTTCCTTTTCTATGAGCTGACAGATACTAATAATATAACTAATTTGCATTTTTTCTCCCTTTTCCTATTCTTCCTTTCATTTTTCCCACATCCTAGTCCTTTTTCCGTTTAAGAAATTTCTTCCCATTCCACAATATCTATTGTACAGTTTAGATCATATTTCCTCTTTCAATTTCTCACACCCAGGAGACATGATGTTTACACATGTGAGTCTGATTTACTTTACTTATGATTATGTCTCAAGTTGCGTCCATTTACCTATAAAATTCTCAAGTTTATCCTTCTTTATGGCTAAGTAGAACCTCATTGCATAAAAATACCATATCTTTTTTATCCCTTCCTTGGTTGTTGGGCATTTAGGTTGTATCCAAGATTTAGCTATTACAAATTGTGCTATTATAAACATGAGTGCACATATATTGCTGTGATATGATGTTTTTTAATTCTTCTGGGAAAATATGCAGAAGGGGAACAGCTGAGTTGAATGGGACCTCTAATCCTAGCTTTTTTAGGACTCTGCACACTGATATCTGCAGTGGTTGAACCACTCTACAGTCCCACCAACAGTGGAAAAGTGTTTCTTTTTCCCGACAAACCCCTCAGCAATTATATTGTTTCATTTCTTGATGGTAGTCATTCTTTCAGAGTAAGATGGAATCCCAGTGTTGTTTTAATTTGCATCTTCCGAATGACCAATGTTGTTGAACATTTTTTCATATGTTTATTTGTCATTTGTATTTCTTCATCTGAAAAGTGTGTATTCATCTTGGATGCCCATTTCTGGATTGGGTCTTTGAATTTCGGTGTCTGATTTTTTTCAGTACTTCGTATATTCTAAATAAAAGTCCTTAGTCTGCAGGACAACCGGCTATAACTTTTCCCACTCTGTGGGTTGTCTTTTCACTCTGTTGGTGATTTCTTTTGTTGGGCAAAAGCTTTTCAGTAAGGTGAGATCCCATTTGTTGATGCTTTGTATTATTTCTCTTGCAGTCTGGGTTTTGTTCATGAAGTCCCTTCCT
>NW_004955531.1:3889327-3890888 GCF_000276665.1 Chinchilla lanigera | reverse complement strand
CAGAACGCTGTAATTTCCAATATAGAGATCTTTTATTTCCTTTGTTAGATTGATTCCTAAGTATTTCTCTGTTGTGGATGCCAGTGTGCAGTGTGTGGTTTCCTTAATTTCTCTCTCATTCAGTGTGTTGTTTGTGTACAGGAGTGCTATTTATTTTTCAGCATTGACTTTGTATCCAGCTATTCTACCGAATTTCATTATTAAATCTAGATGTCTTTTGGTGGAGCTTTCAGGGTCTTCAATGTAGAGTATCTGGTCATCTGGGAATAATGAAAATTTAACTTTTTCCTTTTTAAACTTACTCTTTTTATTCTCTCTTTCTCTCTCTCTTTCTCTCTCTCTCTCTTTCTCTCCCTCTTTCTCTCTCTCCCTCTCTCTCATCTAACTGGTTTAGGTAATATTTCTAGAACTATATTGAATAGGAATGCTGATTGTGGACATCCTTTTCTTGTTCCTGAATTTTAAATGAAAACTTTCAGTTTTCAACCATTTAGAATGAGGTTGGCTGTTGTTTTGTCATCAATGGCTTTTATTAGATTGAAGTAAAGACCATCTATTTGGATTTCTGGTGGGATTTTTATCATGAATGAGTGTTGGACTTTGACAAATGTTTTTGCTGCATCTATAGTGATGTTCATATGTTGTTGTCTTTGGCTCTGTTAATATGGTGTATTACATTTATTGATTTATGTATGTTGAAGCATCACTGAATTCCTAGGATGAATTCCACTCAGTCATGGTATGTAATCTTCTTGGTGATTTGCTGGAATCTGTTTGCTAATATCTTATTGAGGATTTTTGAATCTATGTCCATTGGGAAGATTGGCCTGTAGTTCTCTATTTTGGTTGGGTCTTTCTCTGGTTTTGGTACCAGGATAATATTTCTCTCCAGGAATGAGTTACTAAGCATTGCTTCACTCTCAATTTCATTAAAGAGCTTGACGAGTATTGGCATTAAATCTTCTCTGTATTTCTTATAGTTTTCAGCAATAAATCCATCATGACAGGAGTTTTTCCTTGTTGATAAGGTTTTAATTACATTTCCAATCTCATTAACTGATATTTGGTTATTCACAATTGTTACATCTTCCTGGTTCAGCTTTGGTAATTCATATGTATCTAGGAATCTGTCAATTTCCTCTGTGTTTTCCATTCTATGAGAGTAAAGATTTTTGAAATAGGTATTGATGATCTTCTGAATTTCCACAGGATCTGCATTGATTTCACTTTGTTCATTGCTCAATGCATAAATTTGAGTCTTTTATTTTCTTTTTTGATAAGATTGGGTAAGGGTTTATCAATTTTATTTATTCTTTCAAAGAACAAACTTTTTGATTCATTTATTCCTTGTATCATTTTTGTGCTCTCAACTGTGTTAATTTGTGCTCTGATTTTTACAATGTCCTCCCTTGTGTGGGATTTGGTCTTCATTTGCTCTTCTTTTTCTAGAAGCTGGATATGTGTCATTAGGTTGTTTATTTGTGCTCATTCTGTTTTCTTAATGTGACAATTCACTGCTATAAATGTCCCTCTTAAGTCTGCTTTCATTGTGTCCCACAGG
>NW_004955531.1:3852385-3882312 GCF_000276665.1 Chinchilla lanigera | reverse complement strand
ACTCAGTTAAATGTGGTTCTTATATACAGAAAATTGTTAATCTTATTTCTTGATACATTCTGCCAGTCTGTTTCTTTTGATTAATGAATTGAGGTCATTTACATTGATGGCTATAACTGATATATATTGGAGTGTATTTGTTATGTTATTTTCCTGCTGTTGGTTCCTTGTTTTTCTCCTCTCTTTAATTGTTTGCCCTGCCTGGTGGTTTTTTTCTGCTGTTGTTCTTGGAATTGTGATCATTTTTATCTTTGTCTAGAATATTTTTCAATATTCTTTGTAGGGTTGGTTTGGTGATCATGAATTGTAACAGTCGCCCTTTTCATGGAAGTATCATGTTTCTCTTTTAATTTTGAAAGATAGTTTTGCAGGATACATCAATCTGAGTTGCAAGTTGTTTTCTTTCAGGACTTCAAATACTTCCCTATAAGCTCTTCTTGACTTGAGGGTTTGTGTTCAGAAGATTACCATGATTCTACTGGGCTTTCCTTTGTAGGTGGTCTGTTTCTTTTCTCTAACAACTTTCAATACTCTGTTCTTGTGCTGAGTTTCTGGGATCTTGATTATTATATGTCTGGGTGTAGATTTATTTTGGTAATGGCTAGGTGGTGTTCTATATGCCTCACTTACTCTATGTCAGATTCTGCTCCCATGCTTGGGAAATTTTCTGCTGTTACTTCTGCAAATAATCTTTTGAGGTCATTTTTGATTCTTGCTTTTTCATGGACACCTATCAGTCTTATATTGATTTTCTTTGCATTTTTCTTGCAGCTGTTGAATTATTTCCTGATCCCTTATTACTTTTAAGAAGTCTTTTCTTTTATGACCACTAGCTGCCCTCCTGTCTTCAAGGTCTGAAAGTCTATCTTCAGTTTTGCTTGAGCAGTTTAGCCAACTTTAAGTGGAATTCTTAATTTCCTAGATATCTGTTTGAATCTGTTTCATGCATTCTATTTCTTTCCTATATTGGCCATTCAAGGTTCCATCACTTTTCTATTCCCATCTATTATTTACCTATGTATACTGTAGATTTGCTGAGCAATTCCTTTCCTGTAGATGTCATTTCCTTTTTTTTACCTGAGAGATTTTTTTTTTTTTTTGTATGATTTGCTCTATAGACTCATGGCCTTGTTTCTTTACTTTGGCTGCAATCATTTTAGAAATTTCACGTATGCATCTTCCATTTTTCTCTGTCTCATTGTCCCTTGGATTTGTTCTGGGTGGGCTGGAGGCCTGAGATTGCATTTTGCTTCTGTGTCTTGTCATTTTCTATTTCAAAAAATTATACTTTGTTTTCTGTTTTCATCATTGTAAGATTTTGTAGGAGGTAGCTATATCACTAGTATCAAGTCCTCCTTAGGAAAAGTCTATTTTCAGGGATGTTTTCTGTGTGTAGGAGGCTCTTGGTTTGTGGTAAGATTATTACCCCAGAGCTTTCCAGTATTTTTAACAGAAGGGAGAATAACTGATTACAATAGTTAGGACATCTTAGCTACAGTAGTACAATTAGCAATAGCAATAGTATCCAGCACAGTTTAGAAACTGATAAACTGTGGTAATTATTAATTTTGTACCTTAAAACATAGAAGGAAAATCTATAGTTATATAAGAGAACTAATCATAAATTAGGAGCTTGTATGCAAACTGTTTCTCTTAGCCTGTGGTGGGAAAATTTAAGAAATATATTGGCTAAAACAAAGAAAATTGAAAAGAAAGTTGAAGCAAGCATGGAGGACAAACGATGATCACACAAGCTTTGGGAACCTACAGTAGAGGGCAGAAGAGAAAGAATTAAGTTGTAAACAGGGAATTATCTAAATGTGGTCTCTGGGTTTCAGGGATGGGATTAATTTTCTGGTCATGGAGTTCTCCCCAGCCATTTAGAAAAGAGAAAAATAATATAAGAAACAATATAAGAAGAAAAGGAAATGAAAAAAATAGAAAAGTGTCAGCTCCACCCACCGGCTTCTACTCCATGTGTCTTTGTCTCCAAGCACAACACAAGTTTACCTAATTTACCACCTATTGACTCATATTGTTACTGTTGCTTCAGACTTTTCCATGCTATTAGTGCCATATGTTTATCATGTGCACCCTAGTTGGGGCCCTACTGTGTCACTGGCCTTCCTGCAAGTTTCATGGTCTCACTGTTGTAGTGGGGAGGAGCTGGTCATCTCAATTCTTCCTGCCGGCCAGTAGCCAGGTCCCACTCTCTTCTAGAAACTATTAAATAACAGAAATATATTATTATTTATGTTTCTAGCCACAAAAATTTATATTATATTGTCTAAAAGTTATTACTCTATTAGGTATATCTCAAGCTCTTAAAAGAGTGTCTGCTACACAAATAATATGCTTCATTCTAAAGATACCCATTATTCACTTGTCTTAAAATATATAGCCATGTCCTATAGTGGTTATACAATCAAACACACATAGAAAGTGTGAATTTAGGCACTTTGTACTTATAGGCATATACATTCTAGCACAAATCCTGCAATACTTTGTTAATGAGTTAGATGATCCTTCCCCCATTTCTGTAAACAACACACCTTTGAGACTCTCTCGGGCTAACTCCATTTTTCATATGTGACAACAGATTTGAATGTTACATGGAATACTGTATATCTGTCTAAATCTCAAAGAATATGTGGGCTACTGGAATATGCAGGCACCTGTCAGTTTGAGACAAATACTGTACAAATTTCCCACTAAAAGAGAGAAATGTTTGCAAATGACTGGAAAACTACTCACAGGACACGGTAGCTTAAGTGATGGAGAAAGAAGAGAGCTTACATTGGAGTAATATTTCCTGTTCTCCCTTCCACGTGTGTCTATTCCTGTTATCAGGTACCAGGGGAAGTTACAAAAAAAAGAATTATGAATGATTGACTCTATGGTCCATGTGTTTATACAATGTTAAGAGCTTTCCTCTCCTACAATTCACTGTCTATTTCTTAATACCATCTAAAAATTGTCCTTCTTCCAAATTAGGAAGTGTATTTAGATTTGTTAAGAGTGTCCAGCTTTATGGCTGTGGATTTAGCTCAGTGGCACAGCACCTGCATGGCAAGCCCAAGGTTATAAATTCGATTCCTAGTACTGGAAACCCCCCCCACACACACACACACACACAAAAAGAGTGTACAGCTTTCACCATAAAGAACATTTTGAATTTCTCTTGAAACTTTACCACATATGCCTTACCTTAGGTAGAAATCTCTGTCAGTATGGCAAAAATATTTCATATAACTAAACCAAAAAATTTAAAAAAATATTTTTATTTACTTACTCAGCCATTTACAGAATGATGAATTTATTAATGTCTTAGTCTTACAACAGGTTGACTTATTATAGGAAAAATCTATACCATACATCTTTAGAAAATAGTTTAATGGAGCAATATGTCTAGAGTTCCTCTGTTATGTCTTCAAACATATGGTAACATGCTGATTACAAATGAAAATTTGATACTTCAATTATATAGGCTCTCTGAAGTTTCTTTCAAATTTACATCACAGTGTTCATTTTGTCATAAGACACACTCAGTTCTCTCTATATGTACACATACCTATGTGTATTATGTAGAGAACTTATTTTATCCCAACAATTCAGAGATCTACAAACTTCAACCTATCCCTCTACCACCTGTACCTGAAAACAAAGTTTTACTGGAAAATAGTCACATCTGTCCTCTTACATATAGTCTGTGGCTGTTCTCTTATTACAGCAGCAGAGTTAAATCATTGTAATAGGCCATATGGCCAGCTGAGCCTAAAATTTTAACTCTCTGGTACTTTAAAAAAGAGATTACCAATCCACTAATTATTTCATTTATAAAGAATTCAAAAAATTATTTGCATAATAAATAAAGTGTCATATTCTTTGATCCTGTGACTACTGATAACACCCATTTCTAAAACTTTTAACCAACATAATATAATAAACTAAGGTCAAAATTCTTTTTTTCCCTTATGACCATTCTTTGTAGCGTGAACACATATATGATTTAGTTTATGAGAATGTGAGGGAGAAGCCATCAAGAAGGAACCTGACTTGACCTTTTCATTCAGTAAAGTTCCAGTAGTGTCTATATTGAGGGATAGATACTGAATATGCAAAGGTGCATATCAGCAGTTCCTGGATCCTAGTGAAGGATTAGTTATTGATTAGGTTGGGTACAGTTGACATACAGGAGCCAGTGATGAGCTCAGAAATGGGAAGTCTAAATGCCCAAACTAGGGTGAGAGTTCAGATGTCACTGACATTGATTTTTTGGAAATGTTTTCATTATAATGTACATATTTTCAAAGTTTAAATGAAAAGAGGACATATATATGATTTGACTGCACATTGGTCTCTAGAAAGAATTTATAATCTATTATGGTCTTTCATTATTCGCAATATATCAAATACTTTTGTTTCCTATATATTTGGAATTATTTTATTTAAATAAGACATCATGGCAATAAAGAACCATGATCATTCCATCAAGCAGATTGCTATGACAGAAAAAAGATATGACACTGACAAACTACGAATGGCTTCTAGGATTTTGGGTCACAAATTCATGCAACGTAATAGTCTAGTTTTTTCTAGTCAAAAATTTAATCTGTTGCTTCTAAATGACAAGAAAGGGTAAGATTGGAATTAGTCAAACATACTGATTTATCACCAAAGGGGAATGACAAATAAGTGTATCAAATAAGGAACATAAGGAGCAAGCATATTGGGTAGGTGAATGTTTCAGCATTGTACTTGACTATAATGCCACTAAGACCAGTTTAGTGATTTTTAATTCTGTTTTTGTTTTGGGAATCCCTAAAATTGTTTTAAAATAATACTAATTACCAGGACTCATTCCAGATCAATTATATCAGAATCACTAGCATTAGGGCTTAAGAATAACTTCTTTCAAGTTCCCTAGGTGATTACAATATGTATTCTACGTAGCTTAGTAGAAAATTTCAGAAAATTGGTTGAGATTATATATTTAGTTATGGAAACTGAAAACATTAGAAAGTAAGATATTAGTACTCTACCAAACTACTTGTCAATATTCATTTTATTTATAGATATTCTAATAGATGGACTTAGTAGACTTTTGAAAATTGTTCATATATCTGTATCTATCCATACATATCTTATAATTTTTATGTATATTCTTATAAGGACACGATAATTCTAGATGACTATTCAAATTTCAAATATTTTACTGATATTCTGTAACACATTGACATGTACTCTTAAAAATGTCATGATCAAGAAAGCCAAAGAAAATCCGATAAACTATTGTAGATTAAAACATACTAAAGTCATCTGATACTAAATACAATGATTGGATTCACAGCAGAAAATAGTATTCTAAAAGAAAGTTTGGTGACAATTGTGAAATTTAAATATATGCATGGGATCAGCTAATAATACTTTTGAAATTATATTCTGATTTTAATATTTTCACTAAGTATGAGAATACTCAGGAAATAAACATGACATAGATGCACAGAAATATAGATAAATAGGCATAAATAAATAATTTACATGATAGAATAAATATGACAAAATGCTCACAATGGATGAACCTGGCTGAATGGTAGACACTTTCCTTGTGACTTTCATATAATTTTCAAATCATTTAAAAATAGAAGTATAAAACTGGTTTATAAGCTTTGCTCAATGCAGGTATTATTCTCGGTGAAAAAGGCAACAATGTATCTAAATTCATGGTTCTTACATTCTAGTGAATAAAACCAGATAAATCCAGGGAACAATAAATGACTTTGTATAGTGATACTATGAAAAAAAATCTAGTGTAACAGTATAGTGATGTGATAGAATTGGACTGGAAGATGTTATCTATACTTGTTGATAAGACCAGGCCTAATAGAAGAGATTATACTTGGGTAAGCTGATTACTGAGAGATATTAGGAAAGGACAGACAGATAAAAGTCTTTGAGCTTGATACATTAGTCAATTGAACTTGGATTTCTGTTGATGTAACGTAAAGCCTGAAGCAGGGTAGTTATCAAAAGACAGTCTAATTAATTTTACAGTTTGGAAGGTCCAATAGAATGGTGTTGGCTTCTGCTTGGCTCTCATGAGGATTTTATGGTGGATGACATCACAGTAGTTGGAGTACATAGAATAAAAAAGGAGAAGTAACATAATGAAACAGAAAGTCAGAGACCAGGTAAGGACCAATGTTGGTCTTTTATTACAACCAGCTCTCACCAGAACTAACTGAGTTCCAATGATAAGTACACTGATCCTTCCCAAGGGCAGGACCTCCAATTACCTAATTAACTTGTGATAAACCCCATCTCTTAAAGGTTCCATCACCTTATAAAATACATATATACTGGAGACCAAGCTTCTGACCCTTATGTGTCAAACCTCATCCAAACCACAGCAGTTGGACATTTTCTAAGACCAAGAGACAACAGAAGATCAATAATTAGAGCTTAGTACACTACCGGGGAATTCATAAAAGACTGAATTTAAGATATAGGTCAATCTGCTTACCTACACGATTTCTGGGTAAGCAATTTCCTTTAGTAAGAACCCCAGGTTAAGAAAATTTTGGTTCTCAGAGAGTTACAGGTAAAAATGTTACCATGAAGAGCAATTCTTAGGTGAACATACCAAGCAAAGTTATAATGGACTATATAATTGAGATTAAATGGGTGTTTGTTAAACTGGAACGTAAACGTGGCTTGGCCTCCCTCTTCTGGAGAACAGGCTACAAAATAAATTGTTTCCTATGAGTTAAAACTTCCTATTCTACATATAGATTAAGTAATTTAAAAAGCACTAATTAAGTTTTGTAATGCATTTCCTGATAACATAATTTTTCCCAAAAATTATTTATGGACCATAAAAAGGGACAGAAAATAGATTTTCTTAGGTTTTATTTTTTTCTTTTTTTTTTGTATTTCTTTTCCATCCTCTGTATTACCTAGAGAACAGCAATAATAAAACAGATAAAGTAAGATAGTGTATGGGACATAAGGTTTTCATGGGCTCTTCGATCAAAGAATAAGTGATATTAGAGCTACTTCTCATTTCCCAGAAGTTGATGACTGGAAGTACACAAGGGATTCTCAGGAAATTGGGAGTGATTTTTTAATATTATCAATTTTGAAGTGGTGGAGTCAATATTTTTGCTTCTTCATGGATAGAGATATGGTGTATGAAGTCATAACTATCTCTCATAGCTACAGGGGATACAGACCATAATGGTCTATTGCCCTATGCAATCTGTGGCATAACTATCTGATCTTCTTTATATTTTAAGGCCCTTCTTGAGAAACATATTTGTTTTTCTTAATTTTTCATTGGAAATATTGGTTATTATAAAGAAAGTATCTCAACACTCGAATTATTATTAAGACTGTTCTTTGTCTTTATCATAAACAATTTACTGCTATAAAGAGCAACTTAATATGCAAGGTGCAGTGGTGTATATCTGTAACCTCAGCCCTTTGAGAGGCTGAGATAGGAGGATCAAAAGTTTGAATCTGCCTGGGTAATGTAGTAAGAAACTGTTTCAAAATTTAAAAAATAAATAAAAGATACTAGGGATTTAGCCAGTGTGAAAGCTGGTTCAAGACCCAGGACCATAGAAACCTTCATAAATAAAGTATGAATAACGCTTCTTGACAAATACAAATATACTTCTTCATTGTTATCAAAGTCACAATACACACTTAAGCATGCTGGGTTGGGAGGGGCCTGATTATAAGTATCCAACAGAGGCTAGAGTAAAGATGTCTCAGTTTGGACTGTTACAGACTGGGTGGATCAAGCAATCAACATCTACTTTTCATAGTTCTGGGAAGTTCTAGATCAAGATGTCAGCAGATCTGGTGTCTGCCTGCTGAGTGCTCTGTTCCTGGTTTACAGACTGCCACCCGGTTGCAGCGTCACATAGCTGAGGGAGCGCGATGTCATTTCTTTCGATTCTTGTAAAGGCATGAATCCCATCATGAGGACTCCGCATTCACAACCTCATTGAAACCTAATTACCATCTCACCTCAGCTCACCTTCAATTAGCATCGCAGTTGGGACTGAGGCTTTATTATATGAATTCGGGGTGGTACAAATATTTAGGGCATAGAAAGAAAGGGAGGAAAAAGAAAAGCAGGGGCAGGACAGAGGCTGGAGATGTACAAGAATGGGATAGTGTAATGAGAGTCTACAAATGTTGATGAAAGTGATGATTTTGGCTTAGGGAGAAAAATAAAAGAGATTTTACTTCTTGACTACCTCTCTTTCCTCATCTCCTGTTCTTTCTGTCTTGCTCGCTGCACTTTAGCCATCCGGGTCACTTGCTTCTGTTTGAACATGCCAAAGACTTCTTCCTAATACATTCATTATTAGGAGGAATAATGAATGTTTCATTTGTTGTCCTGGAAACTTCTCTCCCAGAAGGTTACAGGGTTACATCCCTCACTTTATTCTAGTATGTAATTGTCTCCTCTATGCAGCTTTTTCTGAACGTCCTATCAAAAGTAGTAATGTTATCCTTCTTATCACCATATTACACTATATATTAATTCAGATTGCTTATTACCTTCTGACTTTTAGTCACCTCTTAATTTTTTTGGTGCTGGGGATTGAACTCAAGTTCATGCATGCTAAGCACATCTATTAATTTTTTATCTAAGTGTATCATTTGTCCTTTGCCTAGAATACAAATTCTGGTGAGACAGACACCTTTTGTTTCTTTTTCATTTTGCTTCCTTCCTTTCTTTCTTTTTTTTTTGAGACAAGGTTTTTCTATGTAGTCCAGGCTGGCCTTGAAGGTTTTCTATGTAACCCAGGTTGGCCTCAAACTTGTGGTGACCCTTCTGCCTCAGCCTCCCAAGTGCTGGGATTACCGGTGTGTACCACCACGTCTAGCAGACAGACATCTTTTTCTGAGACAAGATCTCACTGTGTAGTTCAGGGTAGCCTTGACCTTACTGTGATCTTCCTGCCTGAGCCTCTGGAGTGCTGGGAATATAGGCATATACCACCGTGCCTGCTTGGGACATACACTTTGTTGCCTTTATTCATCATTGCATTCTTCATTCAAACAACATCCAGTAGGTTAAAAGTACTCAGTATGTTCATACAGAATAAAGAATAAAAGAATTCTGATGTCATCAATTAAAATGATTTAATAAAAGTAACAATAGGATTGCTCATGACATCAGTCAAATTGCATTATAGCAAGAGACTTCAAGAAAACTAAAGTAGAAACCAAATGTACCCGACAGCAAAGACCTACTTCTCTTAGAAAGCAGGGCTCAATAGTATCACCCAGGCTGAGAATGAAAATCTGTATCCAAGCATGTGGCGCTGATCCCAAAATCTCTTGCACTGCAGTACATGCTCATTGTGAACTTGGAGCATTCTTTTCTACAGAGCAGCAAGTAACCCTGAAAATAGGACGCAACAAAATAAACACAGAAATTAGAAAGATATGCTTGGTGCATCTTTAAAGGAGCACTACCCTTCCTTTTCCCCTCAGGTTGTAAAGGAGAAAGTTAAACTGACCAAACTAATGAAAGCAAAACAAAAGTGATACTGACAAAACGAGCCTTCTGTTTGCCTTTGGTTGGGTAGTTTATTTCATCCCTTAATCTCCATCAGTTGTTAGCACAAAGAATTCTCAATTTTATATACAAAGTCTACAATTACTGTGGAAGGGTTTATCCCTGGAGCCAATTTTTCTGCTGTTTTGCTATTATACTTCTTTCTACAGAATCGTCTTCTGTTTATCTAGCTTTGCAGCTCATTGCCTACTATTACAATGAATACTTGTTGAGAGTTTGAGGCAGCGTTTGTCATCTTTGCACATATGTTTCACACTCTTTTTCACAGGAAAGAGTGTCAGCAGTGGCTATTGAGTTACAGTGTAATGTATGCCGAACATTTCCTTTTCATTTGCATGTAATTCTTATACCTTATTTAACTTCTTAATGTCTGCTACAATCTCAATTCTTTTCAAACTTCAGCAATTTGGCTGTAGCTCCACATGGAATATAAAGTGTAGCGAAATGTTATTCGTTGTCTCTGACATGAGGGAAAATTGGTGGGTGGTCATTTAAAGGAAAACTTTCAGGATGGGCTTGAATTTTGTTTACCAGTATGGGGTGTTTGAGTATTTGAGGCTAGAATACCTTTCAGGCTTCCTTGAGCTTTTTTTCTGTTGGTGCTATGACAGTACCTGTTCGAATCTGTGACATCTCAAACTCAATGCCTAATTCTTCACGAGTGTTTACACTTTCTTATGCCTAATGAGAATCTAAACGTAAATCCTGGGTGATTTTTTTTCAGCTTCATTTCTTCCTGTTAAATATAGGTTTGTCAGAAAATATGCTATCCTGAGAATGTTAGTTCTTTTTTTGTTTTTAAATTTAATTGATACTGGCATTCTTGAATCCTATTTCTTTCCAACTCTGATGTCCCCAATTATGAGGTCTCAAGAGCCTTCCCTTTCCACAGTCTCCATGGCTAACACTGAAGGCTACTGTGAATCCTCAGAGCATCTCACAAAGCTCAGGATACGTTGAAATGATCACGGAAGAAACTAGATGCAAATTCACTCAACAGTTGCATCATGATTACACTCTTATAAGGAGCAATAGATTCACATTTGAGGAAAGTTGTAATTTGATATTTTTTCACAATATTTTCTTCCTCTGAAATTTGCTTACTATCCTTATATATTCATGATGCAACTTAGTTTTCTGACCTTAAATATCTATGTTTCCTTTATCACTCAATTCTTATGTAACTCTTTAATCCATATATTGTCATTTAAAGGAATTCTGTAACCTTTAATCTTTGAAATCAGTTGACGTTCTAAGACCTGAAAGTTGCAGGCGCTCTCAAAGAAAAAGAGAAAATAATTAGAAGATCATAAATTATTTTTATAGTATTTTATTGTGCACATACTCATATAAAGAAATGTATTAAGTAATCATGTTTATAGAGCAGTTACTAAACATAAAAGCTTAATTTTAAGCTGCAAAAAAGGGTTAATTCCACGGGTTTTTTTTTTTCATTTAAAAAATGAACAAAACATATGCTAAATATGCAGAATAAGAAATTTTCTTTACTTTATCTGTTTTCTGTGCATAGAGCCATTCTTTCACATCTTGGGTACCTAACAACATTTTTATACTTACCTTCTTATACTTCCCTTCCTGTCATGCATATAAAATGTTTTCTTAATTGAGTTTAAATTTTAAAAATTGAAGACAAATTACATTGTTTTACTTAGAGGAAATTTTTCACTCTGCATAGGAGCATGCCCTTACTTATAACACCAGTAGAACACCAAACCACAGGTAGGGGAAGTTCTGTTGATTTAATTTTCTTTTTGTTTTTATTTAGACTATATAGGGCAGATTGGAGTTGCCCAATATTTGATTAAATCATATCTGACAGATAAGAAAAATATATTAGAACAGATGATACATGGAATATGTACTAGGATACAATATAGAATATCACCTGAATAAACATCAGTGTATTAGGTGCATGTTGCTGTACTAATTAGAAATATTTGCAGCCTGTTCCTTGACATGTGCAAAAGGCTCCAAGAATCAGAAGGAGCCGGAAGGAGATGAGAACAAGATATGCAGCTGGCCCACCTGCCAAACACACTGCCCCTAGAGTGCAGTTCAAGGAGAGCTCTGTGACTTCCCTTGAATAATCAACCTAATTCCAGAAAGTAGTTTGCTAGCTTGTGCCTTCTGCACAAAAACCTCATAAAAATAAGTATTTAATAGGGGTGCTGTATATTGTAAAATTTGGTGCCATAATTTTTATTAGCAAGAAATGATACCATTATATACAGTTGTTTAGTAATATTCTCCTGCTTGCTCTTCTGTAAATTGAATCTCATTTGTTCTTTTCTACCCACATCCTAAACTTATTTATGTTCAGTTTTATCATTTGTCTCCCCAAACCAGTTTTACAGCACCTTCCAAACTGATATAATCTGTCAATCTCTTTCAATCTATATTCAACCCTCTGTGGTCAGAAATATATATATAATAGAGCCAAGAATAATTCTCTGGTACTTCATCCATCATTATTCACATTTATGATCTCTTTGTTTGTTTTTAATCTATTTTATTGTGTTCCTATCAAACTTACTTGAGAATTTTAATACACTTACTTGAACCACGGTATCAACCACCTTATTGAAGCCTAGGCATTTGTTATCCATAGCTCTCCTTCCATATGCTAATTTTATCATCTGTCCAAAATCTTTTAACTTTGCACAGCAGGATTTATGGTTAATGATCCCATTGTGTTTATTTTGTATCGTTTCATTGTTCTCTAAATGGTTATAAAATTTATCTTGCTCTGTTTTATTAACAACTAAGCCACATTTTATGCTTGGGGAAACCTTAAGTTGATCTTTCCAGGAACTTGTTATTAACTTTCTAAGGTAAGTTAGAGTTCTTTGGTAAAATTAACAATCATAGATGGACTAGGCTACATATACATTAGTGTATGGTATATATGTGTGTGTGTGTGTGTGTGTGTGTGTGTGTGTGTGTGTGTGTGTGCACATGACCAAAATTTTCAACCTCCTCATTATCCCTTGATGTGAATAAGACCACAGTGAGGAAACTGATTTAAGTTTGATTTTTCTTGTCCCCACTGTCATATATCTCTACAGTAAAATGTGTGCTTATTTGAAGGACATATTAAAGATTTTCTTATATGCATTCACAAGTTGAATAGACCTACAGGTCACCTCACTTCTCCCCAGACATTTTAAGTATTTCTGTATCTACCAAGTATTTATTATATCATAAAATTAAGATTCATTCCTGCTTCACCAATGTTTTATTCACCGTCATTTCCAATGCTCTAGAGTACCTCAGTACATTAGGGTACTATGGTGGGACTCTATGCCATACAAAATTACAAAAACAAACACCTAGTTTTTTTTCATTATGGGCCACTTTGTCACCATCCTAGGTTAAATACAGCCCCTTATTTATTATACATTTTACCTATGCAAACACTTCTTTCAGTTTCTGTCTGAAGCTTACTGCTCCAAAAGTCTTAAAAATTTGATAGTTCCATAGATCAAAATGATAAGAATACAGCTCTCCTGAACAACATTCCATCCCTATCCCTGAATCTATGACACAAACCACTCTTTTATGTTAAGTGAATTAAATCAGACATACAAAACTTAACTATCACATGTTTCTCTCATATGAAGAAACCCAATTGTAAATACAGAATGAAATAAAAGGTAGATAATGGGAAGTAAGAAGATAAATCTTTTTCAAATGGAAAGGGGGTCAAGAGATAGAGAGAGGGGTTGGGAGAGAAGGGAAAGAGGAAGAAAAAAGAAAGTAAGATGTGTTGGGGCCTGGGATATAGCTCAGCGGCACAAGAACCTGCCCGGCAAGCTCAAGGTCCTGAGTTCAATTCCAAGCACTCCCCAAGAATGAAATTAAGATGTGTTATGCACGTCTTACCAACTCCACACAAGGAATATAAACATCATGTACTGCAAACATGTACTACTAATAAAATCCTCTTCTATGCTATCAGCAAAAGTAATAGACCAATGAATAAGTCAGTCAACACAAAGAATCTCATCTAGACCCTCTGATAGTTTTCCTGCTGCTTCAAGATGTGTTTGACTATTGATTTGGTATGCCTTCTCCATGGATAGGATGCCATATACATTCATTTACAGATACGTAGGTGAAATTAGGGCATGATTGACAGATTGGTTATGTGAGAGAGTGTATTATATAGCTCCAAATATATAATGGACATCAAAATTGATCTTAGAACACTGGAAATAATAGTATCTTAATAGAGTTTATTTATTTTTACCAATATTTTAACAGATACATAAATCATAGCAATTGTACCTATTAATGAAGCACCAGGTTACACTTTGGTACATGTATAGATTGCATAATGTTTAAACCAGGTTAAGCATATTTACCTTCTCAAACATTTATTACTCCTTGAAGTATAATCTTTCAAAATGTTTTTCAAGCTTTTTGAAATGCATAGTATATTATTATATTATTATTATTATCTAAAATTACACTATTGTAGCAAACTGAGTGTTTCCAACGATCTGGGTGGGAGCTTCCGTGCCTGTGTAAATGGGACTGGAAGCAGCTGCCACCTGAGGACTCCGGGACAGTGCAGAATGATTGGAGGGCCTTCAGGCCCCCACCCTGGTGTTCACATCTTCAGAGGTGTCCCTGGAAATGAGCCTGTGGCAGTGATTGTGAAACTGCTCATAGTATTTATCAACTCTGATGGAAAGCATACACACTACTTTTTTCAGTATAGTTGTGTATTAGAAACATTACTTTAAAACATTTTTATTACTTTTGTGTGAATTTATTTAACAAAGATATTTGTTCTTTTGTGTGAGGAAAGTGCTAGAGAGTAGATATTTACCGTAAATAGTTGAAATTTAATGAAGAATTCAGTATTAAAAGATGGAGAAAAGCACAAGGGTCAGGGAATCCAAATGGTAAGATACACAGAAAATACTGCATGGATGAGAGAATTTGTGACACGTCACATTTCAGATATCAGACTTATCCTGTGTATAAATAAAATATACAGTAACATCAGTTTTTATAAGTGCTGTCCAATTTTATTAATACTAGACTATATAGTCTCAGGTTTAATTCTACATTCACATTGTTTTGTAATTTTTATTACTATATTTAAGAAATTTTTTTAAACTCACATTAATGCAATAAGAATTTGGTAGAAAACTGTTGCAAAAACATTTGAGTTCTGTATTTATTAATGATCATGTGTGTCAGGACGCGTGTTTTTGTGTATGGTCAACACTGTCAGTGATTTTGTAAGGAATACTTTTGGTATAGCTTCGTGTCCCAGGAAATGTGTGTTTTTTAATCCTTTCTGAAAATACACTTAGGTTAGTAAACAGGATTGTTTCTTCCCTAAAAAAATAAAAACAAAAATAAAATCACCCTATTGTACAATGGCACAAAGTAATTTCTTGCTGCTAACTGTAACTTAGACTCCATTTACCAAACTATCCTTATTGCTCATTCTCATTAACAACAATCATTCTGCGCTTATTAATGAGATCCATTTTTTAAGATATAACATATAAGTGAGATCATGCAGTACTTGTCTCTCTCATCTACAAGTATTGCATGATCTGTCACATGTGGAATCTAAATGCTGAATATTTCACTTAATGTAAATACCTCCATTCCATCCAGGTTGTTGTAAATTACAGGATTTTGTTCCTTTTTGTGACTGAATAGTGTGTGTGTATATATATATATATATACATATATATATATATATATATAATTTATCAATTCATCCTTTGGCAACCACTTAAGTTGTGTTTATCTCTTGACTACTGTGACTAGCGCTACAACACCAACATGGGAATGCAGATTCGCTTTGACATATTGCTTTTATTTCCTCTGGATATGTACAAAGTAGAGGGACTTCTGGAGCACACGGCAGTTGAATTTTAATTGTTGAGGAGCTGCCCCATGACTTTCCGTAATATTGTAACTTACCTTCCCATCAAGAGCGTTCAAGGGTTCCGTTTGCTTCACTCCTCGTCAGCACTTATGTTCAGTCATTTATGTTCAGTCACTTTGCTGGCAGCCATTCTCACTGAACTGGAGTCATCTCTCACTGTGGTTTTGATTTGCATTTTTCTGATTGGGGATGTTGATACGGTACTCTCAATTGATCATTTATTTTTTCCTTTAGTACTGTGAAAATATGCCACTGTCTCTTAGCCTGTAAATTTTTGCTGAGAAATCAATTGCCCTATGAGTTATTTCCTTTCCCTTTCAGCCTTAAGTCTTCTCTTCCATGTTTGAGAGTTTGATTACGCCTTGCCATAAAGCTTTGTTTAGTCAAATACTGAACTAGTGACCTTGGACCTTCCTGTACTTGAAAGTTTCTATCTTTCTCCAAATTTGGAAAGTTATCATTTCTTTAAATACACTCCCTATCGCTTTGGCATTCTCGTCTTTCTTGAACCCAAATAAGCCAAATATGTGTTCTTTTAATACTGTTCCTAAGGTTCTGTAAGCTTTTTTCATTTCTTTTCATGTTTTGGGTTTTTCTCTCACTACATATTTTTAAATAGCTTATTTTTGAACTCACAAATTCTTTCTTCTGTTTGATCTATCCTACTACTGATGCCTTCTATTGCATTTCCATCTCAAGTATTTCTGTTTGATTTTTCAAATTGTTTCCAACACTTTGTAAAGTATGTATATTATTCAAAATTGTCTTTATTTTTTCCTTTGAGATAATCAAATTTCCTTGAAACAACTGTTTTCAACCCCCAAGTTGGAATTCTCACAGACTGATTCCTGTCTGATCAATCTCTGCTACCTTATTTTGAGTATTAGGTGAGGTCATGTTTTCCTGAAAGCTCTTGATATTTTTGGCACTCAACGTCATCTGGGCTTTAAAAGATCAGATATTTATTGTAGTCCTCCTAATCCAGCTTTGTTTGTGCCCATCTTTGCGGAAGTTATAGGCAGGCTGCTTTTTTCTCTGAGCCTGTAGTCACTTTTACTATGGCCTTGGATAGCACCCAGGTCCAGACTTGCTAGGTTCTGCTCTTCCTGTGTATCACTGTTTCTGAAAAGTAGGGCAAAGCAAGCCCAGGTTTTTCCTAAATACTCTTTTGTTATATTGTTCAGAAAGAAATAGGAGAGAAACAAGAAAACATAGTCTGTACCCGAAGCTTCTCCCTGGGGCCAGGGTAGCGCCAGATGTCTCATGAACAAGTACTAGCCTGTGGGCAAACACTGCAGAATTCTGCTCATCTTTGGGCAGACTCATTGTGGCTAGACCAGCCTCAGGTACCTATGTCACACCTGTGTCTATCAAATCCACCAAACTGTGTCATATCTTAAGGCCACGGCCTATCACTGCCATGCTGGAGTATGACCAAGGGCCACAATGCCATGGGATGCTTCTTGCTGAGGTGGACTCATGTCACAAGCTCCTACAACCAACCACAAGGAAAGTTAGCTGAAATAGAAGTCCCATAGACTGTGCTCATATGACTTTCCCTGGCACTGGAGCTATTCTAGAGGTTCCATCCACAGTCACGCCTGGGGACAGGGGCTGTTAGTTTCTGCCCAATAAGAGAAAAGTCTTAGTGAATTACCTCGTTCTACCCCCAGGGAATGGGTTCTTACTCCATGCTACGTTGCCTAAAGTTGAGGTAGTGTTGGTGAAGGCCGTCCCTTGGCCACCTATGTTGATGCTAAGCTGAATCACACCTGGGTTCCACAGTAGTAGGGACTTGCACATTCTCAGGAAAACACTGGGTCCACACCACAGCCAGTAGCAATGCAGGCCAAAACATGAATCTGTCCCATTAAGGACTGTGATTGTGGCCAGGGTAGTCCTAGCACCCTGTATTAGTCAGTCTTCCTCTTGCTGGTACAAAACAACTGACACCCACAACTTAAATGAGGAGAGGTATAATTTTTCTCATGACTTCACAGATTTAAGTCCATGGTCACTTGGCTCCAAGGAAGGTACATCATGGCAGAATGGCATGACAGAAGAAAGCTGCTCAACCCATGTCAGTCAGAAAGCAGACCAAGGGAAAATGCCAGAAAGGGAGGGGCCAGGGAGCAGATATAAACCCCAAGATCATGCCTCCGTGACCCACTTAGATACAGTCAGAAGTGACATTTATTAATCCCTTAGGTGGCTTCCCTGTCAATCAAGTTCACAAGCTTCACCCTTAGAAAGGCCCTGTGTCAGCTTTTGTACCATGCTTTCCAGAGGGTACAGTCCTGCTTCCCACTTTGTCTCCAGAGGCTGGAGGAGGAGAGGTGGAGGCAGTAAGCGACAGAAGCGCCTGCTACAGGTATTTGCTTAGCAGTAGGGGTCGTGGGGCTTTTCCTATCACCAGGTTTCTCCACGGAGTC
This sequence comes from Chinchilla lanigera, assembly GCF_000276665.1. Taxonomy (NCBI): domain Eukaryota; kingdom Metazoa; phylum Chordata; class Mammalia; order Rodentia; family Chinchillidae; genus Chinchilla; species Chinchilla lanigera. The sequence goes on along the minus strand of NW_004955531.1, from coordinate 3,864,341 downwards.
TGGTACTAGACTTCAAGTCTAAAAGCTGGATTTTTCCTCTCCATTCACCAAGTGGGAGGTGCACAATCATATGTTTCTCTACTGGGCTGCTTAGGGTTAAGGGAAAGGGGAAACTGGCAACCCCTTTTCACCTTTTTCAGTGCATCTTTACATTTTGTTATATTAAAAGCAAGCACTATGGACACTCAGCTGATTTTGTTACCTCTTGTGAAGGTGACATGGTCCATGAATAACTGTTCAACTTGTGATTTCTGTGGGAAGAGGACTCTAGAAGATATTAGCAGTCATCTTGCTTCGCATTCTGATAAAATTTCTAACGACCTTTGTTGCCACATTATTCCTATAACACCTGAGTGGTTAAACTTCCTGGTTCTATTCAAATGAAACAAATATTTATTAGAAAAGTACTATGCTCCAGACATGGAACTAGGTACTAAGAATTCAAAGATGATTGAAATATGGAACGGTACTCACGGGTAAGATCTATATTAAGTGTAGAGGTAGAGGAGAAAAGCCCAAAGTCTAATTAAGGTTTAAACTAAAAAGAAAAAAAAAAAAAACACATTTATTGTGAACTTAATTATATTCATTTGAAAGCAGAGTTTGTTGAACAAATCCTATATATATTGCTGGTAAGATTCATTAAATTATTTCAAGGCTTGAAGAAATAATTTGCAATTTGTAACCTTTGTTATATTCCTGTGGTTGAAAGAGCTGAATATTCCTTTCCCCTTTCTACCTCTGATTCAGTCATGCTATCATCTTCAGCTTTCAGAAAATGTTTTGTTCAAATCACCAATGATTTTCACCTCTCTAAATCCAGTGGCCAATATACAGTCTTCATTTTCTTCATCCTTTATGCAGAAGTTAAGATTTCTAAAAACATTTCCATCCCTTATCATCCATGTCATCATCTCTCTGACTTTTATTGTTTAGCACAAATATTTGAGGTATTATTTGAAGAATAAGGGAATTATATCCATGAAGCAGCTGGTACCATACTATTTTGGCATAAATTCATTGGGAACACAATACTTGACTAATGTGGACACCACTGGGATAAAATATGTATAATATTAGTACATAAAAATATGAATAATACATTTAAAAGCCTTGTGAGACATAAATTATTAAAGCATAAAATATTTTATTAATTTATTATTTATCTTCCTGAGGGCCAATGTCTGTGACCCTATAGTTATGTTCAAGTAAGAGATAATAAGAATGTTGTCATAAAAATGATAGATTCATATTCTTTAAATTATTTTTCCTTATATGTGTAAATATTGAAATTAAACAAAGTACTACTTTTTATCTCCTTGCCATTCATTTTATCTTCAGTAAGAAAAATCTTAACCAACAGCACAGCTGTGTCTTCCTTGTCCTTTTCTCCTCACTATATCTATTGGGTTTAACTCTTCCTTTTAAATAACAAGATGTTAAATTATATAGTAAACCTTGATTTTAGTAGGATAGTGCTTAGCTTGTAGTCTTTGTATTACCTTTATTTACAAAGGATTTATTTTACTCCATTGTATGCTATGCATTGTACTTTGAACAACACAGCAAAGAGAAATCAGAGTTTGTTATCTCATAGAAAGATCAAGTTAAATACTAGTGGTTCAAATAATATATTGAATACAGTGGTGCCCTGGTTCACGGACTTGATTTCTTTCACAGTTCTGGAGAAGATAGCCGTGTTTGTGTTTGCATTTGTGTTTGTGTTCGTGTTCATCTTCATGCCAGGAAGATGACTGTGGTCATGTTTGTCACCCTATATGGAGTTAACTAAAAGAAACAAGATTTTACCAAATGCTTCTTTTTGAGAATGGAACTGTTTGGAAACAGAGGTGATCATGAACCGAGGCATTACTCTATAAAGGAATTCACGTTAAGAACTTTGCTGTGAGCATGGTGTTAATATTTATATATTATTGAGTTTGAAAACAAAATTATTGTAGATTTTCTAAATACTTTTTAAAATTCCCATAAATAACATTGTCTCACTTTTAAAATTAGAAACTCATGGTTTCTAGGGATACCTTATTGTTTTACAAAAATAAGACTGTAAAAGTTCTATGTCCCTGTTGAGAAAGGGGAGAGGGAAATGAAGATGTGTTCTGTGTATGTACTAACACACCAAGATGAATGTAATTATTATTACTGCAAACATGCGCAGTAATAATAAAATTTTTAGAAACAAGGTGACAAAATGATGGAGTATAGAATACTAAATTGTATAATATTCTTCACTGGTATCATTCAAAATCTATAACCTAGTCACACTTGCATAATTGTTTCAATTATTCAGCAATTGACCTTTGTTGAAATATTCACTTTTGCACATGAAATGACAAAGAAGAAAATTACTAAAACTCAATTAATTTGACAGAAAGACCTTTGTGGTGTGTGTGTGTGTGTGTGTGTGTGTGTGTGTGTGTGTACAGCAAGAGGGTGATTTTTTTTTCCTAAAACTATTGGCTCCATTCATTTTATTAACAGATATTCTGGACTGAGGTATGTAACTTTCTGTGAAAGTATTCTACAGGAATAAATGTAAGATCATAGCAATCACAGGAAGATCTATATGGTCTGCAGAATTGTATAGTAAAATATTCCCATTGATTCTACCTCCTCAACAATTGTTTCTCTTTTACTCCCTCACTGTCTCCTCCTTTCTTAAGGTTTTATTTTGCCTCTCTAGTCCTCCTATACTCCTTTGGTCCAAAACTCCAAAATAGCATCAGTTTCAATATGAGAGTTACAGTCTTGTACATGTCATGTACAGTAAGCTAGTACCACAGTCTCCCAGGTTCTTTATGGCTCTCAAGATAGTTAACAGTGACCTAAAATATGAATCATTCTCTTCCATCTGCTGAAGAACCAATGTTTCTAAGAAAATTATCTTTCCTTAGTTAATTGGAACTAATCTTGGCTTCTCATTAATTTTGTCAGTCAAACAGGAGAAACCCACGTGATCAATTCACCACTGAACTCCTACAGTCTTTCCTCTATATGGTTCTTAGATATGAACTCAGAACCTAAGCCCGATAAAATATATGGCTGATGCCTTTATTGAAGGGAAATTAGATATCAAACACCTTTTCATCACTGGTTTTCACTGGATTTTCTCTCTGAACAAAATTAACTTTCCTCTTCTAATTCCTTGTCCAACAAAAATCTCATATTTTTTAAATGTTTACTGTACTTTGTCAAATTTATATGTAGATTTAACTGTACTTTCCTCTATATTTCAATCCCATTTTCTATAGAATGTAGTATCTATTCCATCATATTACAATTTCATATCTGTCACATTTCCTGCCAATATATAAAAAATTCCTAGAGGAAAGTAACTTCCTTTGTAAAAAATCTGTTCATCTCCAACTTTGAGCAGATTCATGTATTATATACCTCTTAGAAGGTACTCATAAATGAATGGCTGATAAATAAGGAATTTCAATAAGTTTTGAGTGTCAAAGAAGCAAGGCAGGCAAATACTGTATATCATAACTGCCTTTAACAGAAATAAAAAATAAAAGAAAATAAAAATAATAATTTAATTTTATTAATTACAAATATAAAAAGAACAGAAGAAATCAGATGGTTTCCAAAAACTGGCAAAAGAAAACATTAAAGTAAGATAATGATTAATGTACTCATATAAAGATAAAGAAAAGTGTTGTAGTTCTTAAAGAAGAATAGAATGCTACAAAAAGAATGAACTTAGAATAAGAAAGCGCTCTTGAAATTAAAACTGTATAGTGGAAAGACATAATATAGCAGAAGTGACGAAAGATACCAGACAGGAAACCTTGAAAGTAGAATTAAAATTTTAGAGATTCCATTCCCAGTTATTCCTCTTCTTTGTATCTTCCCAAAAGAATTAAGAGCATCATACCATTCAAAAATTCAATCAAATGACTGGTTACATAAAATAGATTCAATATGATACCAGAGGAAAAAACTGTCCCCTTTTTTTTAACTTGCCAAGCATCTTTTATTAAGAACTTTATGAAGTAGGTCCCCAGAAATTTTATAGAAAACAAGAAAGCAGATGATGTACAGTCTGTAAAACACGAGATCCAACATGGAGGGTCAGCAATGTCAAATCCTGAAATGATGGGAAAGTCTACCGCTTGGATGAATAATTACTGATATTTTAGGAGAGTAATTAGAGATAGAAGGACTCCAAGCAGAGAAAAAATTAATGCATGGACAACATATCACAATCAGTTCTATTAAAAAGATGCTGAAATATTATGTAGGTAACAATGTAGGTTAAGGAAAATAATAACAAATGTATATAATGAAAGTAATACAGCAATGATTTACACTTTAAAATGTTAAGTATTGCCTAAGAAACATGCGTTCATATATCGCAGTACATGGTGAGAAAATATTTCATGTTAAAAAGAATCACAAAACACATATCCTCACACACATACACACAAAGATTCACTTTTCCAGTTGAAATATTTTGTTTCATTTAGTGCTAAGTAATCCTATCTCTCTATATATAGATAGATAGATAATAGATAGATAGATGATAGATATGTTCAAATATAAATATATATGTATACATAAATATATAGAATACTTTTATCTGTTTTCTAAGTGTAGAACAAATTCATACCATTATTTGTTACTATTTTCATAAAAATAAATAAGAATGTTTAGTTTCTTCCAGAAAAAACACTTGAGAGTATAGAGACCTTCCTCCTTTTTAATGTTTTCAGGTTATTTACAGGTTCTAATAATGTATTCTGCAAGATAATCACCAGGTACAGGTCAGATATTTTCCTAAAGAAACCATTCTCTAGATAGGTGGCCTTGGAGAAGGTATAATTTCAATTGTCTTTTACCAAGTAAAATGTCCCTTACTCTGATCAATTAATAATGGTGATTTAAGAGTTATCAGTGTAAGAGACATTTACTTGAAAAGGTGATTTGCATTAAAGCAAAGGTGATCTTGCAGTCCTTTCTCAGTAGCCAGACAACAGTAATTCTTTACAAATCAAAGGTCTTCATTGAAAGCAAAATTGCTTTGCTATTTGCCATGCCTTTGGTAATGAAGTAGAGACGAGTACTTGGCGTTGAGCCATTTCAAACAAGTGTTACACAACTCTAATGAAATGCTCATTTTTTTGCTTTTCGTTCAATAGATTGCCTGTTTGTCAGATGAAGGTAGAAATAGTATTCTACAACTTGGGTAGTCTTACATTAAAAAGTAGGGGAAATAAATAAGAAATTTTAGACCTTGGACGTTTTTTAAAAAGGTTTTGAAGCCATGACAGTAACTGCTATAGAGATTTTGCATCCTTACTTAATGATACCTTGAACTTTTAGTCATTTATAAACATCATTACTTTATACCATTTATACACACAAAGTTATCAACAAAGTTAGAATTGCTGAAGGTAAAAAAAGGACTTGCAGTACTTTTATTAGCTGAATGAATCCCTCAGGAGTGAAAAATATACAAGAATATTTGTAGAATAGTGCAACTGTCCCCACTATAATTTTACACTCTCATCACCCCCCAAAAATCCCTGCACCCATTCGAACTTGTTCTTCTCTCTCCAGGTCCTACCTCTGTGGGTTTGCTGATTTTGGACATCTCATACAAATGGAATCATTCAGTTGAAGCACTATTTTTAACTACACTCCATTGTTTGGTCATATTTTCTTAATTTTTAACTAATGTCCTTTTTTTCATTCTATTTTTTTTTTTATTATTATTATTATTTTTTTTTTTTTTGGTTTTTCTCCGGTACCGGGAACCGAACTCACGACCTTGCGCTTGCCAGGCAGGCGCTTTGCCGCTGAGCTAAATCCCCAGCCCCTCCTTTTTTTCATTCTAAAAGGCAAGTAAAGAAACTATATTCCAGTTAGTCATTCTTCTTACACTCTTTGGTTTTCTGACACGTTTATTGGACTTTCTGTGTATTTGATGACCTTCACAATTTTGAGCACTGCTACTCGGGTATTTTTTAGAATCTTCCTCCAATGACATTTCCCTATTTTTGCATGAGTAAATTGAAATTGTACATTGTGGGAGAAAATATCACAAGAGATATACCCAAGTAATTTCAAGGAAATATGGCATCAACCTGACTTATTCACATTGATCACCTGGCTGAGGTAGTGTTGATCAGGTTTCTCCAAAGTAAAGTTAGTATTTTTGGTCCTATTCTGTATTATACTTTGGGGAACAATGTCATTGTGAGCACCTGATAATTACAGTGGGGAGTTATATTCCATGTCCTTGATGGTAGAGTGGTCACATAAATTATTTGAAATTATTTCTACATATGTTTTAAATAATTTGTTATATGTATACTTACATATTTCACATTTTCTGGTCAGTTGTGAAAGGTTATTGTGATTTTGTGAAATTTGGGAATCTATTAGTTTATTATTCATGTATGAAAAAAATTAATTCTTGTACATTAACTGTATTCTGTTATGTCATAGTAACTTACTAGTTCCAAGAGGCTTTCTTAAACAATTAATAGTTCCTTAGAAACTTCTACAGATACCATCATGTCATATACTAATAAAGACAGCTTCATTTTTTCCTTTTCAATCTATATACATCTTAGATTGTTAATAGCTAGGAGATACAGTATAATCTTGAATGGAATGGTCATTGTGCATATATGTTTACATACATTATTGCTTGGATTTGCTAATAATATGTAAAGAATATTTGCATCTATGCTTATGAAAAATAATAATCAGGAGTTCTTTTCCCTATACTATTTGTGTCTGATTTTGGTATTAAGGTACTGCTTTCTTCATAGAATAACATAAGAAGTGTCCCCTTAGCTTTATTTTCTGGAGGCAATTGTGGAGAATTTTTATTATTTCTCCCTCCAAATCTTAGTAGAATTCACCAGTGATGCTACTTGAGTCAGGTTCATTTCTTAGAAGGTCAATAATTACGGCTATAATTCATTTAGAATATATAGGATATACAAATTATTGACTTGATAATTTTTACTTTTCAAGGACTTCGTCTGCTACAAATAACTTATTAAACTTGTGGGCATAGTATTCATCTATTATCCTTTTAATATTCATGAGATCAATAACGTGGTTCCCTGCTTTTATTTCTGGTATTCGTTAGTTGTGTCTTCTCTCTTCCTTCTTGCCCTTGATAGAGCTTTATTAATTGTGTTGATCTTTATAGAGAACCAGGTTTTGGTTTCATTGATTTGTCTATTGCTTCAAAATTTTAATGTAAATTGTTTTTGGTCTAATATTAATTATTGATTTTCTTTGAGTTCTTAGTAGCTTAAATGGCTATACTTTTTAGGTTTCTAAGGCATAAAACTGAAATAATTTTAGTATAAAACTCAATTAAATTTAGAACTTTCATCTTATATTCATTTAATGCCATGAATGTATTGGTTTTACTGTACTCAAATTTTGATGAAATATTCATATACATATGGTATGTGTATTTTATTTTGTTTAAAATATAAAATAGAAATCTATAAAATACATATATTTTCTCTTGAAAATTCTTTGGCCATGTGCTATTGAGAATTCTGTTGTTCAATTTCCAAGGATTTGGCAATTTTCTACCTATCTTTCAGGTTTTTATTTCTACTTTCAGTTGATTATGTTCTAAAAAAATAATTCATCTGATTTTTTTAAGACTTATCAAGATATGTTTTATGACACAGAATCTGCTTTGTCTTAGTGGATGTTTCATGTTCACTTGATATTATTATGTATTCTTCTGTTACTAGTTGGAATATTCTATAATGTCAATTATATCATGTTGATCGATAATATTTTTCAAGTTGGCTATACACTTGCTGATTTTCTGCAGTTAATCTATCAAATTCTGAAAGAAGGGTACAGAAAACTCCAACTATAATAATTACTTTGTCTATTTCTCCTTTCCTCCCATTCCATCTTCCTTCTTCATGTATTTTCATATCTTATTTTAGATGCTTACACATTTGGGATTGTTATTTCTTAGAGATTTCATCCTTTTTTATTTATCATTATGTAAGCATTTTCTTTATCCACAAAAAGTTTTCCTTACGATTAAGTTATCTTTGTCTGAATTAAAAGAGCCACTGCAGGTTTCTTTATTGTTAGCAAGATGGATTTCCTTCCATCCCTTTACTAGAAATTCTCTGATTATTGACATCTAAAGTGGATTTCTTATAGACCACACAGAGTCTTTTCCAAAAATAATTCACTCTGGAAATGTCAGACATCCAGTTGGTGTATTTAGACAATTGCCAGATAAGGTGATTATTAATATAGATGAGCTAGCTGCCACATTTGTAAATGTTTTATATTCATTCCACTTCTTTTCTCCCATCTTTTTCTTCCTTTTCTTGTTTTTCTATGAGCATTTTATTTGATTCCGTTTTACTGTCTCGGCATATAAATTGCACATCTTTTTTTTAAAAAAATACTGTACTTGTGCTAAGTTGCAATACACTTTTTAACAAATGCCTTCAAGTAACATTATAACATTTTGTGTATAATGCAGAAAACAAATAACGAAATATCTGTGTTCCTTTCACTTCTCCTTTATGAAATTGGTACTGCTACTGGACAGGGTCCATGGAAGTGTCCCAAAGCAGATAGGGAACCAAGACCTGCCCTCCCCACAGAGTAAGTTCAAGATAGGAGATGAGGGCTGAGGGGAACCAGTCAAACAACTAGGTGGAATCCATCAGTCATGGAGATCAAGGGAACCTGTACAGAACACAGCATCCAGAATCACTCTTTAGGTCCCGATCGATGTATAGAGAATCAGTCAGGAAGGTGCTGTTTTCAGTCATCTGGTATAAAGTCAAATGAGTCTTTCAATGAGGCAGTGTAAATTTGGCACCATGCTAAGTAAGTTTTTGATAGGAAAACCAACCCAGTGCCTCATTTGCATGCAGGAGAAGGCAATCTAAGAATTCCCGACACAAATGAGATCTTCCCCTTATTCTCAGGCCCACTTGGAGTCTGTTCACAGGCCTGCTCACCTGGCAGAATGTATATCTTTTCCACCTTCAATAAATGCACCTCCCTGTTACGTTTTCTGTGTGTCTTGAGCAATTCCTTATCAGGAAACCAGGAACCTGGAGAGAATTCCCCAGGCATCCCACATCTAGTAACATTTTTTGGTGATTCCAGACAGGAGGCTCTGTGTGTGTGTGTGTGTGTGTGTGTGTGTGTGTGTGTGTGTGTGTGCAGTAGCTCACTGTGGGCAAGAGTCACACAGTTAAGTACTGCTAGCAAGTCTTTGGCTACCCTGACCTTGGAATAGACCATTTAAGACTCTGCTGGGTGCACCACGCACATTCCATGTGTGTCTGACCAAAACTTTAATATATCTCTTTAGTTCCCATGCTACCATTCTTCCCAGTACTTTATTAAGATTTCTCATTTTGGGAGGAACAATTGTCAGTAACCTGATATCCTGCTTGAGTACCCGCCTACTCTAGCCTGCCCCTTTCTGTAGTATGAACAAAGTCTCAAGTGGGCTTTTTCTCTAGATGGCCTTTTATCCCCAGCTGTCCTTAGTGAGTCATTTTCTTAAAGGCCCTATTTCCTAAAACTTCATTGTTCCGTCCCAGCTTATCTGTCTGCCGTGTTTCACAATGGTTCTCACAGACACTGGGAAATCTCACCCTTATGGAAAGTGCTATCATCTCCACTTTCCAGAATCATATGAACATTCTCCTTTCCTTTTAAAATCTGGGTAGATCCCCCCTCCCTGTTTCTTCTAAGAAAAATTTAGAAAATTTAGGAACGTGTGCCTGGGGCCGGAGTGGAACAAAGGACACAGACAATGAAGGTCATCCTAGATGCTGTGGCTGAAAGTACGAGGAAATGTCTTAGTCATTGGATAACAATCCAAACCTTTGTACTTGGAGCTTTCCAAGTCTTTTTCCTCCAATGCTGAGAAATAGATTTCTTTCTCTAATGCTTTAAAAAATTACCAAAGCCTTTTATTATGGAGACAAACAATAGGAATACTGTTTCTCAGGTAGTTAGGTGGAGATGGCAAGAAGGTCTGCCTGGTCTTTAAGGAGTCATCCTGGGCTGCATGCTATGGAGGGGTCTATGGAAAATAGTTCCACTCTCTTCACCAGAGATGTCTGGGAAGGAAATTGAAGTTTCTAAGTGGACACCAGACTATATATAGGCCCCATGAAGCACTCTGGGAAACACCTGCAGAACCCACTGACTGAACCATTAGGTTATATTCTTAACGGAAAAAAACTTGGTTTTATGTCTTGAACTGCAGTTTTTTATTGAATACAGTTTTAAAGTATGATTTTCCTTGTCTCCCTTCCACCTGTCTTCATTATTCTATCCTACCACAGTGCCATTTATTTGATTTGTTCATTTCTTTTAAGAGCCTAATGCATTATTTGCATTATTACTTTAATTAACCATTTATATTTTAGGCTAATAAAAATTAAAAGTTTACCTGCATTTACTCTTTCGTCCAATGCTATGTTTTCTTTATGTAGGTCTAAGTTTCTGATCTGGATAATTTTCCTTTTGCCTGACAAACTTTTAATATTTCTTGCACAGCAAGTCTATTGGCAAAGAATTCCATCAATTTTTGTTTTGTGGGAAAGTCTTTATTTCTCTATTAATTTTAAAAAATTCACCATTTCAGAATTCTGGGGTTTTTCTTCCAAAACTCAATTATCCACATTACTTCTTGCTTACATAATTTTTCATAAAAATATCTTTTGTAACTTTTACATTTGTTTATCTACAAGTGAGTTCAATCCCCTTACCTGGGCGTAATCTGGATTTCCTCTTTGTGTTTTTTTTTCTCCTCATTTTGAATGTGATACATCTAGATATGATTTTCTAGATTGTTTGGTTTTGACTTTTAGTTTCCTTTTTCTGTGATATTTACCCTTTTTTGTGGTCTCCTAGCTGCCTGAATCTGTGATTTGACATATGTCTTTATTTTGGAAAGGTCTGTCATAGTACCCCAGATATTCTTTTTTTTTTTCAATTTTAAATTTTTTATTAGTACATGTTTGCAGTATGGCTTTAGGGTTATATCTTTTTAAAAATTTTATTAGTATATGTTTGCAATTCATGTAGTTTACACTCATCTTGGGGAGTAGTTACATGTACATATCACAGTTTTTTTTTTCTAATCCCCTCCCCCTTCCCTCCCCATTCCCTCCCCCTCCCTTATTCCCCTCCATTTCCCCTATCCTATTTTTCATTCTTGTTGATATTATTAGCTCACGTTATAGCATATAATTTTACATTAATTGAAATTAGTATGTTCCTGTAAATGACATATCTTTATTCTACGTTTCCCTTCTCACCCCTCATGTTTTTTCCCTTGTACCAGTTTCCATGTTGCAAGAGATCCATGACCTAGTCCTCTTCTATCCATCCATTACCATTCTCTTTGTTTGTGCTTTGCCTCACTCAAATAAGAGACCATATGGTGTTTCAGCTTGTGTGTTTGGCTTACTTCATTCAACATTATAAGTTCCAGGTGCATAAATTTTCCTATAAACGTCTCAAATCTGTCACTGTTTACAGTGGAGTAATATTCCTTTATATATAGATACCACATTTTCTTCATCCAGTCTTCTGCTCACTGGTAAAAAGGCTGTTTCCAAGATTTAGCTATTATGAGTTGTGCTGCCATAAACATTGCTATGTATGTATTGCTGTTGTATGATGTCTTAAACTCTTTGGGGAAGATATCTAACAAGGGGATTGTTGAGTCATATGGACTTTCTAATTTCAGTTCTTGAGAAATCTCCATACGGAATTCCATAATACTTATACTAGTTTACATTCTCACCAACAGTGAAGGATGGTTCCATTTTCACAACAGTCATGCAGTCATTTTTAGTTCTTTGATTTCTTAATGATTGTCATTCTTTCTGGGATTTAGTTCAATCTAAGCCAGACTCTTAAAAATATTTTAATTTAT
>NW_004955531.1:3850711-3852285 GCF_000276665.1 Chinchilla lanigera | reverse complement strand
GCTGTGAAGTGTCTGTTCATTTATCTTGCCCATTTCTTGACTGAATTTTTAATTTTAGTAGTTTGAATATTTTTTTGAGTTCTTTGTATATTCGAGATATTAGTCCTCTGTCTGAGGTGTAGCTGGCAAAAATTTTTCCATTATGTAGGTTGTCTCTTCACTCTACTGATTGACTCTTTCAATGTACAGAAGCTTTTTATCTGATATATTCCCATTTGTTGATTATTACTGTTATTGCTTGTACAACTGGGATTTCTTCTTAGAAAATCCTTTCCTATACCTATGTCTTCAAGTGTTTTACTTATGTTATCTTCCAGTAGGTTTAATGTTTCTGTTTTAATGTTTAGATATTTGACCCATTTTGATTTTAACTTAGTATAGTGTGAGAGAAAAGGGTCCATTTTCAATCTGCATACAGATAGCCAGTTTTCCCAGCACTACTTGTTGAATAGGCTGTCTTTCCTCCAACTTATGCATTGGCCTCTTTGTCAAAGATCAAATACCTGAACATGTCTGGGAAAGTTTCTGTATCCTCTCCAATATTCCATTGATCCATGTGTCTGTTTTAGTTCCTGTACCATGCTATTTTTTTTATCACTATTGCTTTGTAGTATACATTGAAGACCAGCATTACTATGCCTCCTGCTTCGCTCTTGTTGCCCGAAATTACTTTTGCTATTCTGGATCTCTTCCTGTTCCAAATGACTTTTAGGATTATTTTTTTTCAAAATCTGTAATGTCTACTGTTGGTATTTTGATTGGGACTGCACTGAATCTATATAACAGTTTTGGAAGTATGGCCATTTTGACTATATTGGCTCTGCCTATCCAGGAGCAGGGGACCTCTCCATTTGCTGATGTCCTTTTCAATCTCCTTTTTCAGAGTACTGTAGCTTCCTTTGTAGATGTCTTTGACTTCTTTTGTTAGGTCAGTTTCCAGGTATCTCATTTTTTGTGATCTTACTGTGTGGTATTATTTTCATAATTTCCTTCTCATCCTGTTCATTGATGATGTACTCAAATGATAATGATTTTTGTGTACTGATCTTCTATCCTGCTACTTTGCAGTTCATTAAGTCGAAAAATTTTTGGTGGAGTTTTTGGGTCCTCTGTGTATAGTATCATGTCATCTGCATATAATGATAACTTGAGTTCTTCTTTTCTTTATCTATCCCTTTTATTTCCTTCTTTGCTGAATTACTCTCACTAATGTTTCAAGTATTATGTTGAATAGAAAATATGATAATGTATATCCTTGTCTTATTCCTGACTTTAAGGGAAATATTCAGTTTTTCTCCATTTAGTATGATGCTGGTTACTAGTTTGTCATATACAGTTTTTATCATATTCAAATATGATCATTCTAAATCTGTTTTCTTCAGGGTTTTTCTCATTAAGCAGTGTTGGGCTTTGTCAAAAGCCTTTTCTGCATCTATTGATATGGTTCTATGGTTTATTACCTTGCTTCTGTTTATGTGATATATTATGGTTCAACATTATATATTAATAATTCAACATATGTAAGTCAATCAATATAATATATCAACACATCACTAAAAAGATCATAGATCATG
>NW_004955531.1:3847065-3850441 GCF_000276665.1 Chinchilla lanigera | reverse complement strand
TTGATGATATAACATCTTTAAAGGTTTTATAGAATTCATCAATGAATCAGTGATGTCCTGTGTTTTTCTTAGTTGGTAGATTATTTACTGTTGTGTCAATTTCATTGTTTATTGTTGGGTTGTTCAGCATATTTATGTCTCCTTGGGTTAGTTTTGGTATTTGTGTTTAGGAATCTGTCCATTTCTTCAAAAGTTGCTAATTTGTTGGAATATAATTGTTTAAAGTAGTTACTTTCTTGTGGAATTCCACAGTGTCTGTTGTCATTTCACCATTTTCACTTCTAATTACATTGATGTGACTCTTTTCTCAATTTCTCTTGGTAAGTCTGGCCGGGGACTTGTCTATTTTATTTATTCTTTCAAAGAACTAGCTCTTTGATTCATTGATTTTTTAATTTTTTTATTTTAGTTTCAATTTAACTGATGTCTGCTGTCATCTTTATACTTTCCAAACTTAATTTTAGTTTGGGTCTGATTTGTCTTTTTTTCTCAAGTATTTTAAGATTTCTCATATGGTTGCCTATCTGAGATTACTCTGTTTTCCTAATGTGAGCATTGATTGCGATGAATTTTCTCTTTAGAACTGACTCTGAGATGTGTTTGTTATTCACTATCATTGCCTTCTTTAGCTGTGGGTATATAGTTTTTCTTTTCCTGATCTTTTGTTACCATTTATCCATTGGCTTCAGTAGTTTCTTCTCTGTTTTTAGCCGTGTCTGGTTCATTGTTTCTGTCAAGAGTTAAGTATTCTTTTTTGTAGCGCTGGTTTAGTATTCATATATCTTCTGAGCTGGTCATTTTCATGAAAATACCTTATTTTTCCATCTATCCTAGGGAAAGCTTTGCTTCGTAATTTTATCCATGTTGGAAGTTATTTCCTATTAGAGCTTGAAATACTTCACCTCAGGCTCTTCTGGCCTTTAGGATTTGTGCTGAGAAGTCTGCTGTGATTCTAGTTAGTTTACCTTTATATGAGATTTTTTCATTTTTTTCTGGCTGCTTTTAAAATTGTGAGTTTCTTTGCTGGATATCTTCTAATTTAGCAAGGATATGCCTGGTGAACTTCTCTTTTCATCACGTTTTGGCATTCTACAAGTCTCATTTATTTGTATTTTAAACTCTTTTGTTACATTTGGCAAACTTCCTTCAATGATTTCTGTAAGCATGTTAGTGTATCCATCTGTCGTATCTTCTAGTTTTCCTCTAACTCCAATTAACCTTACATTGGTCTTCATGCTGTCACCTAGGAGCTGCTGGATGGTCTGTTGTTCTCATATTTTCTTTTGGCTTTTTGAACGCTTTGCCACAACTCACTATTTTGTCCTCAATATAAGACACTCTCCCTTCACATTGGTCATTTTTTCAATGTATGAATTCTATATAGTTTTTTTTTTTAGTTTAGGTATTTCTAGCTGACATCTTTTTGAGGATTACATGTCTTTGTTGAATCTGTCATTCAGATTTTTTTTGAACTGTTTTGGTTAGTTTATCCATTTTTTTTTACCTCATTCCCCGAAATTTGCCCTAACCTACTGAGTGAAATTGCTGTGAGCTTTTGGTTCATTTCCTCTTTAAAAATAATCTATTCTTTCATCCGTTGTAAGGCCTTTTCACAGTTTCCTGTTACCTGATATTTGTTTTCTTCTCTTGACCCTTGGCTCTACCTTATTAGAGATGGGGTTTCAGAGATCCTCTATTTCCTTACTTCACCATACTCCTATGTGTATCTATATTTATTTGTTTGTTTATCTTTAAATTATATATGGCCCCCTCTTTTTTCTTCTTGGGTGAGGGATGTTACTGCAGCTTGAGGACTAGAGAAGTAAGGAGAGTTTGTGCATTATCCGGAGATTTTTAGTACAATGTTGCTTCTCTATGAATAATTTTCAGCTTTGTATGGCCAATGCTAGTATTTACTCATTCTGCTATTCACTTTAAGTGACTCAACTCTGCCCCTATGTTTTGTCAAAAGAATTACTTCTGGTTATAACAGCATCCACAGGTTCAATCTACAGCACTTCTATACGATGGCCTTTGCTGTTACACTTTCCCCCTTTGTCTATTCTCTGTGAGCACGATGATGCTTTATTGTGATTGCTCTGCAGTGAGGTAGATGAGGCGGGGCGGGGAGAATGGGAGGTGGTTGGATGAGTGTTAGGCGCTAAGAGGAGGGTCTGAAGGGGAATAGTGGTAGATGAGAAGAAAAGGTTGATGTGGGGTCTGATTTTGTTGGGGTACTTTTAGTTGAGTTGAGGGGTTAGTATTTAAAGTTTTAGAGGATATATTGTTGGGGCGACGGTGAGATATGGGAGAAAGGGGGTTAACTTTGTGACTGAGGAAAGCTCTCTCCTTACCAGAACTTGCTTAAAGGGAGGGCAATAAGGTAGATAAGATATGGAAGAGCCAAAGGCTTAGGATGAGGAAGACTGAGGAGTAGTATTAGTGAAGGCAGGACTGAGGGGTGGCTAGGTATGGGGAATTTAAAGACTTGGGAGGAGGAGGTTGCATGTTTGGAAAATGAATGAAGAAATATGTTAACAATATTGTCTCAGGCATTTGAGGTGAAGATACTAGGACATCTGATAAGAACACAGATTGAGTGCTCCAAGGAGATACTGCATGTGTGATTCCCAAGTAGCTTCTTTGCCTGGGTCTGAGTGCTCACACCCCAATAACTCCTCTGACCCCTCCCCTGCAAGACTGACGTTAACTCAGACTCAGAACTTTCTGCCAGGTTGCAGGCACTCTTGCAGTCTGATCCTGTTAGGAGCTCTGCTGCCTCTCTCCCTGGGTGTGATGGCTGATTCGGCAATTGGGTTCACTGGCACTAAATTGTTCACTGAGCCAGGATTATTCTTTTGCAATCAAATCAGCTATAGTAGTAACAGGCTAGTCCATTACAATGGTGTCTAGCAAGGATAGTTGATAAATAACGTACCATGAGACCCTGCCCTATTTTTCTCCACATTCTACTTTTCTCTTTGTATTTCAGTTTGAAAGTTTCTATTTACACATCTTTAAGTTCATTGGTTCTTTCCTTCCATGGAATCTAGTGATTGTCCATCAAAGTCATTATTTTTGCTAAGTGGTTTTCATTTCTAGTGTTAACGACAGGCTCTGTGGGACTTCTTTCCAGGTTCCTGGTGTCTCAAAACAAAAAAGATTGGACAAGATACACAGAAAAAATCAGCTAGCATGTACATTTATTAAAGGAGGAAAGCAGTCATGAGGGGCTGGCGAAAGGCTCGTGGCAGCCCCAAGGATAAGGGAAATGGGGTCTTTTCTATCTAAAATTCCTAGGTTGGCTTTTCTCCCATGTAAATATAGCATTGAGATATTTGTCTTTTTGACCTGGGCAAGATGTTCTCAGCAAACA
>NW_004955531.1:3760701-3846616 GCF_000276665.1 Chinchilla lanigera | reverse complement strand
TTCTCCCACTGAGGCCACTCAGTGACGTTGGTCTTAAACCTTGGTCCAGTCCCCCAGGTAGCTCCCACTACTTCAAGTCCCTTCAGATCTGGTAAGGTCTCTCTCCCTTCTCAATCCTTTTAACATTCTCTGCACCTTTAAGAACTCCCCCACCGCTGCCACATCTGCTCCTGTACCTTTAACCCTTTCTGCACCTTTGAGACTTTCTCCTCCACTGCTCTGGTTGCTCCTTAGCCCTGCTCTCTCCTCTTGCCCCCCTGGGGCAAAGAGAGGCTCGTCCTGTTCTCCGTGTCTGTATACCCAGCATTGGTCATGGAAGAACTATCCAGGGAGACTGAGTCCCCTTGGTAATTGATCAACTGCAGTGATGGCTGCCTTGATCACTTACCCAGGCTCCCTTGTGGCTTTCAGACCCAACTAGAGACATCCACTGGGATCCTGTCTCCACTCTCATTTTGCTATTCCAGGCATGACACTTAGCTCTCCCTGCTCTGCTACTTACAAAATCTGAAACCTCTCTGCCTCTACTCCCACTGAAGCCCAAATGTATACTATGCTTCTGCAACACTACATCGCCCCAGTTCAAACTGGATGGTGGCTCATGCTGACCAGGAAATGGCACTTTTAATTTTCTAATCAGCAAGAATTAGATAATTACTCCTGGAGGTAGAGCAAATGGTCAGAACTGGCTTATGTCCAGGCCTTATTTACACTCCATAACATTCCTACTTTGTGCACCTCATGGAATCCTTCCGAAAACCTCCTTCTTTCCCTCCCATCAGAACCCACTCCACCAGACACTGGCTCTTCTCAGCAACAGATCCAACTGGTCTCCTTCTCCACTGGCAGCTCCTGGGACCTCCTCCTGCTGCAGCCAAAGCCATCCTCTGGAGCCTCCTGCCCCTGCAGCCACTTTTCCTCCTCCCCCAGAGCTTGCCCCCGCAGCAGCCACCCCCTCCTGTAAGGCCTCCTGCCGATTTCTTGTTTGTCCCCGCTAACTCTCTGCTGCTTCTCTTTGACTCTGATCATCCACTGTAAGTAACACCTTGCCTGCTTCACATCCAACCTAGATTGCAGTTTGGCCCTGGAATCTTACTTCCTGTTCCTCAGTTCCCACTCTGTGAGGTGGCAGGAGCTGAGGGGACAGTACAAGTTCATGCCCTCTTCTCCCTGACAGATTTCTCCCAAATTTACCAGTGCTTGGGTATCTTCTCCTCTGTTCCTACCCAGTACAAACCAGGAATTCTGGTATTTATCCCAGCCTTATAATCTCACTGAGACTAACTCAAATATTATCCTTAGCTCACTCTCTCCAGATGAATGGGGACAAGTAATCTCCCTGGTCTGGTCCTATGGAGATGACTATATGCTCCTCCAGGCTGACCTTCTGGCAGGCATTGTGGGCTGTCCCCTGGGAGGACCCTAACTGGAATTATCAGGTAGGATCTGGGGACGTAGCAACCTGAGACTACATGGTTTCTTACTTAATAGAGGGACATTGCAGCGTGGCACATATGGCAGTTAATTTTGGTAAACTAAAGAAACCACTCACAACAGGGATAAAAAACCAGCTCAGTTTTGGGCATTGCCTTCAGGTGATTCATAGCACTAGACCCAGAAAGACCAGAGGGACAACTTATCCTAATGATACCATTTTATTACCCAATCAGCACCAGACAATGGTTAACAAAAATGTATAGAAACTGGAGAGTGGCCCGCAAACCCCACAACAGGAGCTCAACAATTTCGCTTTCAAAGTCTTTAATGACAGAGATGAAAGTGCTTGAAACAATGCATTTCTCAGCTGCAGATGTTAGCCTCCTCTGTAAGAAACCCTCAGGCTGGACCAGAGCCCCAGCCAATGGCTAAAAATGCTTTTAAGGCCTCTTTGCCCAAGGGCTGCCCCCTCCAGGGCTGTGCTTCAAATGTCACCAGAGCAGTCACTGGTCTAGAGAATGCCCACAGCCCAGGATGTCCCCTAAGCCATGTCCCTCAAAGGGGGTTCCCACTGGAAATTGGACTGATCAATGCTGGCAGCTGCCCCTGTCACCTCTGGGCCATGGCCCCAGGGATCTCTGACCGGCTCCTTCCCAGACCTTCTTGGCTTGGCCACTGAAGACTGACTCCACCTGGAAGCTTCAGGGCGCTCCTGGAACATCTTCCATGTAGAACTCTGGATAACTCTTACAGTGGAGGGTAAGTCTATCCCATTCTTAATTGATATGGGCGCCTGCCAGTTCATTTTGCCTTCCTTCCAAGGACCAACATCCCTGGCCTCAGTTACTGTTTGGACCTTGACAGTGAAGTGTCCAGACCCTTAAAAACTCCCCCAGTCTGGTGCCAATTGGGTCAACATCTTTTCCCTCAGTCATTTTTAGTCATCCCTACCTATCCTGTTCCCCTTTTAGGGTGAGACAGTTTAACAAAGTTGTCAGGTACTCTGACCATACCTGGAATGCAACCAACACTTACAGTCACCCTAATGATTCCTTCTTTATCCTCCCACAGCTCCGTCATTTCCCCTCATCTCAACCCCAGAGTGTGAGACACTTCCACCCCATCCCTGGTTTCATTCCAACAACCACTTAGGATCCCTCTCAAGCCTGGTCACTTTTACCTTGCCTAGCAAGAATACCCCATTTCTGACCCAGCTTTATGGGGACTACAGCCTATTATTTCTCAACTACTATGGCACGGTCTTTCAATTCCTGTCAACTCCCCTTATAACAACCCCATTCTCCCGGTACAAAAGGCAGATGGTTCTCTCAGGTCGGTACAGTATTTCTGCACTATCAGTCAGATTGTCCTTCCCGTACACCCCGTGGTGCCTAACCCCTACACACTTTTGTCCTCCATCCGTCTGTCTACAACTCATTATTCTGTTTCAGATGTAAAAGATGGCTTTTTCACTACCCTTCCGCACCTCTGCTAGCAACCTCTCTTTGCCTTTACCTGGACAGACCCTGATACCCACCAGTCCCAGCAGTGTCTCCTTTCACTAACTGGACCTCTTGTCTGTATTATCTGCCTTCTCTTTTGGCCATGCTTCTTCAGACTTTTCTTACAGCTTTTACAGGACTGTGTTTAGGCAGTCACCAACAGACAGATGCAGGCTCTGACCACTCCTCGACATAGCCCTGTTCCCTAAAATTTCCCACCTAAATAGGCTGCCTATGCCACCCCATTTGTCATGCATGAAGTAGTCATGAGAAATGTCACCACTCTCCTGCCCCTCTCTGTATATAAAAACAAAAAGCTGTGAATGTCATGCCTGACCCATGCAAGACCTCAGCAAGCAGGCCACTCTCAGCAAACAACAGGATATCACTAAAAGGACCATGCGGCCTGCAGCAAAGGACAGATGGATGTAAAGAAAACTTAGGACGGCACATACAGACTCCCAGGCTCTGGAAGGTCCACCACTATCTATACATCTGTGCTGACCATCCTTGGCACTCTGACTTCAAACATTCCATCCAGATTCCTTGGGATTCTGACTCTGTCCCCAAACCCTGTATAAACGAAACTTCTCCTCTCCCAACCACTGATATCATTCATGATCTCGGTCTGCCTGTACCTAGACAGAATTAAATCCAGCTTTTCGTCATATAAGCCTGTGATTCCAGGTGTTTCCTCATGCACTGTTAATGACAGTATCATGAGCTCACTTGCTGTCACACCAAGAAAAATCTGTTCTGTCAAAAAACTTGCTTGGTTTCCTGCCAGATGTACATGAAGGATCAGGAACAACATTTTTTTATTGGTTTTGCCCACATGTAAATGAAGAAATGAAACAGCAGCTTCTGATTGGTTCTGCAAACACCAGATTCAAATAAATGATTAAGAGGTCAAATAATGACCACTTTATTATTTGTTCTCTGTGCAATGCTCAGGAACTTTGGGGTCATTTTGTATACTATGTTTTATGCACGTCCTTTAAGGAAACATCTTGCTGAACATTTTAGCCATAGGTTTTTATGAACTTAGATACATTCCACCCAGTTAGCTGTCCAGTTGGGCCAAGCCTGAATCTTCTACCTCACCAACATTTTCTTTTGATTCATTTTCAGAATTTGTGTTACATCCCGCTTATACTACTCATCTGTTTTTGCATGGGTACTTTTTCCATTTTAGCTCTTACTGAGTCAATCATAGCTACTTTATAGTCTCTTTTTAATAACTACATTATCTGTGGCATATTTGACTCTGTTTCTGAGCACCTTTCTGTTTTTTCTCTGTTTTTTTCATGCCTTGTCATTTTTTTTTTGAAAACCAGATGTGATATTTTGGGTAATAAGAACTCAGGTAATTAAACCTGAGTGGGATCATTTATGTTAATCTGGCTAGGGATTGGACAATGCTTAACATTTTTTGTGGCTATGTCAGAGGCTTCAAATTCTTCTAATATTCTTCATTTTTTTTCCCTCTTGGTCTCCCCCCTTCACTTTAGACTTCCATAAATTCTACTCGGAAATAGTACATGTTGAAGCTCTGACAGCTGGAATACACAGTTATTACACTGAAGCCCCATCAGTGTGGCAGTAAAGTGTGGGGAGAGGGAAGTATTTTATAATATTATGATTAACTCATACATTTTTAACAGGCCTATTTCCCTGAGAAACTTGGCATTCAAAACTTTTTCCTCCTTATCCACGGTTAGGTGAGGCAGGAAGGCTAGATGGGGCTGGGAGTGGGCAAAACACCCTTTCCCAGCTGGAACAAGGCTTAATTTCTCTCTTCAGAGTGAGAGTTCTGACAGCGCTTCTTTGAGGTAGGACAGAAGAAATAAAGACAGGAAAGAGAAAAGAAACATTGTAATTTGAAAATTGTACTTTCAAGACTGTAACTTCGGGGCACAAAGTTACACAAGGTTATCCATAGCTGCACTCCACACTTGTGCTCCCTAGGCCTATTTATGCTCCTTAGCTTTGTTTATTGTTTTTCTCTCCAGCTCATCATACCTGAAATCCCTTAAAGATACTCTAAGTCCAAAATTCGCTTAGTTGATAAGGTAAAGGAGAGAAAGCTGACCTTAAGATAGAGAAGCAGAGTCAAAGAGTTCAAAGAATGTTTTTGGAAGCTATATATATATACACACACATATCTTTCCCTTCTTTCTTTTTCTCTTTTCCCTCATCCCAGTTATTCTTTCCTTTTGAGCAGTTTCTTTCCCTTTCACAATATCTATTATACTTTTCAGATTTTATTTACTCTTTCAGGTTCTTACACTAGTGAGACAATATGGTATTTACACATGTGGGTCTGATTTATTTTGCTTATGAGTATGGACTCTGGTTGCATCCATTTACCTATGAAAGCCTCAAGTTTATCTTTCTTTATAGCTGAGTAATATTCCATTATGTAAAAATACCATATCTTTTTTATCCATTCCTCAATTGATGGGCATTTGTGTTGCTTCCATGATTTAGCTATTACAAATCACGCAGCTATAATCACAGGGGCACATATACCACATATCGCTGTGGTACAATGTTTTTAGTTCTTCTGGAACATTTAATGTTTATTTGTTTGATCACTCTTACATGCCTATATTTGTTTAACTGAGTAACCAATTTGAGAAAACAATACGTAATACAACAACCATTGAGAATTTCCTATCACCTTGTCTGAAATTCTGCATTGCTTCTATTGTTTTTGTGTTGTTTTGCTTATGTCTCTTTGTTAACGTGTTTTTGTTCCTTTATCTTGAAAATAAAGAAAGAATGTTTTTCAAGAAGACAGATCACCTACCATAATATTTACAATTGGGAAGGCTTTTGCTTTTTGCCTATAAAATGCCCCATCATTTCACATGTAAGATGAGCTATTAATTTTCTACCTATGGGTGGCCCATCTCTTTTCTCCTGTAAACCAATCACAAGCTTTCTATAGATTCACAAATTCCACAGATTCCTACTCTCAAAAGTAGGGAATCACGGCTATTTTATCATTGTTTCTTTAAAGACTACATTGCAGGTGCGTGATAAGCGTGTAGCAGAGCAGTAACTCCCCACCTTACCAGCTCCACAGAGGAACTATGCACATATCACGAGGTGATCTAACTGCTTCTCATATCTAAAAGATCACTCTTTCCTTCCCTATCTCAATAGGCATCAAAAAGCCCTTCCCAGTATAAACACACATGTTTTATTCTGATCTCCTTCACAATTAACTCTAATCAAGTTTTACATATTTGTTAATTAAATTTATCCATAAGGAATGTTTTCAGCAATGCAAATGGCACAGGACACTGTTGAGCAAAAATATTACGTTATCTTTAGATCACAACACCTAGATATCCCAGAGATGGATAGACAATAGAACCGCCACAACCTGATGAGTACATACCTGAAATGATTTTTCCAGACCCTGTTGCTCAGATTAAAATCAAGTATAAACATCTCCACCTTTCTCTTTTGGACTTGTCTGCTGCTCTCTGACAGTGTGTCAATAAACTCTGAGCTTTTCTGTATTTCTTGACTATTGGTAAATACTTTCATAACCCATGGCACCGGCCTTTCACATGCTGTTCCTTGTATAGGAAAAACATACATAAATATTCCCAGCTCCACAGTGTAAGATGCCTCTCTCTCTTGAAAGTCTGCATTTTGTTTCCTTTCGAGCATACTTCCAATTCTGCCTAATTAAACCTCTTGATGTCACTCACTAGCGAGCGTTGAAAATAATTTTTCTGTGAAGAAATTCAGTGAGCCTACAACCATGAGTGAGGTGAGCCCAAGCTTCCTATGTCCACTTTGAGGAACATCCTCAGACCCTGTCCAGTGACAACTAGGGGGCTATTACAATACGATCCTCTGTTTTCTCTCAGGAGTGCCACTGAGTTAGTTTCTGTATTCCCAGAAAACTTATTTTTCTTTGCTAAGAATCCATCACTGAAATATTATCTTGCATTTTAACTAAGAGCGTACAGGTAAAAACACTATATATCAACAGAGTGGGGAAATACACACACATATGCACATAACCTGGGTATATATTTTTGAGTTGAAAGACACTTGGTTGTGTAGGCATTGAAACCACCTCAAAGTTCACAAAATAGATTTTTATACCATACATGTTAGAAAAAAGACAATATGTACTCAAAAACTATGGAGATTTTTAAATGCTTAGATAGCCAATTGTCCTCGTTACAAGCAATGTAAAGAAACCCACAAAAAAATTGAATAGTCCCCTTAATATCATAGATTCTACATCCATCCCTGATTTGCAGAGGCTTACTTATAAAGCTAAAATAAAGTCTTTTCTGCACTCTGTAAGATTCATAGGTATCTATGACAACATAATTTAATAGAAACTGACAAAATACAACTCAGCAGACCTACAAAGGGAAATATTTCAGACATTGAAAAAGAAACAATTTCTCACTTATTTTAGAAGACAAAGTTGCTGAGTGTCTTCACCCTTTGTGTATACCAATTCTTCTCTTTTCATTCCATTTTCCACAATATATTGGACAAATCTGGGACTGAACACAACCATTTATAAGACTGACCACTTTAGAAATGGGATAAATGGAGAAAAAAGGCTTATATTACTCACCTGTCTCCACTAAAGAGCTCTGAAATCCCTTAAATCTTTTCTTAGTTTCAGAAGTAATGTTCAAGTTAATTGATGCCCAACAGAAAAATATTTCTGCCTTGAGAGGGAAAAACTCTAAGTTTGAAAATAGCAGATACTGTTACAGCAGAAGCAAGTTTGCTTTTGTCTTAGCCCACTTGGCCTTAGTCAAGATGATGTGAAATGTTGATATTTTAGAAGGTGGTATCATATGTAACACAGGTCCATATTAAATAAAGTTGTTTGGATAAATGAATGCCATAACTTTGGCAAGGAAATTATACTCAACAGTTGATTTAGAAATAATTATCTGAAGCAATATTGAGGCCTGAGGCCAGGAAAGACTGAGGTCTTAGGACGGATAAGGTAAATACTGTATAGTCCTGGAATATAGGGATGGATTCAATACTAGGACAACTTACACCAACTGGGTCTAGAAATAAGGAAGAAATTAGGTAGAACTTGCCTGTTTAGGTGATGAAAATATATTGGAAGTTTATTGTAGCAAAAGAGCAAAAGAGCCTATATTTAAATTAGAAGAGGGGGCAGTTTGTTAGTTACACATCTGAAGGTATTTTTCAAGTCACAACAGAGATTCACAAAGTTCAAGTAGAACAGTGAAATTCCTGGGAAAGAGACAAAAAAAAAATGGGGACTATAAAGCAGTTTGGACCTAGTGTATAGAGAACTAGAGAAGAAAGAACTTTAGAAAAAGAGTGCCAAAAACTTATGTAAAAATTCTGCCTTGGATCTTTGGCCAACTCCTAAATTAAGGATATGCCATATGAAATTCTAAGCAAAGAATTGCACTAATATGATGGTAAAGTAGCAAGCTATTTTAGAGATCATATAATGCTGAGACGACATTGGCGCCTGGGCTCATCTAAATTGGAAAGACGTTCACAAACATATCACACTTTCAGTTGACACAACACCAAGACCTTGACCTAGAACTAAAGGTGTCTTCAGAATAGAAGCAAAACAAAAATAGATCTAGTTTCACAAATTTAAATCTAAATCTTGATATAATTGTAGCAATCATCCCAGAAGATTAAAATTCTCATAAGGAAGATAGCAAAATCAGGAACCTCGACAATTCTCTGCTGACTGACATTCTCCTAGAACAAAATGACAAGACCTACAAAGAAGCGGGAAAAGGTAGTTGAAAAGGTACTAATACAGTCAATTCCAGAAGAATCCAATAAGCACAGATTTCAAAATAACCATAATTAGTACATAAAATGTTTACCACTGAGGGTTGTGGTAAGGATCAAGTGAAATCATGTAGGCAAAAACATGTAATATTCAAACGTTTTCCTCCCATCTAGGCACTACTAGAAAAGCACTGTGAACTTTAGTAAGTAACTATTGATGGTTTTATGTTATTCAGAATACTAATCTCAGAAATAATTATTTCAAATTCATAGATCAGAAAGAGACTAAAACAATTATAGGTTTCCTTTTTATATCAATTCAACACCAAATATATCTTCCTAAGAATATGCCATGGGTGCTCTTTGGAATTCTATCTTAATTATCATTATAATGAGCTATTTAGAGTATGTTCTGCCAATTTTAATCATAATGGATTAATTCTCTTCACTGAGCTTTGAGAGAGTGACCTTTCATACAATTTGCTCATTTCTGAATATAGGTTGCTGTTTTATACCACTTATTGATTATAATACTGGTGTTGAGGGAGTGTAAGTACGAGATCACCTCAGTGTAAGGCTAAAAGCTGAACATTTCTTACGAATTATAAACCGTATAATAGTTTAAACTGGGAGAATGAGTTATTGTAAGGGGCAACATATAACAAGAATAAAAGAGAACATATGTGCTGAGCCTTTGCAAGGAAAATGTTATTATATAAGAAATGTCAGTAATTATCATCATCATCAAAAAGCACTTAAGTGCCCACCTGCACCTGGAAATTGTTAGAAAGTGAAACAAAACAAATTAGATGATATGCTACATTTAGTATAAAAATATAAGTTTGTATGTTTTATGAATAATTTGTTTAGAATATACATTTAGTATATTGTGAAAATATATGTTCATAGTCTTCAGGTTTTTAATGTACCATGTAATCATTACACAAAAGTACTTACCTTTGAAGCCTCAGCAGAAATACTGTAGGATAACATACTCTTACACATGAACTCCGAAACACTAATTTAATGGTATATTTTTTAGAATAAAAATGTGCACAAGCTGGTGAAATTATTAATCTCTAGGCCTTTTCCCTGAGCTATATTCCAATTTCATTTAAGGGGCAGAAGAAAAACTCAGCTTGGAAACACTGTCCCTCACCTAATGTAGTTCCATAAAATCATTTTCTATTTAATCAATCGTCATTCACTTCTACGCAATACATTCACTAACTTACTTATCCACCCATTCATCTATGAATTTACTCCTGTCTTAATTATTCACTTAACATCTAGCTGCCTGCCTACCACAAGTCTAGTCAATGAGGGAGTATGACATTCAATTCAATGCCATCAGAGATATTGTGCCCTAAGTAAGAGAATAAGAATTTAAGTCAGAATAAACAGATAAAATAATTTTAGCTATGAGATTTACACAGCTGTAAAAAATATACAGGCTTCTAATAAAAGTGAAAGAGGAGCTGCTTCTGTGTTTCAGGAAAGTCATAGTGGTGAATGAGAATAAAATGAAGACTATGGATTCTAGAAAACAGTGTTCAGACACAGAGAGCAGAAAGTTGGAAAGGTGTGAAAAAGAACTTGCTCTATTCCTTGTTCAAGGAGGAGAAAGGAGCCCAGTGTGGCTAGAGTTGAGGGAGAAATCCAAGAGATAAGACAATAAAAGGCTGTAGACATGATAAGGCTTTGGGATTTGACTAGGAGTATAGTGAGAAATCATTGGAGAATTTTAAGAACAGCAATATGATTTGATTTTTACAGTATACACACTTTAGTATATATTACAGAAAAATATACAAATCATACTGTACAAGTTGATGAATTTTTAAAATAAATGCATTTTAGTAACCATAGATACAAAAATAAAACATTTTCAATATCCTAGAAGCCTACCACACCCTCCAAGCTACCGATGATTCTTACTTCTATCAAAATGGTTTTCGGGGCTGGGGATTTAGCTCAGAGGCACAGCACCTGCCTGACAAGCGCAAGGTTGAAAGTTCGATTCCTGACTCCAGAAAAAAAAAAAAAAGTCAAAATGGTTTGGCAAAATATATATTAACTTCATCTGCTGAACATTATGTCTGTAATGTATCTTTTTTCACATATTGTTCTGCTCTGCTCTTCTCTCTATTCTTTCTATTCTCTCTATTTCTCTCTCTCTCTCCTCCCTTCCCACTCTCCCTCCCTCTCTGTGCTATGGGTCAAACTCAGCGCCTTTTGCATGATAGACAAGCACTCTACCACTGACTGAGCTACATCCTTAGCAATTCTGCCCTGCTATTGATTGATGTGTAAATTACATTCATTTGGGAGATGTTACACGAAGTGCAGATATGAGTGTTCTTGGATATATTCACAGGTGAACAAACAGTTGTGTTTACCTTGACTGTATAACTAAGACAGGTCATAAGTACACAAATATCCATCATTTTTGTAAATAATGTGAGAGTTTTCCAGAGTGAATTGCCAGTCTACCACATCCATCAGCAATGTGTGTTTCCATCACTCTATATATTGTCTGAGAAGGGATATTAACTAAATAAAGTTCTTTAACAGCTCAGACATTTTTCTGTGTATAGTGTGAAGTCTTGTGATTCTTAAAGATATGTATAGTAAGTCCATGACTTATAAACAAGTTCTGTTCCAGGAGAATGTTCATAAGTTGAATTCATTTATAAGTCTGAAGAAGTGAGTCTGACACATCTTTGACACAAATATACAATGTATATTGCTTTGTGTTTCCTAGCAGTCCCCTCCCCATTCACCACTGCTTTTCTTCTTCTGGACAGCCTAGGCTCTGACTGAGCACTGTCCTATGCACTATATTTTTTATTTATTTTTTTTATTATTATTTTTTGGTACCGGGAATTGAACTCAGGACCTTGCGCTTGCCAGGCAGGCGCTTGTGCCACTGAGCTATATCCCTGGTCATTTAATTTTTTTTGTCCTATACGCTATCATTCTGTACAGCAAGGACCCAGCAGCACACCTGTGACACGTCCAGCAGACACATCAGCTACCACTGCGATTTGTTCACATCTATGAATGTGTACAATGTGAGGATCCTTCGTATCTGTGAAATTTTACAGCTCGAATGTTTATAAGTTGGGGATTTACTGTATTGTATAGGTTTTATTTTCGGTGTGTTTTACATGTTTATCTGATTTTTAAGTTCTTATTTTTAAGCTAACAGCCTACTGTGTTCTTCCAAGGACAAGCAACTCACCCAGCCACCACCACAGTCAAGGCACTGTATGGGGCATTCTCATTGCTCAAACCTTCCCTCATGATCCCCATGAGGTAATCATCAATCTGTTTTGGGTCACAATAGTTCCGTTTATTTTATAAGTAATTTCATTTATGTAAAATCACACTATGAGGAACTCTTTTGTGCCTTTGATCTCTTGTTCTACATATTCATTTATGGTGCTTTATGCATGCTGTTTATTTTGTTAAAAATTAGTATCCCAATATGTGGGTAGACCACAAAATGTCACACATTTTTTCTCCAGGAATCTATGAATTAACATGAGAGTGGTTTCTAGTTTATTTGTTATAAATGATGTTACTATGAACATTCATGTACAAGTCTTCTTGAGATCGTGTGTTCCTTTCTGCCTATTTCACCTTGAAATGCTGCTGAACAGTTTAACATATGAGTATCTGGTCAATGTTCATTACATTTTTCATAAGCATATCCCACAGTATCACTACCATTTGCTGAAATGATTATTTTATCTATTGAATTATCTTAGTACTTTTCAAACATCTAATTTAATATATGTGTGTTTGAATCTATTTCTGTACATTATACTCTCTCTTATATGTACATGTCTGTACTTTACATCAATATGGAAGTCTTAATTATTGTAGCTCACTTAGTTAGAAAATGAGTACTTTAAGTCTATCAATTTTATATTCTTTGTTGGAAACTGTTTTGGCAAGTCTGGGCCATTTAATTTTCCATGTAAGTGTTTAAAAGCAGCTTACCAATTCCTGAGAAGAAATAAAACTGCTTAGACTGGGATAACATCAACTGTTTGAATTAGTTTTAGAATTGACATTGTACAGGGGGCTGGGGATTTAGCTCAGCGGCAAAGCGCCTGCCTGGCAAGCGCAAGGTCGTGAGTTCGGTTCCCGGTACCGGAGAAAAACCAAAAAATAAAAACCAAAAAAAAAAAGAATTGACATTGTACAAAACTGAGGCATTCAGTCTGTAAATAAGGATGATCAGTCCATGCTTTAGTTCTTCATTTCCATGGCTACCATTTCCTACTTATATGTATATAGGAATTTCATATATTACTTTTGAGTTTTCTTTTAGTTTTAAGGGAAAAGACTCAGTCTTTTCTATTGAATTTATCATCAGTTGTAGGGTTTTTAAGGTATCCCTTACCCAATTTAAAAAATTCTCTATTCTTTGTTTGGCTGCTACATTTTACAATAAACGAACAAGAAATTTTGTCAAGTTCTTTTGCTGCATATATTTAATTTATATTTCATTTCATCATGTGTGATGTTGTATTGAAATAAAGTTTTTTCATTATATTCTGCCATTTTCCTATTAATGTTCTTAAGATCTATAGGTAAGTCTCTTCAATTACTAATATTGATCATTTATGTTTTTTTCTTGTTTGTTTGTTTTGTTTTTCCTCTGGTACTGGGAATCAAACTCATAACCTTGCGCTTGCCAGGCAGGCACTTTGCCGCTGAGCTAAATCCCCAGCCCCCTATGTTTTTTTCTTGATCAATGTAGTTAGCTTTTATTATTCTTTTAGGATAAGTTCCTTTTGGCTTCATTAAATTTCTCTACTGTTTTCGGATATCTGCATCCTTAATTTCAACTTCTGTCTTATTTATTTGCTTTTACTAACCTTGGGGTTAATTTTATATTCACTTTAAATTTTTTACAAAAAATGTCCTTTACTTGGAACCATTTCTCAAGATCAAGCAAATCAATGAAGATAGGAATTGTGAAGCTATATACTCTTAGGGTAACTGAAAAAGGTAGTTTTTTTGAAGCATGTGTGTACAAGTTGGTAAAGAATAAAATCAAGTTAAATATGTATCATGAAGGGTTTTGAATGCCCAGTTTGTGCATCAGAAATTTTATCCTACAGGCAAAAAAAGTGAATGAAGATAATGAGACTATCTTGCATATTATGGATTAGACACTGAAGAAAAGAAGTAGGAATATGTAGCTGACTCATTATAATTCATTAGACCTATAATTGTGAGAGTGAATTTTACTTTATTCAAAGAAGAGTGGTTGACAATGAAAAACACCTTTAAAAATATATAAAGAGCATAACACATCAGTAAGTTTTATTTTTTCACTTACCTAATGGTCTAGTGCAGAAATTCTTAACTGGGAATGGCTTTTCTCCATGCTGTGATTCAGTCAACAGAATCCTTCCATTTTGAAGCTTTTTTCCACCCACTAGCAGGAAAGGCACTGCGGAAGAGTATCTTTCCATAGCCAGTTTAAAAACTGTTGTCTACAAATGACCCACATTCATTTATAGGACCTCTTTTGTGGCTGAAAATAACTTCAAGGAATACTCAAAAATATTACTTAGTTTTGTGCCTAGAATAAAGGTTAAACTTTCATTTTTATCACTAGTTAGTAGGTTTTTCCTATTGAACTATTTTTACTATCTGTTTGGTGTTTCTTCCTCTGTTGATAATCTTCACACACAAGAAGGAGAAAAAGTCTCATGCAGATATATCATCCATATCAAAGTTCAGATGTAGAGGATGCGTTCTCCTCTCTTTCAGCTGTGGATGTGATTCCCCATGATCTGGAACCATTTGCAGTCCTAAAGTAAGATATATTCTACCATCTTCCAACTCATACCAGGCAGTAAGAGGAAAAGTACAATAAAATATTATATTTTTAAAATTGAAAAGTGGGTAATGTTCAATTCTACTGGTGTATAGCAAGATGGCAACATGTGAGATAAATACTGTGATGAAGCCCTGCCATGGAAAAGCCGTTGATTAGATTTTGATTCTGATCTCTGCATAAAACCTCATTTATAATTAGCTTCCTTGGCCGTATCTCCAACAGGCTTTGGGGTATTTGCCCTCCTTACATGTTGCAGAACTTTGCAGACCACTTTAACATGTAGGAAATTTGTAATGCAAAGCTTCATTAATTTTCTAATTGTATTTCCCCAAAATCTTAGCACAATTGGAACATATTTGCTCTGTGCACACATGTACACATATTTTTAATTTCTGTACCTTTCATTTCTGCTTAAAAATTGATCCATGATTAGTCTGATATCTTATTCCTGATATACTGCTATGTTAAAAACAGCAAACAATAGAAAACTTACTCTAATGCCCTATTTCCAACATTCGTTCTGGATTCAATAGAAAAGTGTTCTAAATTTACTTACAAAAGTTGTAAATTCTACATTTGGAATTTTTTGAATGAAGCCTGTCTAAAATTTATAAACAGGTCATGAGTAGTTAAATGATATAAAGCTTTTAATCATTTTAAATCTTGGATTGTTTCAAAAAGATATACCATGGCTCTGGATCAATATGAAACCCTTGAAACTAGAGAAAATAAAGACTTTCTTCTCTAGTGGATTTATAAATGAAAGAGCTGCCAGTATGTCTTAGGTTCATTTCTATTGCTGTAAGAAAATACTGGAGATTGAGTCATTTATAAAATGAGTCATTTATAGAAGAGAGAAGTTTACTTTGATTCACAAAACAGAAGGTTACAATTTTACTTTATGATAACTCAGTCTCATGGTAATTAATCCCATCCCAGAAGAAATAACTCTTCCCCCCAAGAATAACCAAATCCCACATAAAAGCAACTTTAATCCTTTCATGAGAGTAGGGCTGTCATGACCCAAATACCTCTTCCCACCTCTCAGTACCATTACAGTAGGAATCAAATTTCAGCATAGTTCAGAACAGGTAACCTGCTTTCCAACCACAGCACAGCAGTAAATGAATGAAACCACGTAAGTTGGCAAAAGAATTGTGTCATCTTCCAGTAGCACATGTGCCTCTTTCTGTCTTCCAGAAAAGAAAGAAAAACATTTGACACATTATTTTTTATTGAAAAACTGAAAAATCTTCCGTAAGAACAAAGTTAAATTCTGGAAAAAGTAGAGTCCATACAAATAATATAAGATGGAACAGCAGGTGCACGTAAAAATAAAATTCAATTTCATTAGTAAATGAAAATCATATACTTCGGCTTCAAGATGACAACTCTATTTTGCAGACATAATTGTTATTCTTGTAAAATTGGAAGCAGCCTTTACTCACAATGGTTCTAGGTGTGAGTACACCTGTGTGTATGCCCATAGGTGAAAGGGTTTGTCAGAGCTTCGCTATAGATTTTATCTACCATGTATAATGTTATATACACTCATATATCACTTCTATGTAAGTATTTATATGTGTGTACTATATTAAAACATATTGCATATGTACATATAATTAAACTTTATTACTCTGACATAAAATATTGATTATGTTTCTATGTAAGGGTATTCCAATTCTATAACACTTGAGGAAAGATTGGATTGTTTGAAATTTATGAAACTGTATTCTGTAGTTAAAAGTTTTAGTTCTCATTTTGCTTCCATAAAAAAGCTTCTTCAATAATAGATTTATTGATAGATAGTTCTCTGTTAAGACATAGAAGTCTTGTGGAAGAAGGGACAATCAAATGCACACAAGCAATAATAGTTTAGGGATTTTAATATTACTGATAATTGATACATAAATTGATAAATAAAATATAACTAAACCAAATCTTCAGCCTGAAGTACGATATTATTTTTACTTCTAAAAATGAAAGATCTATTGAGCAATCTTTCATTCTTACATCTGGTAATCTGAGCAATGTAGTTGAGGATAGTGATATGTAATGTAACAACCACTGTTGATTTGTATTATTTTGTGTTGAGACCCTGTATCACTTTGAACGCTCTTGCTTTGATTTATTTATGTTCATGATACTGGTATGCTGTTACTGCTTTTTTTGTTGCTTGTTTGTTTCTCATTTACTACTCTCTTTAAAATAAAAAAAAAATGAAAGGTCTAAAAAATAATGAATTTATATTTATATATTGTATTTTAAACTAGTCATTTGCTTATTATGTTATAATTCCACATCATACACACACACATACACACTCATATATATATACCTGTAAATATATTCAAGGCAATTTTGCTCTAAATGTTCTAATCCCTCCTTAAATTCTTGTAGTTTATATAACTCATGCATTTATAAAACTTCTGGATGAAGACTCTTTTCTCTTTCAGGTTTTGTGGTTTTCTTTTTTCATTAAAATTATGTTGGGCCTGAAAAAATCATATTTTCATCAGTTTACAATGAAGCAAAAAGATACGTTGCTTTTAGACATTATATTCCTGTAACAGAATTATCTAATAGAAAACTTCTCCCACTTTTGTTCTTTGGTATTAAACACATGCTTCCGCTTGTGCATATTTTGAAAAGACAGGAGACTTGATTTGCCTAATTGATATTTCCAAATAAATCCATTTAGATTTTACTGACAGATATCTTTAATAGACAAACTTCTTATCATTATGTTTAATCACCCTAGCATAACAGAAAAGATCTCATGGTGTTCAACACTTTTTAAATCAAATCTGGAAAAATGATCTGCTACTTAATTACTGTTACAGACGATTTTACTCATTCATTAAACATTTAAGCAGCAATGTAAAAGCAATTCGCAGGAAAAATTAAGATCAGAAGCAATTATTCTGAGCCACCAGTGCAAAACATTTTTTTCCCATGTATAAATCAAGTCTCAAACCGGATATATTTATGTTAGGGCAATAAAAATGTTTCTTTTATTTGTCTTGTTTAACTTTCTTTCCTCTGATTTAAATAAGAAGGTTCTTGTCAAATGTTTTACAAAACAGAGGCTTACCGCAGTTTCTTTATCCCTTTATTTATTGATGGACAGTGAAGCTATAAACATGGGCATGCATGCATCAGTGCAAAACAATGTCTTTAACTCTTTCAGGAAGAGACCTAGTAGAGGAGCAGTTGGGTGAAATGGAATTTGTATTTTTAGTTTTTTGAGGAATCTTCATATTGATTTCCACAGTGGTTGTACTAGTTCACATTCCCACCAACGATATACAGAGTTCACCTAAAAATGTATACACGCTTCAGGAAAAGAAAAATTTGTACATATATTTTAATGTTAAATTTTTTGAGACATCGTGAGAGTAATACAAATTACCTTTGGCTTCTGCAGTTATAAGAGGAGCTGAAAGTGGTGCCCAACAGCTTCAAGACACTTGTGAGTACAGTGAACTGCTGCTTGGGTAACCTTGGTCATTAAGATTGCTGCACATGCGTTTTCAATTTCTTCTCTAAAGGCTGGCAATGCAGAGGGTTTTCTGCAATATGTAACATCCTCCAGGGTCCCTGATATGAGGGTAACACACTGCCTGCTGAAAAATCATCATACTTTTTGTTTTCCTAAAGTGGGTATACATTTTTTTGGCACATCCTGTCAAAAGCTTCCTTTACCCACCACAGACTCATTAGCATTTGTTATCATGTGATTTCTTGATGACGGCCAATAGGCACAGGCAAGGACTTTCTGAACAAAACCCCAATTACACAGACAATTGTACCAAGAATCAACAAATGGGATCATATCAAATGAAAAAGCTTCTGAACAGCAAAAGAAACAACCAATAGAGTGAATGAAAAACATACAGAATGGGAAAAATATTTTGCCAGCTATTCCAGCATTTATTTTCTTTTAATTAGGTTTCCATCTGTCTATCTCTCACTTTGGCTAGCATGTGTCTTCAAAAGGTATGTGAGGTGTGTATAATAGCATGCAGTGATACAGTTGAACTGTGTGATAGTGAAATAGTGGCCACTCTTCAAGGCAGGTGAGACAAGGATAGACCGATTGGGACTGGAATTTTTGGCCTCTCATTTTTAAGCTGATTATTTTCTATCGAGGTCTTATTTTCCGGGAAATATGGTATATATCTTGCCTCAAATAGAGGCGACAAAGATGGACACAGAATTAAGATGTATTATGTATATGTGCCAACTTCCAACAATGACTGTAACCATTTTTCCTAATCTAGGATGCTTAAGGTTTTGAAGACAAAATTTCTTAATAAAAATAAACTTGGCAAAAGCTTTGATACTTAGCCTAAAAGTTTGCTATAGAAGAACAAAAACAGTCTTTACTTCAGAAGAATATTCTATGAACTACTCTTTGAGTATCATCGGTAATTAGGAAGAAGGCACAAATACTATAAAGGAACATTTACGTGTATTTTCAGGTAAGTGTAGAGAAATGGTATGGCTGAAACAGTTCACACTTTTATCAGATATGGGACTGAACAGGAACCAAATAATATTTGGAGAACACAATCTGTTTTACACGTATCGGTGGGAGAAACTGGGATAGAATGAGCATTGAAAGAGATCCAGAAAATTAAATGGGTAATTAAAAGAAGATATTGGTCAGGATCATTAACAGCTTTACATAAAAGACTTTTCTGGGAGGAGAATGGAACTATCTTTCTAATGGGGAAATACAGCACTGAATTAAACACATGGTTTCAAAGAAATTTTGGTATGGTCTATTAGAGTTAGTGCTAAGGATCGTTTAGAAAACTAAACCTGAAAAATAAAAACAAAAAGTGATATGAGTGCACACTTATAACAGTAAACCTTAAAATAAAACTAAATTATTGCTGAGATAATTCAAAAGTGTTGAAAAGTAAAGCATTAACTACATCCATAGTAGCTGTATTAGTAATAAAAATTGTTCAAATATTTCAGCGTTTGCTGAACATGCAGCAGAAATTTACATTTTAATGCAAACACAAAATTAAGCAAACTCTCCTATGTATTTCTTATTCTCATTTTGTTTTAAATTTTTTCAGCTTTTCTTTTTTTTAATTTTCATTAGTACGTTTACACTATGTGACTGCATTCATCGTGTGGAGTTGGCACATGTACACAGCACATCTTAATTCTGTTTGCATCCGCCTCGCCTCCCAGCCATGCCTCCTCCACCCATCTCTCAAGCATCTTCCCATTTGAAAAAGATCTATCTCCCTACTTTCTGTCATCTATCTTTTCTTTTGCTATTTATTATATTTGAGGTTTCTCATATGAGAGACCATGAGACACTTACACCTGTGTGTCTAATTTATTTCACTCAGCATTGTGGTCTTCAGGTGCATTCATTTTCCTACAAACCACTCAAGTTTATCCTTCCTTAAGGCACAGTAATACTCCACTGTGTTTAAATACCATATTTCTTTATCCATTCATCTGATGATGGACATATGGGCTGCTTCCAAGATTTAGCTATTATGAATTGTGCTGTAAACATGGATATGCACAGGTATGCATGGGTATGCACATATCATTGTATTATGATGACTTTAACTCTTTTAGAAGATAGGTAGAAGAGGAATTGTTGTGTGAGATGGAATTTCTAGTTTTAGTTTTTTGAGGAATTTCCATACTGATTTCCAATTCCCATCAATAACGTGGAAGGGTACCTTTCCTCACGCACACACACAGCCTTGCCAGCATTTGTTATCTTCTGATTTTTTAATAATGGCCATTCTTTCCGGAATAAGATAAAATCTCAGTGTTGTTTTAATTTGCATTTTTCTAATGGCCGGTGATGTTGAACATTTTTTTCTTGTACTTATTGAGCACTTGGATTTCTTCTGGAAGTATCTCTTCATTTGCATTTTTTGACTGAGTTTAATTTGAAGGGTTTAAGTTTTTTAGGTCTTTATATATTGTACATAATAGTTCTGTATCTGAGGTACAGCTGCCATAAATTTTTGCCCATTCTGTATGTTTTATCTTCGCTCCGCTGGTTGTTTTCTTTGTGGCTGGTGTAGAACCTTTTTAATTAGATGCAATTCTATTTGTTGATTCTTTGTGTGTTTTATTCTAACGTGATACAAATAGATATTAATAAAGAAAATATGACAAGCACTTTTCTTCTCTGAAGTAAACAACTTTCATAACAAAATAATTAGAGAACAGCAACACTTGAAGCATGGATAGGCAAAGGGATGTAACTTGAAACCATAATGTTAAGGGAAATAAATCAGACATTAGAACTTAACTATGACATGGTTTCCCTTGAGAGAGAGAGAGAGAGAAAGAGAGAGAGAGAGAGAGAGAGAGAAGTTAGATAATAGGAAGTAGGGAGAAGTTCAAATAATTCCCCTAATTATCTATTCTATTGTTTCAAAAATATTTTAAATTATATGCTAATTTCTGTCATTTATACTATTAGTTACTCTTCATTCACTGCAGAGTTTTGTCCTTTTATTTGTTCTTCCTTGTAAGAGTGTGTGGTTTTTGTCTATTGACTTGTACTCTGAGTAAAATTTTGGACATTCTTTTAAGACCATGATAGACAATGTAATGACCATTTGTTGATTCTTGATGTTATTTCTTGTGTTATTGTGGTCTGTCCTGAAAGTATTTACTTGTGTCTACGTCTTCAAGAGATTTAAATATTTTATTTTATGACAGAGTAAGCATTTCTGTTTGAATATTTAGAACTTTGATCTGTATTTTATTTTAGTACAAGGTGGTTGATATGGGTCTAGTTTCAATCTTCTGCATGTGGATAGCCTGTTTTTCCAGCATGATTTGTTAAGGAGGCTGTCTTTTCTTCAGTGTGATTTGGCTCCTTTGTCCTTCTTTTGTTCCTAGCATTATTAAAATTTAAATATTTCTTTTTTTTCTTCTGGTTCAGGAGTTCACACTCAGGGCCTTGTGCATTCTGGACAAGCACTCTAACACTGAACTACATGTCTAACCCACCCATTTTGCCTTTATCTGAGTTCCTATGATGCTATTCTACCAAAAACAAACCATGAGGGCCAACATAATTTGTTAAACATATCTCAGTCCAGTGGGACAGGATTAGCTTATTCTACAAGCCAAGATTACCATGACAAATATTTCCATCTATTCATTGCATCATTATACATCTGTTGAAATTTCAATGCAAAACAGAGGGATGACCAAGATAATGTCTTATGTTTCTCTTTTTAATAATCAAATGTCTATATTTATGTCTGCTATTTCTTGCTTTCAGAGGGCTTTCTTCCTTTCACTAGCCTAATATTAGCATTTAAACTCAGAAACATCTTTAAATATGCTAAAATAGCATGACTGTATTTATATTTTGAGCTTTTGGCCTGAAAATTTCTCAAGGTAATTTTATACATTAGTCTGCTCCATTACGCTTGAATTGTCAGGCTGATTGCTGTGGCCAGCACTGACCTCCGTAAGAGGATTTACAGATTTCCAGTGCTGAGTACAATCTCTCATGAGCCCTTATTTCAGGCACCTAGACCAAGCAGCTCCTGGGGAATGGCTTATAATTGCACATCTCTCTTCCCACAGAAAATTTAGCAACTCAAAGTTTAGAGACAACTTTCAGTGCAGTTTACTCACTATAGTCTCTATGTTCTCCATGTTGTTTCAAAATGGAGATCACATTCTAAAACTTAGGAAAATTTTAGTTATAGTCAGAATTTTCCCCTAATGTGTATAGAAAGGTAGAAACATTGAAGGTTGGAATCTTTCAAGAAAATCACACTATCGTAAAAAATACACAGCTGTCAAAAATCTTATCTAAGTAAGTCACTTTACTAAGATTGTAAGGCCATGAGGTCAGGCATCATGTGTGTTTTACTGCTATTTTTATGTCTACGTGTGAAGAATGTCTGACACAGAGGTGCCAAGAAATATTTGTTTAATGAATGGGTAACTAAGACAGTGTTTACCACTAACTTGCACTTGATTTCTGCCTCAATCTAATCTGTGTTAGACTCAGTATGTACCTTTCTCTACTTCTCAGTTATTGGCTATGAACAGTAGAAGCTGCCTGTTCTAGTATACTACTACAATTAATAACCTTCAAGTTGATTTGTATCTTATCCTCATGTGATTTTATAGTGTCGCATACACACATCAGTAGATACTTAAGACAGATAGTTGGCAAAACAGAATGACTCTGCAACAGCTCTTCCTGGCTCGGTGTTGTTAGACTGTGGACTTACTCTGAGTTCTATTGATCTCATTTTGTTCCTATTCATCATTCTTAGCCCACAGGATATAAGCAATAAATATTCGTTGCTTGATTAAAAGCAATCTAAAATTGTTCAACACTTTCTAATTTTAGAGAAAATTTTCTTCTTTAGGTACACTAGCACGGATGAGTCACTTGCATTCTAACATTATATTCCGAGTTTTACAAAGGTTTCCCAATTCTACACATTAAGGCAACTAAATACAGTTGTAATTTTTCTCACTTGATATTAATATTATGAAAGCCATTCTCCTCAGCCTGAAAATTTAACATGATATACTTCATTCTGAAAGTGAACCTGAATTTCAGATCTCCCCTCCTACAGCTAATTATAAAGCCTAATGTTCAGAAGCAACTTTCATTGTTGTTTAATTTCACTTTAGGGGTTTTTAACCTAATACGCCATCACAGCAGGCAGTTGAGTTTGAAATGTCCTATCTCAAAGACAAACAATATTGAATAAATAAAAAGAATTGGAACAATGAATGTAAAATATGCATAAAACAATAAGCATTATGGAATAACTATTATGTCAAAGAAAAATAAGGAAAAAAATAAATCTATGGAATCATAGTACAACCTTAAAATATCATATAAATTAAAATAGTTCTTAAGCATGGTGACACACACTTGTAATCTTACCACTCTGGGAGGCTGAGGCAGGAAGATCATAAATTCAAACCCAACCTGGGCAACTTACTGAGACCCTGTCTTAAAATTTGAAACTTTCCAAAAGATCTAGAGATATAGTACAGGGTGAAGGCCCTCTGGGTTTTTTTCAGTGTAGTTTCAGGTTCTATGCTAAAAATTTATTTGTTGAAGCATATTTTGATCATAATTCATTGTAACTTTCCTACAGTTTTGTCTTTCTTGAAGATAAGTATGTATATATATACATGTATATAGTATTTTATAGATATATACTAGATAAATATGTACAAGTAAATAAGTATATACATATAAATAAGAAGATAAGTATATATATATAAATCATATGGATAAGAACAGTAAGTAATATATGGCATAAATATATTAAAGAGATCAGTATACACTTATATATCTTATATGTATTTCTTTGCCTACATGTAAATACTTTGTTTTGTCACTTGGAATAGATACAGTTTTTTACAGTTTTATTGTTAATCGTATTGTTTTCTTAAATTTGGAAATTTTTATGTAGTAAGGTGTGCTAGATTTGATATAATTTTAAACTACAACATTAAACATTTCACAAAAACTTAAACCTTTTCATTTTTTAATTAAAAATTTTATTCCCCCAACCAATATTACTAACATTTTGGAAAAAGTTCCAATTTTAATTAGCAGAGATGATTTGCACTATTTTAAGTAACTAAATTTTCAGATCATTTTTCATGGCCCAAGTACTACATTATGTAACGTTTCCAATTATCAAAAACAGGGCCATCCATTTATTTCGTTAATAAACTGTTGTTGAGCACTAAACATGCACTGCACTTTCAATCTGTAATGTATCCTTAAAGTCTCAGGGGTTCAGAAGTGGGCTTTCTGGACGTGATTGAATCATTGGGGTTCTATGCTCATTATTGGATGAGGTTATGGCTCAATGTGCTGTTAAGAGGTAAGGCCTAGTCGGGAGCGGTGTGTCACTGGAGATGTGACTTTGGAGGTTCTAGATCCCTGTCTGGCATCCCTATTCTTTTTTTATTTCCTAGCTGTCAGGGAGTAACCGGCTTTCTTCCACCAACCCATTCTACCATGATCTTTCTGTCTCGAAACCAGCCAACCACAGATTGAACCCTCTGAACACTGTGAGTCAATATAAAGCTCTCCTCCCTTAAGTTCCATGTGTTTCATATTTTGTCCAAATGACAGGAAGCCCGACTAATACAATATGTTTACCAAATCACATTGCTATTTCTTGACAGAATCAGTGACAACCCTGTGGAATGAAATATTATATTTTTGTTTCAGATTGCGAGTAAAATGAGTCCTATACATTTCCATAGTTCTCCTCAAAAATAATACAGCTTACAGATTAATAGACATCTGAAATCATCCCTTCCACAATGTATGAATATGCCCTTAATGGTTTCCTTTCATCTTTACAAACACCCTCCCCTATAATGTAGGTATTTGGATACTTCAGTTCTGTAACTGGTTTTACACTTTTTTGTTGCAGAGTTCTCTCAGGAGATAACAGAAAAAGTATGATGTAAAATCAATGCCTTTCTCTCTATATACCACCAATGAATCAAATGGCCTTTGCTGAGTGTGTTTCTCTTACAGGAAGTGAAAAGGAGAAAGATCATTTAAAATATTCATGATAAAATCCACAATGAGAGTTGTAGTGAGGAGGGAACATCTAGAAAAATAAATGTAGACAGAGTTAATACATTTCTGCATACCGTACCCTTTGCCAATGCACTACTAATTACAATGTGGAAAACAAAGTTCATTTGTTTATGGCCCAAATATTTTTAAAAGGGGAAAGTGATATGGTTTAATTTTTTAAAATATTTGTCATTACTTAGAAAATATGTTTACTTTATTCCTCCAAAAGTGGGATGCTGTTACCCACAAAGTAGTTGTGTGTTGAGCAGCATATCAAGTTAGCATTTTATGTTTTATTTTGGTCATCTGGAAAATTGGAAGAAGTTGTTTTCTACTTCATAAAGGCAGTTATGAATATCAAACAGCCACATATAGCTGTAGCTATATGTAATGTACTTTATTGTACACACCTGACTATGAAGGTTGAGTTTCCTCCTTTGAAATTTAAAACTTGGTATCACACTCAGAGTATCTTTCAATATGAAACTTTTGGCTTCTTACATCACTCCAATTTGTCTTGACTGCACTGTATAAGGTTGGTTTTCTCTTCTTTCCTACCAATAACACTTAAAAGTTGGGTGGGTAACAACACAGTAACATCTGACAGTAAAGCCACACTTACTCTTGATGCCTCATTATCTCCTCTAATTGCAAGATAGACTTGCATGGGTGTAACTTCAGAATAAATGAACACACTATTACTCATAGAAAGCTTACCAGAGAAGAATATGCAACTCACTAAAGCCTGAGCACATTTCATCTTAAGCAGAGTTTAAAGTTAACCATTTATCAATCACAATGGAAAGATAAAAACTCCCTAGCTTCCTTTATTTACTGCAGGAGGAAAATCACTGCAAAAATCCATAGACATTTGTCTCTGCCCATACGCATCAAGGCAGTGTGAATCCCTGCAGCCCACAGATGTTTCTGTGCACAACGTTCTCAGCAAATAGCTTTATCAAGGGGAGCGATCAGAGACAGGGTGAGGAAATGCATTATCAGAGACGAGCACTGAAGACTATCTTAAAGTTTTCCTCTCGCAGATAAGCATTAGATCAGGCAGGCACAGGACACAGACCAGTCTTACAATACAGTATGTAGGTGTAAGGGGGCTGGAAATTGTTGGGTAGACACTGTTACCTAAAAATCATGATTACACAAAACTGAGGAGTAAAAGAAACAATATAGCATAATCCTAGAGAGTGTATCAGTGTAGCTCACTTGGAAAGCTACATTCAAATTAAACTGTTATCCGTAACACAGCATCAATTCACTAATTCTTAAGGAATGATATAGTGGAAGAAATAATACAGTAGATAGAGTGGGGAGCAAAGAGAGGCTGACAGAGGAAAGATGTTTCCACTTCCTATCCAGAATGTTTTGCTACTTTTACTATTATTTATAAATAAGAAAATACATCAGAAAGAAACTGGGAAAACATGCTATCTTTCTATAGGTCTGATAATTTTATTTGTTTGGGCATCAGCAAAAACACATTCAATCACTCATTGCTATTCATGAAGACTACATTTTTCTAATCTGATGTAGAAAGAGTCATAAAATGTTTTTCTCTCACACAAATCTATATCTTGTCTTTCTTATTTGGTCCCAAAGGTATGATACTTCTGCTTCTAAAATATATTCATGTAAAGTGTACTTTATAGGAAAACATAGGCTCAAACCCTTCATCTCAGCAAATCAAAATGCCTTGTAATATTTTGCTCCACTCTGCCACTCATATATCATAAAAATAAATATGCACACAAAATAAAAAGGGTAATAAATGGCCATATATTGCCAGTGTTTTTATGTGATCTACCCACATTAGACCTTTGACATATCACCTCATCTCTACCAGATATTAGACCCAAAAATCAATATTTTCTTTGGTTAGATGTTGTTTAACAAAACCTTTATGGAATCACTTTTTACAAAGATGTTTCTCAAAATGATGGGCCTCCAAACTGAATACAATCACTTACTCATTTTCTTGAATGTTCTTAAATCATAAATTTAATAAAGAAGATTTCAACATGTCTTTAGTTACAGTTTTCATGTGGATTAAATGAAAATAGTTACTAAATTGTATTGGCTCCTTTAACATTGATGAGTTCAGTTACAAGAAATATAATGTTGCTTTGCTTGTCTTCTCTTCTTTTCTTTTGTATTGGGGATTGAATGCTGGGCCTTATACTGGGCAGTGGTACCTCGGCTCATGAACATTTTTGTTTGCAAACAATTTGAATAGCAAACAGCAGCATTTGGCAAAATTTTGTGTTTTTTTGCACACTCTACATTTGGGTGACAAACATAACTGCAACCATCTTTCCCACACAAACATAAATGTGGCCATCTTTTACAGAATTGTAGAACAAATTAAATTCATGAACCGCGGTACCACTGTATGTCCCCAGGTCCTCATCCCTACACTTAGTTTTTTTGTGACCAGGTCTTGTTAAACTGCCCAAGTTGGACTCAAACTTGCAATCCTGCTGTCTTAGCCACTTAGAGTGCTGGAATTACAGTTGTGCACCATATTAAGCTGTTTTATTTCCTATAATGACTTTTCTTCAGTTGTGATTGCTCCTTTGTCCACATAGTCTTTAAAAATAAACTGAACTTTGACACCCGATAATGTTTTCTCACAGTATATTATTTTCTAATTATGCATAAATCATTAGCCATAGTATTTTTACACTGCTATGC
The DNA here is from genome assembly GCF_000276665.1 of Chinchilla lanigera. Taxonomy (NCBI): domain Eukaryota; kingdom Metazoa; phylum Chordata; class Mammalia; order Rodentia; family Chinchillidae; genus Chinchilla; species Chinchilla lanigera. The sequence continues at coordinate 3,818,709 of NW_004955531.1, read as the reverse complement.
TTGAAAAATATTACATGGAAAGCCAATAAGATATGGATATCTATATATTATATCTTTTTTCTAACATGATATGTTGACATCAATATAATATTACAAAATTTTAAGAGATCAAATGTGTAAACAAAAATTGCCTACCAGAGAATTATTTATATCTCATAAACATAGAGGTTTAATTCCTCAACTGACAGGAAGAAAAATAGAGAAGTGGAATTCAGGAATGATGTAGTTATTTGAGAAATATATGGAGTCTGCAGTATTTTTCTCTTCCTTTCTGCTTACCCTTATAGTAAGCTCCCAACTTAATGAACAACATCCATTCCTAGAGAATATTTATAAGTCCGATTCGTTCATAAGTCTGACAAAGTGCATCTTATACACCTTTGACGCAAATATACAATGTATACTGCTTTGTGATTCCTAGCAGTACCCTCCCCATCACCACTGCTTTTTCTCCTGCTTCTGGACATCCTGGGCTTTGAGTGAGCACCGTCCTACTGTATATAATGCACTGTACATAAGCACACAGCAACACAACTGTGACAATGTCCAGCAGACACATGAGCTACTTCCGCATCTGTTCCCATCTATGAATGTTCATAATGCAAGGTCGGTTCATATCTGTGAAAGTTCACAACTTGAACGTTTGTAAGTCAGGAACTTACTGTGATAAGATATTTGAAGTCAGAGTTTTAAAATGCCTGATCCATTATTAGGCATCAATCCTTAGCTCAAGGAATAAAAAAGAAAAAGCTACCAGGATAGTGCAGAAGTAGAGAAAGGGGAACTATGGTATACTATTAGTGGGAATACATATTGATAGAGCCATTATGTAAAACAGTATGAAGGTTCCTTAAAAAAATTTAAAATACAACTGCCATATTATCTAGCAACCCTGCTTTTGGTTATATAAACCCAAAGAGATCTTTGAGCTCCTGTTTTCAGTGAAACACTATTCAGAATAGGCAAGATGTGGAACCAAACCAAGTGTCCACTGACAGATCAATGAATAAAGACAATGTGGTACATGTATAAAATAGAATACTATTTAACAACAATGAAGAATGAAATGCTACCATTAACAACAACATGCATAAAATATAAAGGCATTAAACTGAGTGAAATTATCCAGATACAGAAAGGCAAATGCTTCAAGATCCCTCTTATATGTATGTATGTATGTATAGATAGATAGATACATACATACATACACATTTTTAAAGTGGAATACATAGAAACAGAGAGTAGAATAGTACTTAACAGAGATAGAAGATGCAGAGAGGAAGGGGGTCAAATGACAAGACACAGGTTAAAGGATACAAAATTACAGTTATGTAGGAGGAATAAATCTAGAGACATAATATTCAGTCTGAGGAATAATGATGCCTGCTACACTTGCAATTTACTAAGAGAATAAATTTTAGGTGTTCTTAACACACACACACATACACACACACACAAAGGTAGTTGTGAGATAACAGGTATCTTAATTGGCTTGACTATTGTAATAATTTACATATATGGTCATATGTATAATCATAATGTTGTACACCATACATATATACAATAAAAACACTTTTAAAAAAGAAAAGCATAAAACATTTAAGATATGCCCAATCTTCTTTCTTCACTTGAAATATTAGAGCATTCTTGCAAGACTAAAACACTTGATTTTTCTTTATATCTCATGGCAGGTACAAAGGACCTGTGGAGAAGAGGATATTTTTATCTGGATGCATTTTTACTTCAATGAGAATGACAGTTATTCAAATAAGAGGATTATTGTTTACTAAATAACTTAAACGGACAGGAGGATAGATATGGAGCTCAAAATAAAATGTCGAGAAATACTTTCAGGTGTCTTGAGATAATTTTAACTAAATACTTTCAGTTTGAGAGTGTATTAGCTTTCTCATTGCTGGGACACAATACCTGACATTCACAGCTTATAAGAGGTGAGGTTTAATGGTTTCAGGGATTTTAATTCATGCTTGCCTGGCTCCAGGTAGGAACATTATGGCCAAAAGTTGTGAAAAGGCAAAGCTGCTTAGTTCATGGTGGTGGAGAGCAGAGGAAAGATTCAGGGGCCATATATAGTACCCAGGGTCATGGTTCTGTGACTAATCCAGACACCCCTAGAAATGTACTTTACTAACCAACAGGTGTTTATTAATCCAATCAAATTGACACATGACTAACAGTCACAGTTTGAAATTTTAAATCTTATTAATTTAAAACTAATTTTCCATCTCAACAATAATCCAGGCAATTTGTAATACACTCTAGGTATTAGAAACATTGCATAAGACATTTTCTTCTCTCATGAAGAAAGTTACACTTCAGCCCTAGAGAGAGTTATTTATAATGATTTAATATCTTGTCTATGATATAAAACTTCATGCATTTCCAAAAATGTGTATATATGTAAAAAGAGAGACAGAGAAACAGAAAGACAGACACACAGAGAGAGAATTTAATGGAAATTATGATTTTACATATGTTAGAATAAGCTGGTAGATTCTGGCTCATCTGGCAACATTTATTAAAGTTTTAAGTTATAATAATGGAACATTCCTTATATATTTGAAGAAATCTGGTGAAATCACAGAATTCCTGAAATTTTGTCCAACATTTTTAATTTTCATTTTTTTGATTTCTCCTTTTCCTTAGTTTTTCCAGTGCATTATTAATACACTCACCTTTTAGTCTTGACAGTGGCTACTTTTATGGCTTCTGTGCATGACTATATTACAGATTTTTCTGATTTATTTCTTCCACTCTGATCTGATGCTAATAATGAAGAAATGACTGCATGAAGGCCAATCCTTCACATCTCCTGGGGTACATTTTCTTTAATAAGTGTCCTAGACTATTCTTGGTTTTATTTAAGCCTTAGATAGTCAGAGATGATGAGAAATTAACAGAAATTTTTAAAGAAAAGCTATCATGAGGAAACTTAAAAGTTAGTTATTGAAGTTCTCCATAGAAAAGCAATCGATGCAGCAAGAATTTTGGGTCTTATGAATAACATTACTTCAAATATCATGGCTTTACCTCACTCACTTTTGGCTTCGTACACTACACATTGGTGATCATACTTTCTCGACTTACCATCCATTATTAATTACTGTGGCCATTATAATCTCCTCAATTTCTGAACACTTCTCCATTTGTGTACTTTTATTCATTCCCATCTCATTTTATGTAGCAGAATGATACCTCAAGCCTGTTCTTAGGCTCTGGTTTTCTTTCCTCAGTACAATCTCACAGGACATTTTATTCACTACCAGTCTGTCTAGAAACTCCCTGCCAGGGACTCTATCAGTTGTGTCTAGTTTAATTTCTTCTCAAATACTAGGAACTTACTTGTAAGCCATCATCCAAGGAAACTCTAGAGTTAACATGGGTCCTGGGACATTTTAAATCCCAAACATCGTGGTCCCTAAAGTAATCTCTGTTTAAAGGGCACTGAATTAAGTGGCTGCAAATTCCCATTTGTCTGAAGTGCTCTCCAGGGAGCCAGTTACACACAGCTTAGAAATTTTATCTCACATGCTGCTGCTGAGCAACAAGACCTGGAATCAGCTATGGATGCAACAAAATTTTCATAAAACTTTATTAACAACTCCTTGGAGTATACTATATATATACATATATATATATGTATACTTTATATATGGTATACTATATATAAGGTATACTATATATGGTATACTATATATATATGTATGGTAAGATTGGATTCTAAAATCTAAAAATTCTAATAACAATTTATTTTGAGTTACATTTTATATTGTGAAAGTTACATTTTATATTGTGAAATACTACTCATTGAAGTGTGTATTTGTTTATACATTCCTTAATCTGTATGTTGTCTGGAAGCAAAATAGTTGGCTATTGTGAATTAGAATTGAGTGTAGAATAACTATAAGGAAATATAAATTAGGGAACCCATATAAATCAGATCATTTGTACTTGTAGCATTTTGGTTAAGTTGAAATTCTAAAATGAATCAAGAAACTCTACTTTTATTTTTGTCTTTTTGAAACAGGGTCTCACTATGCAGTTCAGGCTGGTTTTGGACTCACTTTGTACCACAGGTTGGCCTCAAACTTGGAACAATCTTCTTGCTTCAGCCTCTCAAGTGCTGGGATTATAGGTGTGCACAGCCATGTCCTGCTTTAAAGAAACTCTTCTTTAGAAAGCAGAATTTCTTGCTTTTTTTTTACCATGTGATATCTTTGAATGAATGATTAAGTATGAAACCTGTTTTTGGTTATATCTGGTAAATGTTATACATATTAATAATATTATATCAGAATTCTAGTAAGTTTTCCCATAATTCCGCTACTCGTTTCTTTTTTCCCCTGAAATTTGTTGTTATTCTTTCACATAGCAGTAAAAAAATGCAAGATTTTTTACCATTTAATTGTGTTCCCCTAGAGGTGTATACTCTTTTTTCATTTCTTTAGTAATTCTGGTTAGTGATTATATGTTCATAAGTTGGCTAAAGCTAAAGTTTTTCAAACAGTAGTGTAATACTTACGTAGCCAAGAAGAGTTAAATAAATACTTCACAAAGAAATAGGCAATACTAGTTAGCATCTTAAAAACAACAGAGACCTGTTCTGCCTTTCTTAAGCAGAAAAATAATTTATTCAAAGAGACACAAAAGTTCCCAGACCTCCTTGGAAGGCTATTGAAGGACCAGAAATTGAGGGACACAAGCTAGTCCACCCTATGCCGCAGTATTGGTTCACTAAAGATATTGCTGATGTTAACCACCAACAAAACTACTGCTGTTGTTACCTTCAAAGTAGTTACTCAGATAACCAGAGATAGGCATGTAAGATTGATCAAACAATTACACATTAACTGTTCCTTTCAATAAACCAATAGAGATTAGTAGTACAATTATCTTAGCTATCTTATGTATATAACAATATGTAAAATAACAACCATTGTTAAATTCCTATCACCTTGTTTTGAAATTCTGTTTCATTTTTATTATTTTATGTTGTGTTGTTTATGCCATTGTTTTTGTTATTCTGTTCTTGATATTTTCTCTTTAAAATTAAAAGCGAAAAAATATATGTATATACAAGGATAGCTGGGATAAGTATATTGCTGATGTCTATTAGTTTATTGAAATGAACAATTAATGCTTAATTTTTTTCTCTTGACCAGTTTTGCATGCTTGCATCTGGTAATTGGAACAACTAACTTGAACACAATAATATGCAATATAACAACCATTGCTGAATTCCTACAATCTTGTTTAATGAAGCTCTGTATTGTTTCTAATTTTTTATTACTTCTTATGGTCTTTAATTGTTTGATCAATATTGCATTCTTCCATTTAGTAATCTGAGCAACTTCGTTGAAGATAATGATATGTAACATAACAACCATTGTGAATTCCTATCATTGTGTTTTGAAATATTGTATTATTTTTTATTGTTTTGGTATTGTTTTGTTTTTGTCTTCATTGTTGTTATTTTTTCTCTTTAAAATAAAAAAAAATACTGCTGATGTTAAGTCCTCTAGCTGCCTCCCAAACCTGTGCCTAACTGCCCTGTTACACTCCCAAATTCACTGCAACTTCAACACATAATCTGTGATTTACAGTCGCTTGTGTACCAGTCTTCAGATACGGCCAGTGATGGAATGCATGAAAGACAACTGCAAAGCCATGCTGCCAGATACTAGCCTCTACTAATAGCAAGAGGACATTTATTGCAGTATCTCCACTGGGTTTCATTTATGCTGCAGGAATAAATGGGCCCTTGATAATCCAAATGTTACTTTTTTTAACTTTTTATTCATGAAACAGTATATTCTTTAAAAATTAATTGGATTTTATACACTTAGATAAATATTTTATAACAAATCAATCACTGGAGTAATTATGATATTATTTTCAAAGCTATTTTGACTTTAATCTTGTTTCTGAGAAGTAATGTTCGTTGATGAAACGAGAAATCAAATTTAGTCTTTGTAGCAAAAATCTTATTCCTTAAACCACTCTTTTGTTTACAATCACAAAAAATATGACAGCTCTTTCAAATTGCAGATTTGACATACAATTGCAAGGCCATTATCTACTATACAGCACATAATCATATAAGTACTATGGATAATTTTATTTTATTATCATAACCTCTATGTTTTCTGTATGATTAGATTGCATGCTTTTCAATGTACTATATTACACTTTTTTTCCAAGTATAATACATAATTGTTTTGTGTTTTCAAAAAGTAAAAATAATTTTGTGGTCATGTACAGAATTATTGTACTTTCCTAATAGGTATTATTTTAAAAGTATGTTCTATAAAACTTAGTTTTATATTAACTGAATTCTTAGTTTTTTTAATCAAGATAAATTTCAATTTCTAATGCAATTCATAATTTCTAATAATTGATAAATCAGTGTCATATAAAGTGTATATTTAGAATTCAATTGCTTCAATTTCCATGCTGAATACCAAATATGAAGAGCAGTAATAAAATGGAGACAAAAATTTACTAAAAATGGACATATACCTGCATTTATTTATTTATTTATTCATACTAAGAATCAAACTCAGGGCCTTGTGCTTGCCAGGCAGGCACTTGTGCCACTGAGCTACATCTTTGGCGTATACCTGCATTTAAACATAAATCATATTTTCAAGTTTGTTGAAAATTGAAGATGGGGATATTTTTCTACATATTGTTGGATAAACAATAAATATATATGTATGCACAAATATATGTAGTCTATCTACAAAAAATGTCAAAATGTTTGTGATTGATAGACATCCTTACCATCATAATTTTTGCTACTAATTTTATTTTCTTACTAAAATTACTAATTAAAAAGTTACTTCATATGATGTCAGTAAAATTGTGTTGTTCATCCTGAAATACTATACTCATTACTTTTTAAATGATTTTTACATTTGTCTAAATAATTTAATGTATTATAAAACAGTATATTACACATTATAGCTCATATTAGCTCTAAATATGTACAAAATTTATATAAAATTACTAGAATGTAAAAGGCTAATATAACACTGTCCATAAACCATGGCCACAATTTACACAATCTCTCACTTGTTCAAATTAGGAAAAACTAGTAGAAGAAAACATAAGGAGAATACTTTCCTGCAGAAGAGATAAAAGACAGTGCGTGGTGTCATAAGAAATAAATATACATAGTAGTATCTAACTTTATCCATGATGACCCATATCTGAATTGTCTGTTTTAATAAAGGAAGTCTACAACAACCCTTATCATAGAGAGTACTAATTTCCATGCTAAAATGTACCATGTAAAAGACTATCCACTGAGTGAAATAAAATTGAATTTAATTTTCTCACGAATTGATTGGCCTCTGTACACATTCTGGCCTTTAGAGGAGGAATAAAAATAACTGAAACAATAACAACCACAGCCACAGCAAAGATATGTGTTATTTACTTTGACCCTTTGCTCAAAATTATCCCTTGATGATTGAATTGTGGTAATTTAAGGCTACTGATTTTCAAGCTGAAAGGGACAATATGTATGACAGTCATGGCATCATTGATAAGACTTTCAGCCTAGGCTCCTAACCACATGTTGTTTATTTCAAAAGTAACATCTCCATGAAGATTCAAAATGGTCTATTCCACTGACGGTGAGATATACAAACAAAAATATTAATTGTAACATGATCCATCTTGGAGTCAGGGAAAGGAAATTTTTAATTTTTATTCATAAGTTTCTATGTTTTTAACTTAAAAATGTTCTTTGCACAAGTTTCCATAAAGGTCCTGCTAGCAAATGATGTTTTATGGGGCTGGGGATTTAGGTCAGTGGCAAAGTGCCTGCCTGGCAAGCGCAAGGTCATGAGTTCGATTCCTGGTACCAAAAGAAAAACGAAAAACAAAAAAAACAGCAAATGATGTTTTACTCAGAGCTTCATTTTTATTTTTATCACTACACAGATAATTTCATGGGGCTGGGGATTTAGCTCAGCGGCAAAAGCGCCTGCCTGGCAAGTGCAAGGTCGTGAGTTCGGTTCCTGGTACCCGAGAAAAACCAAAAAAAAAAAAAAAAAACAGATAATTTCAAAGTCATTAATAAATGCTAATATATATAACTCCAAAGACTCATTGTTTTTTCTCAAAACTAATACATGACTGTATTTTCCATAAAACTGTGTAAAATATATCTTTAAATGTTCAATAATAAATCCATAATTCTATTATTTATCCAAGACATTTTAATGAATTTTTAAAATAAATATTTACAATTTGCCAGACATTGAGCTAGGCACTAGGTATGTAATAGTACATAGGTCACAGTAAAAAATAAAACATTTCCAACTTTGACCCAACCCTGAGTGTTAATATTTTAAAAATTTGATCCTGAAAGTGAAAAAACTGAGGTATTTTTTTATACCAGTATCTCAGTCTATCTTCTGTTGTTAAAACATTATACCACAGGCTGAACTTGTTATGAAGAAAACAAGGTTTGGGGGCTTATCTTTCCGGTCCACCATCAAGTGGCTGCATCTGGTGATAGTCTTCCTACAGGCAGTCTTGAGGCAGTACAGAGCATCATATCTTGGGAGACAGGGGGCACACATGAATGTCCTGGTCTTTTACTCTCTTCGTATAAAACCACCAACAATCAGCCATGTGGGTACCACCATGATGATTATTTTTATTAGCATCATTTTTATTAGCACGTTTATGATAAATTATATATATATATGTATATACATACCTTATTCTTTGGCATTTCCCCCCTTTCCCTCCCTTCCCCACCTCCATACATCACTGGATCCCTTTCTCATCTGCTAAAGTTCTACCTCCTAAGTTATTTACACTTTGGGTTTGGGTTTGAGTTTGGGTTTGGGATATAGGAGAATCCCTACTATATTTAACCTTCTGTGTCTGACTTATTTCACTTAGATTTGTCTCAAGGTGTATCCATCTTCCTATAAATGACTCAAATTTATCTTTCTTTATGCCTCAGTCCTACTCCATCATGTATAAATATCATATTTTCTTTATCTGTGCATCTGTTTCTGGATATATGGCCCATTTCCAGATTTCACTGTTGTACATTGTGCTGATATAAACATTGGTGAGCATGCATTACTGTAACTTGATGTCTACATTTTTTGATAAGATGCTCAGAAGGAATATACCTAGGTTGAACGGAATTTTTATTTTTAGGTTTTTGAGGACACATTGCTATGTTATCTAATACTAATCACTTTCCAAAAACCCCACATTTAAACAGGATAGTTGGACTGTTTCCATGCTCTTAATACCTCACAATGGAGATTAAATTTCTCCATGAGTTTTGGAGGGGACAAGCCATATTCGAATCCTAGAAACACCAAATAATGCTATCAGTCATTTAACTGTTGAAGTAATCATCTATTTGATACAATTATTTAATTGGTACATATCATACTTAATAGCTGGATGAACTATTTCATGTATCAAATAATCATATCTTCATATGATTAGTGAAATATCAATTCAAAAGACAAGCTAAGAAAGACATAGTTGTTATTTTCATAGCATTCAGTTTAACATTGTGCTGAACTGTATCACGTTACTTTATATTGTTCATTTTTAAGGAAAATCTATGGAAAGTTTTTCTTGTGTTATAATGTTAAATGAACTTGTTATATTTAATAATCAAGAATATTTTGAGAAAAATGTATTCTAAACCTATGTTTTACAGATGAGGAAACTGATGCTCATATAAGCTAGGGTACTGCCAAAGTCATATGAGTAAGTAGCAGAACAATGACTTGAACTCTCCTCCCTGGCTATGGTAAATACACTATGTGTTAAATATACTATATGGTAAATATGCTGTTTGTAGTTCTTAAGGAGATGATAAAACTGTAGTTAGCATGCTGGGACAAACTGTTGCTTGTTATACTTTAAAAATACAAAATTATCAATAAAACATAATTATCCACCTATAGTATAAAACAAATCTCCCTATCAACTTATCTAGCTGGTGATATATATTTGTATATTGGTTTTAGTAATAATTAATATACTCTTACCCCCACCCTTGTCTCCAGAGTATAAGCTTAAAAGAGATCCAATAGATATAAAATGTGATTTTTGGAGGAGATAAACCTACCTTTGAATAGTCCTGATTCTATTATTTGTTAGTTAGGCTATTTTTGGCATAAAATGTGGGAGAAAAGATATTCAATGAGGCAACATACCTTAAGTACTTAGCCTAGGGACTGGAACAGTCTACGTAATAATTTTTTTTTTTTACTACTGGGAACTGAACTCACGACCTCATGTTTGCCGGGCAGGCAGTATGGCCCTGAGCTATATCCCTGGCCCACAGTAACATTTTTTAAAAAGTGAAGTTAAATTCAGGCGTGTATTGTTGTAGAAATGCAGAGAATAATTCAAATGATATAAACTAATTCATCATGAAATATTTAATTTACTTGAAAATTCATCTTTGTTCTTTTAGCAGCAAAAGAAAAAAATAGCTAACTTTTACCCTGATTATTTCTAATGAATTTAGTGGGGCTATGCCTACAGGAGCAGTGACAGTAAGCCACGAAGGCAGTAAGAAATCCAATATTCCAACATTAAAAATGAGATGTAGTGTAGTCCTTGCTTTCCTATAATTATTTAGGAACTATGGTACTAATCAATTATTTCTCTGCCAATTAGCATTATTTTCCTCTTTAAACCTTAGGCAATCTGAAAGGAGTGATGCGTTGGCCAGTACAGGTGTGTCCCCTTTATCTGTGGGTAATATGTTCCGAGACCCTCAGTGGATACACGAAACCACAGATAGTTCTGAACTCTATATATGTTGTGGTTTTCTTTTTTCTATTCATCTGTTTCATAGTTTTGGTGCTACAGACTGAACCAGGCCTGACAGATGCTAAGAACACTATCATTGAGCTACTCCTCCAGCCTCAAACTTTTATGTACATACATAACTACGCCACAGTTTAGTTTATAAATCAGGCACAGAAAAAGATTGACCATAGTAACTAATAATAAAATAGTACATGGTATAAAATAGTACATAGAGTAGTATATAAATGATAGCAAATACTATAATAACAGATATATAAATGTTCCTTTTCTCAAAACATCTTACTGTACCGCACTCATCCACCCTTCATGCGATGCTACGTGATGATACAGTTCCTGTGTGACAGGATGAAGAGACATGAATGATTGACACACTGTGACATGTCATTAGGCTACTATTTACCCTGTGATGATATGTCAAATAAAGGATCATCTGCTTTAATTTGGAATGAGACAACTGAAGATTTCATTATTCTACTCAGAAAAGCACACATTAAAATGGATGGATTATTTCTGAAACTGTCCATTTAATATAACAGGACCATGGTTAATCTAGATTAACTGAGACAACATAAAACAAAATGATAGATAAGGAGAAGACTTTTTATTGTATTATATATTTGATGTTTTAATATTGAGTCAATGTGAATATTACTGATATTGCTTACTATATTTGTTTGGAAATATAATTAAAGCTAAATGATATGTATTTTACTTGGTTAGTATGAAAGTGTTATAACACTTTGACTGGATTGTTGAAATTCCAATCAATATTTGGAAAATATATCATTTAACAAGTTGTTTGCCAATATGACAAGTCACTATTTAGTTGAAATGATACTTCTGACTAGTAATTTTACATATTGGAATATCATTGTTTAGATTTTAAATTTCTGAACTTTGTTGCTATCCTAATTTTTGTTTTAACATAGTTTACTTATTGGAAATGCACCACAAAATTCCTTATGTCACACATCCAGACATATATACGGCTATTTACACCCACCCACAACTTCTCTGCATTGTAGTATTTATTTGTAAACTACTGAACTACTAAATACAAATTTATTTGCATTTGTATTGGCAGGATCCAGTTCTAGTTAGCATGTTATACCAACCTTTGAGTCTTCATGATATTTAAAATTATACAAAAAGTGTAGTTGTTGAGATTTGGATAGTACTAACTTCTTTCTCTGTGTATGTGTCTCTGTCTGTCTGTCTTTATTTATATATTCATTTATCTATCATTATTTATACACACTTCAATCCCCCAGGCAGAGTAATTATCCTTTAAAACTACAAGTTAGCCAGAGATGAGCTTGAAGTTATAAAATTAGGTTCACTAAGAACATCCTCCTTTTTCTTCTTAATCTATTCCCCTTCAGCTATTCCTTTCCATTTATATTAGCCCTCTTCACTGTCAACGACTCCTGTATTGTTTATGTAGGAATTGATCAGTATTGGCAGCTTTCTGACCTCTTTTTATGGTTGTTGACAACTATTTGCCCCCAAATGAATTCAGGGGCCTGTAGATGCTTTCATATCACCATTCCTTTACTCTGTATCTTCATTTTCTTTGTTGCTATTAAGCTAAGACTTTTTCACATTTAATAATACAAAACTGTCAGTGATCTACAAGGCTACTACCTAAACTATGGCAAATCACACTTCTGCAACACAGCAGGCTAGTAATGAAAGTCATCTGCAATGACTGTAAATGCTTCCCCAAACCATGCTCTTTTATTTAGAAAAATCTTTTTGGTTATATAAGTGGCTCAGAATTATGAAATTATTTAGTTGCAGAGGGGCTTGTTTTTTAAGAGTGCAGCAATTATATCTTAAAATAACTATTATTCAATCCATTCTGCCAGCATTGGGAGATGAAGCAGATGTTAGATATTCTAAAATCTCTGACTCTAGGTGAGTTTGAGATGTTACTGCCCTTTAACAGAACAGATCTGTTACACAGAAGGATGCCAGGAACCTGTATATTTACACAATGATGCAACAGCTCTCACACGCTCTCATTTGAAGCATAATTGTTGAGTCTTGAAATAATACTATTTTAGAGCTAGATGAGGAAAATTTAGAACTCATTTTTTAGTAGATGGGGAAACATTGTTATGCAAAGACCTGCCTGAAATCTTGTATCTAATTAAAGGAATTAAAGTCACACCCTAGGAAGATATCTGCACTTTATATTATGATTCTTGTAAATTGATTTACTGTTTTTCTTCCCACTCTCAGTCCATACTTACTGCTGAGGGTGGGGAGATTGAGGGAGGAAGGGAGAGGGGGAGGAAGAGAGGGACAATACAAACAGAGAGAGAGAGAGAAAGAGAGAGAGACACACACAGAGAGAGAGCTTAACAGCATGCTTTAATAGAATATGCTTAGACTTTGACATCAGAACAACCTGACTTTGAAACTTGCCTAAATCAAAATCTCCACTTGTACAGATGCTATCTTCTAGAATGATTGGAGTACTTTACCGCCTTTCTGTGTTATCCCCTACCCACTCTACTGAATCATTCTCATCATCTTCAAAAGTAAAAAAAAAATGTGCTGTCACTTCTGTCATTGTAAAAGAAAATTAGTTTTCACTCCACATGTCCCTCCAGATATTTCCCAATTTCCTACACCCTTTGTGTAAGAAAGTTGTGAATACTGTACAGAAAATTGTGAATGTTACACAGAAGTATTGTCTAATCATTTTTTACTGGTCTTCCTTGGAACTTTCTTCAGTAAGTTTCTCTAGCCATCACTGCAATAATATGGCTTTTGTCAAGGTCACCATATAAGTCAACTATGTAATATGCAAATAATTTTTCAGGCATCCATCCATCAAGGGCAGTTGATCTAGGAGTCATTTGGTTACAGTCTTGTACTTGGTTTGACAGCTCTAAGCTGAAGATTGTGCATGGGTCAACTTCATTGGAACCTCATCCTCCTTGAATAAAGACTAACCAGGCTATGTCCTTCTCATGGCCAGATAGAGGGTGCCTTGGTTACTTTACTCTCATTGCTGAGACAAAATACCTGATGCCCAAAATTAAGGAAGGAAAGGTTTATTTAGCTTACAGTTCGTGGAGGTTTCAGTCCATACTCGGCTGTCTCCAGGGCAGAGTAGTACATGGCAGAGGGCAACAGTTCATGGCAGTGAAACACAGCAAAAGCAACAAGAGCAAAAGGAATAAGAGTGGTGGCAAGCAGCCTCTTTCTCTCCCTTACACATACAAACTATCCACCCCAGGGTGGGTGTAGCACTCACACTCATAATCCCAGCATTGGGTCATGGGTCAATCATAAACTCTAAAAGCCCGCCCCATGACTGCATGAGGATTTGGGGGAACATGAAGACACAAACCACAACAGGGGGAGGAAAAATAAAGGAACTAGAACTTCCACCTGCATTCTATCAGCCAATTCAAGATACATGGCAAAATCCAAATTCAATGTTAAGCATAAACTTGGACTGTAGTGGGAAAAACAGAAAACCAACAAGCAAAGAGCATGGATAGGTACAGGGTGAAGAAATGAGGACACTATACTAATCTGCCACTGTCACTAATGTGTTTCCCAGTACTGAGTTACATCTACATGGTCAAATGTAAGTGCTCATCTATCTTGAACAGAAGATAGTAGCATATGACACAGTTGATTACTCCTATCTTAAAACTCTCTACCCTTGGTTTTTAGCTCAACCCATATTCCTGGTTTTCCTTTTGTCTCTCATTGCCTCCCCTTTCTACATACATTGTTAGGTCCTTCACATGTTTTTAACATCAGATTACATCAGGGTTCAGTCTTAGGCTACTTTCTTTTTTCTCTCTATACTTATTCTCTAACTGATTTTCAGCAATGATCAACAGTTTTAAAACCAACTATAACAACAAATAGTGGTGAGGATATGGGAAGAAAGGAACCCTTCTACATTGTTAATGGAAATGTACACAACCGATGTGGAAATCAGTGTGGAGATACCAAAAAAAAAAAAAATAGAAATGCCATTTGACCCAGTTATCCCCCTTCTAGATATGTTCCCAAAAGTGTTAAAAATCAGTATATTACAGTAATATGTGCATATCCATATTTATAGCAGCACCGTTTATAATAGCTACATCTTGGAAACAGTATATATGTCCATCAACAGATGAATGGATTAGCAAAATGTGATATTTATACATTGTACACTACTACATACTTTGCCATAAAGAAAGGTAAATTTGAGGCATTTGTAGGTAGACGGAGGCAATTTGAGAACATAATGGCAAGCAAAACAAGTCAGACACACAAGATTAGATAGTACATGGTTTCTCTTATAAGAGAATCTCAAAATATGTATATACAAAAAGTAAAATAGAAGATAGATAAATAGAAAGTAGGGAGAAGTTCAAATAATTTCCCAAATTATATATTCCATTATTATTCCAAACATATTCTAATTCATGCAGATTTCTTTCATTTATACTACTAGTTTCTTTTAGTTCATTGAAAAGGAAGTTTGTGCTATTATCTGTTTGTTTCTTTGTAAGAGAGAATCTTTTTGTATATGGTTGTACTCTAATTAACTACTTTTAAGACAATGATACATAGTGTATTAACTCTCGTTATTCTCTTAATAATATTTTGTTATGAAATTTTATGTTTTCATAAAATAAAAATTAGTAACACTGAACATTATAGAACTGTTCACTTAAAATGGTGAAGATACTAAGTTTTGCTATGTTCATCATAATTAAAAATAAGATCTCTATAGATTGATAAATCACAAATTTATACCTTAACTTTGTCTGTCTCTTAATTCCATCCCATTATCTATAATGTCCTCTATAGAAATGAATGTTTGGTACAAATATAAAATCATATTTATAATCTCCAAAGCCACTGTGTCTCTCCCATTTCCTCCCCCAGCATGCCCTTCCTGGTGTCTCCTCTGTTGTTGTAAGTGGTGAGCTCATACTTCTAGTTGCTCTAATGCTTATGTTTCTAGAACCAGTAGCATTTTGGTCATCCTTGAGTCAATCTTTTCTCCTACATCTCACATTCAACCTATCAGCTATTCCTACTTGCTCAGCTTTCAGTGTATATCCAGGAACAGACTGTAACTCTCCAACTCCAACGTGCTATACAAGTCCTCACCCTCTCTAGCGTAATCCATTGGATTACCGTATTAACTGATTTCTTTTTTTTTTTTTTTTTTTTGGTCCTAGTTTTTTTTTTTCCCGATTGATTTCACTTAACGAGATAGTCTCAAGCTACATTTTTTTGGTTTTTCTCCGGTACTGGGAACCGAACTCACGACCTTGCGCTTGCCAGGCAGGCGCTTTGTCGCTGAGCTAAATCCCCAGCCCCATTAACTGATTTCTATTACCCGTCTTCTACCACATGTAGTGTATTCATGCAGCCAGAGTAATACTTCTCAATCAAAAGTTGGATTATGTTACTTTTCTAACTCTTCAGCGGTTTTCCAATAACATTCTGAATAAATTCAAAATCATAATGACCTTTAAAGCCTTACCAAAGACTGGTCTCAATACTTCTCTGACTACATCCCTCACTACAATTTATATTTCTCTCTCTGTGACACAAAGCACACTTAGCACACATCTACGCTTTTATAGATCTAGAATTATGATTGGGAAAACACAATTATGTGGGATGCACATTACAAAATTTTAGGGAGTAACAAAATCTATGTAAATGTTTCAGCTGATGTTATATAGTTCTCAAACTGCAGAGTCTTAGATCCTTATCCTAGAAAAGATAGAAATAAACCACATAAATCAATAAAACATAAAATATGCAATTTAGTGGTGAGTTTTAAGGAGAAAACAAAGAAAGTAAGATACTTAGGATAAACAAAAAATTTCTAAGTAGGATGGACTTGGGAGATCTTCAGTCAGAGGGCGACCTTTACCTAAATTACTGGAGGAGGCAAGAGAGTAAATCTTGTGGATAACTGGACCATTCCAGTTAGATGAAGCAATAGCATCTGAGAGATTAAAACATGCCTGAGATGTTCTAAAAAGTGAAAAGAGGCCAATGTGGATGCAGAAGACTGAGCTAAGAAGGTAGATTCAGAAAATGAGGTCACAGATATAAAGGAAGCCCTTATTATATCTAGTCATGTAAAGTCGTTGGCTTTTTCTGCGAGGGTCAGAGATTATACACAAAGCCAGCTGCAGCTTTAAAAGATCCTCTGGTTGCAGTGTTTAAATAAAAAAGCAACTAAACAATTTTGAGAGATAAAAATTACATGATGACTCTGGCTTAGGCTGATTAGGGTAGTAGTATTAAAGCGGAGTGAAATATTAATGGGCCCTATTGTAAATTGTGTATTTGTCACATGTGTGTGCTCTTTTCAAACTAATATACAAATAGTGAAAATATACATGTCTAATACATGTATACATTTTACAGTGCTTAAATCATATTAGACATATTTATCTTCTCATTTATCATTTCTTCATGGCAAGAAATAGCAAAATCCTATCTTCTAGCTTAGTACAGCGTTGTTATCCATCGACACCGTGTTGTACAACGGTGTGCCAGTGGTCATTCTTATGCAATTATAACAGTACTACCGATTAATCTTTCCCATCACTCCATGACTGCCGTTCTCCTCCGCCTTTTCTAACTACCATTCTGCTCTTAACTTCTATGAGGTCTGCTCTTTTAGATTGCACACAAGTATAAACATGTACTTTCTTTCCATGTTTGAAATATTTCACTTAATATAATGAAAGTTTCATTCATATACCCAATGGCAGGATAGAATTTTTTCAAAGGGCTGAATAATATTCCATTGTGTACACATCCATTTTCTGTACTTCATCATCAGTTGATGCACTCTTGGATTGTTTCAGTTTCTTGGCTATTATGAATCCTGCTGCAAGAACATGAGGGTGTAGATGTCTCTTTGATTTACTGATTCCATTTCCTTTGAATATATACTCAGGAGTGACGTTACTGGGTCATATGGTAGTTCTATTCTTTTGAAGATTCTCCACACAGTTTTCCAAAACAGATGTACTAACGTCGATTCCCATCAGCAGTTTGTAAGAGTTCACATTTATCTGCATCCATCCCAGTGCTTCTTATCTTTGTCCTATGAATAATAGCCTCCATTACCAGAGTGAGGTGAGATCTCATCGTATTTTTGATGAATAATGATGCCAAACACTTTTCCATGTACCTACAGGCCATTGATATCTCTTCTTTTAAGAAATATGTACTTTTATCTACTGTCCATTTCTAAATTGGTTTATTTATTTTTCACTAGTATTAAGTTTTTGGAAGTGCTTACACAGTCAGGGTATCAACCCATTGTTAGATATATATATATATTGCACATATTTTCTCCCATTAAGTATGGTTGTATTTACACTCTGTTGGGTGTATCCTTTGCTGAACAGAATCTTTTTAGTTTTATGTAATGGTCTTTGCTTATTTTTGCTTTGGTTTCCTGTGCTTTGGTGTCTTATGCAAAAACAAAACAAAACTCTTGCCCATTTCTGGTGTTAAAATGTTTTCTCTAAACTTCTAGAAGTTTCATAGATTCAGGTCTTATAGTTAGTCTTTAACGCATTCTCAGTTTTAACTGGTAATAGGGATCTGGTTTCATTCTTCTCCGTGTGGATATACAATTTTCTCAAGACCATTTCTTGAAAGGAGTCTTTCTCCAACGTGGGTTCTTAGCCACTTTGTTGGAAATCAATTGCCCGTAGATTCATTGGCTTATGTTTAGTTGCTTTACTGTGTTTCATTGGTCCTTCTGTGTGTGTGTGTGTGTGTGTGTGTGTGAGCGCGCGCATGCACGCTTATACAAATACCATTTATTTTGATCACTACAGATTTGTGACATGATTTGAAGTAAAGTAGTTTAGTTTCCTGCTTTGTTCTTTTTACTTAAGATGGATTACACTATACAGAATTTCGTGGTTCCATATAATTTTTAGAATATTTCTCTAAAGAATACCATTGATGTTTAAATAAGAATTGCACTGAATTTATAAATTTTGTTAGCACGTACATTTTAATAATACTGATTATTCTAATCCTTGAAAACAGGATCCCTTTCCACATTTTTATATTCAATTCTTTTGATCAATATTTTGTAACTTTGTCTGTAGAGATCTCTTTATTTTGGTTAAATTTATTTTAAGGTACTTTTTGTACCTGATGAAAATGAGATGTTTCTTTTTCTTGATTTCTATTTTAGATAATTTACTATTGACATACAGCAGTGTTACTGATTTTTTAAATGATGAAATTATATCCAGCAACTTTTCTCTATTCATTTATTGGTTCAAGTAGTTGTTTTGGTATAGTATTTGGGGATTTTTATTTATAAGCTCATGTAATTTGCAAACAGTGACAATTTGACTTATTTTGCAATACTGACACCTTTTGTTTATTTCCCCTGCCTAATTACTCAGCTTAGAACTTCCAGCATTATATTAAAGTGATGAAATTCATTTTTGATCAAGACCTTAAAAAAAAGTTCACCTTCTCCCCATTCAGTTTATTATTGTTTTATTATAAATACATTTTATTATATTAAGGAATGTTATATATATACCAGCTTATTTAGTATTTTATGAGGTTTAATTTTATTATAATCTCCTTTTCATTAAGTGAGGTAATTATATGTTTTTTGTCCTTTATTCTGTTGATGTAGTATACCATATTTATTGTTATGCATATAATGCATCACCATTTCATCCCTAGGATGAATCTCACTTGATCATATTGAGTAATCTTTTTAATGTGCTGTTGGATTTAGTTCATTAATATTTTACTGAGGATATTGTCATGTAGTTTATTGTTATTTTTGTGGTGTCCTTATCTGGCTTGGGTATAAGGCTAACACTAGCTTCAGACTGTGTTTGGGAAATTCTCTCATTAATATTTGGCATGATGTAAGCAAAATCAGTATTAGTACCTCTAAATGTTTGATAGAACTCAGCAGTAAAGTCATATGATTCTAGGTTTTTATTTGGTGGGAGAAATTTTATTACTGATTTGGTTGCTTGACTAGTTCTAGTCTGTTCAGGTTTTCTATCTCTTCATTGTACATTCTTCATAAGGTTTATGTGTCTGGAAATTTTTCTATTTCATACAGATTATCAAATTTGTATGCATATATTGTTCACAATAATCTCTAATGACCTCGTGTTTCTGTGGTGTTAGTTTAATGTTTCCTTTTTCATTCCTGATTTGTTGCATTCCTCTCCATTAGTTAATCTAGTTAAGGGTTTGTGTATTGTGTTTATCTTTTTGAAGAACTAGCTCTTTACTGATGATCTTTTGTATTTTTAAGCACCATTTCATTTATTTCTCCTCTGAACTTTATTACTTTTTTTCCTTCTGAGGTTTTGCTTGTTCTTTTTACCCCTAGTCCCATGACATGAAATGATAGGTTGCTATTGGAGATGTTCAAATGATTCTACTTTTTTCATGTGGGCATTGATTGCTATAAACTTCCCCTCTAGTTCTGCTTCACCGCATTCCATAGAGTTTGGTATATTGTGCCTCTGTTTTCATTTGTGTCAAGAAATTTTTCATTTTCCTTTTTGGTTTCCTTCTGAGCTATTTGCTGTTCAAAAGTAAATTGGTTTCCATGTATTTATATGGTTTCCAAGGTATTTCTTGTTATTAATTTCTAGTTTTGTGCACTATTCTCAAAAAAGATACTATAATTTCAAGTTTTTAAAATATGCTGCTTCTTGTTTGCAAATAGGACCAATCCTAAAGAATGCTTCATGTGCTGATCAGAAAACCATATTTGGGGGCTGTTGGAAGGAATGCTCTATAGATGGCTCAGGTTCATTTGGTCTAAGGCGCAGTTATCTCTCCTGTTCCCATGTTGATTTCCTGTCTAGATTATCTGTGTATTGCAGAAAATGCAGTGGTAAAATGCACAATTATTACTGGATCAAAGGCTGTCTTTTCTTTTGAGTAAGTTAATATTCACTTTATATATTTTGGTGCTCTGCTATTAGATGCATACACATTTAGAATTTCTCTTATTAGTGAATTTATCTTATTATATAATAATCTTCCTTATTCTTTGTTATGGTTTTTAGATCTTCCTTTAATTAAGACATATTTGCGGTACAAACACGTTTATACTCCTTTTGTGGAATTGTCAATGAGGACATCAGAAAATGGAAAGATGAATTTTAGGATCGTTTTCGTAGTTCCTTAAAGAATGTTATTGGAATTTTGATCGAGACTGCATTAAATTTGTGTATCAATTTTGGAAGTATGATCAGTTTGACCGTGTTGGGTCAGCCTATCTCACAACAGGGGATACATTTGTCCTCTCTGATTCCCTCTTTTGGAGTGCTGTAGTTTTTGTTCTGGAGGTCTTTCTCCTCTTTAGTTAGGTCAATTCCTAAGTATTTAATTATTCTTAGCACTATTGTGGATAATATTTTTCTTATTTGCTTTCTCAATAAGTTTATTATTAGTGTGCAGGCATGCTATTGATTTTTGAGTGTTGACTTTGTATAAAGATACATTACTTAAGTCTATTTTATCTAATATGTATGGCTAATGTCTTCTGCCTCTTGATGTATTTTGCATTCTTTTAGCGTGGATAAATCTTATTCTATCCCTTTCATTTTCAGTGCATGTGTGTTTTTAAAGGTGAAATGAGTTTCTTATGAGCAATATATAGTTAGGTCTTTTTTTGTATCCATCTAGTCATTCTATATTTTTAATTGAAGAATTTAACACATTTATAGTTAAAAGAGTATAGAGATATTTTGTCTTCTGCAAATCCAGTAAATTCATCTCTTTCTAGTATCCATATTTCTTTGTTCATTTTAAATACATTTTATAATGTAGACTAATTTTGAATGGTTTGTTTCTTTAGGCATGCTTATGCAGGTACTACTGATTACATTAAGAATATTGTTTCATCAACTCAAATTTAGGGATTATTTTTACCCTATAGTTCTAGTAAATTACCTATTTGTGAGTTTGGAATGGATCTATTCCTAGGTAAGATTTTAAATGAGAGACACTGTTCATGTTGTCAGTCTTATGTAACAAATTTCAAAATACTCAAATAGTTTATTTTTTACTTAAGTACATTTCTAAACAGAGTATATTTTTAAATAATGAAGTTTCTTTAAGTTTTTGGGATGTAGTCTGTGCGTTATTTTTTTCAACAAACCAGTTATACTTTATTTTTTAAAATTTTATTTCAGGAATGTACACGTATATACTCGTAAGTGAAGCTGACTATTTCTTTTCTATTCATATGATCTTTATGTAGTTTTTCCTCTTAAAACCTGACAGACTGAATTCATAAGTTCTGTATATTGTTTAAACACATAGTGTAGTTTGATATGCTTTTCTAAGCTTATTAACTTTCACATTGTATATCCCTTTGAGAATATAAAATGAAGTCAATATGAAGGAAATGTTGGTGCTTGGCTTATCATCTCCAACGTGATTCTCATTACCCAGATTTTTCTGTATACTACTTTAAATATTATTTTACCATTTCCATTACATTTTCTTCTCTATAGCTTTCTAAATATAACTTTGTCTTTATACTAAATTCATAACTAAGTTTGCAATTAATTTTCAGTTCTTGTTTTAGTGTAAAAATTCAGAGAATGTAGCATATATAAATTTTATATTAATTTTCTTTGTAGCTGGTAATATAGAGAGTTATTAAATCTGTTCTAGAACACATTTAAAAACATATTTTCTTTTCCTTGAATATAATTTTTCTATGGAAATATTTTACTGAGTTTGTGAATTCTGTTACTTAAAATTTATATTTTAATTTTTTTAATTTATTTAAATTAATATGTCAGTTTCTCAGAGGAAAATATTAAGGATTCTATCTATGCTTGTGGATTGATCTATTTTTAGTACTTTTAGAGGATACTTTACTATATGCTTTGATATTACTTTGTCATGTAATTATTTTTAATATAAAGATATAAGTATCATTTTTCATGAACACACATGCACATACATACACTTGAACCATAATATTTGAAAACACATAATATTCCCACTTATGTCAGTGAATGCTTTTAAAGTTTACTTTGTGTGATTATACTGGTAATAGTCTTATATTTTTGTTTTCTTAAACGTTCACAATTTTAATTTACATAACCATGTTTCACAGAGAGCCAACGGAATTTATATACATACAGTAATTACTCCTCCATAAATTTTACAGCTATTTTCTAAATCATCTCATTCTGTGTATGGGTATCTCATCCTGTATGTAGGGCTGTTATGTTTAAGAAACTAGTGTGTTTTTATCCCTTTCTGTACATTTAAACTTATAGTGCTATCTTGATTTTCATTTCTTTAACAATGTTTGATAATTTCTATTGCCATTTTGGTCTAATTTCATACATGTTATCTGTTTGTAACTTCTTTTCCCATTATTTTCTTATTTCTAGCTTGACTTATCAATTTTTTTTTATCTGTTTGAGACAGGGTCTTGCTTTTTGAGACAGGTCTTGTTTTGGCTGTCCTTGAGCTCACTTTGTAGCCCAGGCTGGTCTCAAACTCACAATGATCAGCCTCCTGAGTGCTGGGATTACAGGCGTGCGCCACCTCCACTGGCCAGAATTTTTATAATTATTATTCTTCTCATTTTATATTCTTTCTTGTTCTTTAGAAATAATAATTTCATTTTTATCTTAAACAATCAATATATAGTTAACAGTCATGCAAATTTTGTGCCTCTAGCAATCAAGAATTAGACAATATGTGTATTAGAGTATGCTAATTTTCTTCAAATATATTACCACCTTTATTTTAAAAATAATTGTCTTGGATTAAGCTGGGCATATCACCAGTCTATTTTATAATACACTTCCTAGCCTTCTGTGAACTCATTTGTGGTTACATGATCAAATTCTGCAAAGTTGTGTGAGAAAGTGCAGCTTACTTCCTATTTAAAGACAAAAATACTTGTCCTAGATACACACACACAGGATGAGATGATTTAGAAAATAGCTGTAAAATTTATGGAGGAGTAATTACTGTATGTATATAAATTCTTTTGGCTCTCTGTGAAACATGGTTATGTAAATTAAAATTTTGAACACTTAAGAAAACAAAAATAAATGCTAAGCTGGGCTATAGGAAATTGTCAAATGTTGGTAGGTTTTGATCAGCAAAATGAGCAATTTCATATGCTTCCAGTGAATAACAAGCCAAAATTTATAATGAGGATGGGTAATTTCATCATTTTCCATAAAGGGAACTTAAGTACAAAGTCTCAGTTTGAAAAGTTAATAATTAGATTATTATTATTTAAAAAGGAAATATTATAGTGCCTATAATGTCAAATTTAAAAATAATTGTCAGGAAGTAAACACAGAAAAAAGTGAGCAGCTAACATCCTCATCTTTCATGGGACAGCGATTTTTACAGGATTTTGTACTATATATTGTAGTTCATTACAATGTCATTGATTTTAAGATGCATCATTATTGTATATATAATTTACATATTATTTCAGAGTTGTAGATGTCTTCATTTTTCATATTTTAAACTATTGTTTATTGATGATGAGACTTTGTGGTGCTGCATTTCTTTAAAATCTTAAATAGCAATGTTAAAAATCATAACTGATAAACTCCTAAGCAACCATTGTAATTATTTCAAAGTAACCGACTTTTTTTTTTTCTATCTTTTTGAGACAGGGTCTCGTTATGCAGTTCAGCTTGCCTTGAACTCACTTTTTAACCCGGGCTGCTCGCCAACTCGCAACAATCCTCCAGCCTCAGCCTTCTGAGTGGTGGGATTACAGGCATGTGCCACAAGTAACAGACTTTAAATTTTTACTTCAGGACTGTTGAAATTTATCTGATCACCCCTATACATGTCTTTTAGTATTGTAACACATTATTTACATTAAAATAAACCAATAGGATAGAAATTCAGACAAACTTCTGAGTTATTAAAAAAAATGAGCATTTAAAATACTTCTAGCCAAAAAGGGAAATACTAGAAACAGATATAATAATACAGACTAGGAAGGAGCAAGATCAAATTTTCTAAATCAATAAATATAACATGAAAATTAACCTATTAGAAAAAATGAATTCCTGGATGATGTCAAATCTCATATTTCAACAGTGTGATATATATAGAAAAGATTCATCTAAAACAAAATTACATTGTAATAAGAAAGATAAAACATTTATAAAAGATCTTCCAGACATATTACAAAACTAAAGCTCTTGTGACATGAAATTTAGGAATGACAAATATAAACTAAAATATTAAAAACTGATGTTTTGTTTTGCAAAGCTATGTAAATACAGATATAGTTTTTTGTTGTTGTTGTTGTTTGTACCAGGGATTGAACTAAAGGCCTTTGCTCCGAACTACATCCACAGCCCTATTTTTTTAGTTTTGAGAACAGGTCTGTGTCAGTTGCTAAACTGCCCACACTGGGCTCAAATTTGCTATCTTCTTTCCTCAGCTTCTCACAGAACTGGAATTACAGCCACGTGCTACTACACCTGCCTAGTGAAAAAACATACTTTAACGTTTTAATATATGAAAAAAGTCAACTAGAATTCTCAAAACATAAAATATAAAACTGCAAAAGTAACTCAAACAATACCATAATATGAGGTTCTTACTACTTCAAGGTCACAATACCACAATGGAATAAAACTAAACAGTGATGATAAAAGCATACACAAAGAAAATCTGCAGCATGATTTTTGAAATTAAATTTATCTATGCTCAAATTTGGAGGACAGAAAGAAACATCAAAAGTGAAATTTTATTATCTCTAAAATGGAAATAGAAATAAAAGCTATCAAATATATGAGACACAGCTGGGATATACTCAAGAAAGGATACAATATTAATGTCAACATAAATGAATCATGTACTTAAGTGGTTAAAATATATGAGAAATAATGGTAGAAAAAAGCTATAAATTCCAGAAGTTACTAGGACATGAACTAGAGCCCCCCAATGTAATTAATTAAATAATGTGAGACTTTTGATCATTATGTTAACAGAGTACTGAGTAGAAGGAACACACTTGTGTGAAATATGAAAATCCAATTGAAAATTAAAAACAGAAATGCAAGAAATTTTAAAACTTCCCAATAATACACTATCATAAAAGTAAAACATAGAATAGAAGGGTGATTTTTGGTGAAATTCATATTCCAGTTAATATAAAAGGTACACTAATCAACACTTTCGTATATGTTTGTAATATGTAATGTATTACAAATTATTTATCTGCTATATAAACCTTAAGTATATATGTTTTATTGACTTATTGTTAGAAAATGATGTTCATTTTCTGTCTTTCTTATTTTCATTTTCCTTAAGTGGTTACAGAATGGTTTAAGGTCACTCAGTGGTTTTTTTCTACCCATTCAGTGTCTTGAGCAGGCGGAGCTGCAGTGCAGCCCTCAGTAGTGGGCTGGGCATCCTCAAACTGCTGATAAGCACAGAGACACCCACGTGCCCTCACACCAGTCTGTGGTCTCAGGTTGAGTAGTAGTAAACTCAGAAGCTAAGTTCTCGTTGGCCACAGCAGTGCGCTGTTCTTCCCCTTCAAGCTATTCAGGGTTCTTGTAAAAATAGAGATTAGTCATGACTTGCCATGAATAGGAGATGTGTGGCACCTATTCACAGAATTTCCCAGGCCAGTTCCTAAAACATCAGTCCCACTAAGTGAATTCCTGTCTTATTTAATGGGTTGGTAATAGCCACATAATGTAGAAAAGGACTTATGTAACACAGAACAGTGGCAGGCAGGTTGATATAAGCTACCTCATAATCTCTGGGACCAGTGGACCAGTAAACACTAGAAGAGTTGGCTCCTAGAAGGATTCTGGGGCCTGCTTAGTGAACGTTCCAGAAATAAAGCTAGAGTCAATAGGACTGACTTCAGTGGCAGCAGCTCATTTCACCACTGTCCACTGTGTTGCTGGGTGTGACACTGACATCAGCAGTGTTTTCAATGGCTCCAGTGGCACAAGCTGCCAAAAGGTTTTCATCCAGCTCTTCTTCAGATTTACAATGTAGATGGATCACTTTTCCTTTTGTGGATGCACTGTTCTATCTAGAAATAAAAATTTGTGTTACCAAAATGGGTTCCTGCCATTAAGAATTTTAAGACTTCCTCCTGCGTTTTTGTGGGATATCAAGGTTCTGGACATTATGCAAGATGTCCTCAAATTACTACAGGAGTTGTAATAAGTAATGCAGAAGGGTTCCTCTGTGTGTAACATGGAAAGGCTATCTCCCATTAAGGCTTATTTTTGCCTTTTTTCTATCTAATGTACTGAAAAATACAGTGCTGCATAATGAACGTGGATGTTGTTGCCCTTGTCAGCTAATTAGAAATCTTCCATATATTTGATGTTATTGGTCATATAATTCAATGTATAAAGACACGTGTCTCTAACCTTCAACTGGGAGGCTTACCAATTTGGTAGTAAAGACTAGAGCATCAGCTTATCCAAATCATATTCAAATATCTGATTTAGCATAAAACTGAAATAAATTTTTCCTCTTTTATGTTTAAAATAATATTTGAATTATAGAGTGCATGTTTTTAATATTAAATACCATATTATCAGAGGCTTTTCTATCTTGGAGGAATTTAATAACGATTTTGAATGGATGCTATGGGGGGACAGAATAGTGAACACGTCGAGAGTACTTCCAGAGATCAGGGAATCCAGCAGTGAAGAAAAGAAACTATTAGCTGTTTCATGGGGATATATCATTTTAATTATTATAAATGAATACATCCCAGTAGCAGAGAAAGTTCTGATAAAGAAAAATACAAGCAGACAATGTAGAGAAACTAACACTGTGGAAAAGGGAAGGAAAATAAACTATTATTTATGAATAGTTTATACTTTGAATGAGACACAATACTTCTCTATTTACCCCAAAGCTCACCAACTTTTAGTACTGGCTGTAAGAATGTCTGGAATGAGGAGGTGGAATTGAAAAAAATCCAAAACAGTATTACTGCAAGCAACAGCAAAACTCATAAATGGGAGTTCAAAATCCATACATTTTTATCTTAGCTAAACCCTATGGAGAGACCTTATGAGTGTATATCAGTAATTTAATGATAACTTGGGAAGAAATGATGGCTAGCCAATTTTAGACACATTTTGGAGCCATAATTGTGTAAAAAGTAGGCAATTTTCTACGAAGGGAATGATTTTCTGCTCTGCATTTTTCATTGTAAAATATTGAGAGTTTCTGGCTGAGTTTTCCTTAATAATTTCCTTAATAAACTAAGTTATGATTGATTTATGTTGTCACTGTCATCTGAAAATCAACATTAAACTTTAATGATTTGACTCATGCAGAAAAAGCATGGAAAAAAATAAGGAAATGAAAATATCTGTGTATGTTTTTCTTCTGTTTACCATGAGTAGGAATCAGTCATCGAGCTGAAAATTTCTATATGTTTGTTCTTTTACTCTTTCTATATATCTC
The DNA here is from genome assembly GCF_000276665.1 of Chinchilla lanigera. Lineage (NCBI taxonomy): Eukaryota > Metazoa > Chordata > Mammalia > Rodentia > Chinchillidae > Chinchilla > Chinchilla lanigera. The sequence continues at coordinate 3,790,359 of NW_004955531.1, read as the reverse complement.
TACTCTGTGTTAGGTATGCTAAGAGCTAGATAATCACTCACGAAAAAGATATAAACAGCTCCTTTTCTCTAAAACTCCAAGAAGGATCAAAGTTAAATTAGTAACTCTAATGGGATTAATACTACTATGTGAAAATTGGTGTTTTATTTGAGATTGCAGACATAATCTAAAAATGTTAGGTCAAGAAACACCCAAAGAGAGACAGAAATTTCTTTCCTGCATTGATAGATACCTTGGGTAGAATTAAAGGATTCTGTTAACTTGACTATAGAAAAGACATATTCAATCTTAACTTCTGTATTTAGCTAAATTATGAATATAGATACATCATAATAACATTAGAAGTACCAGTGGTATATTAATATGAGGATATATAAAATTTCTTATTATATGTTTATGATTACTTCAAGGATATTAGCTATTAAATCTGCCTCTAGATCTTCTCATGTAATGAAATGAAGGACCTAAAATCATATCACATATTTTATGTTTTCATAATTTTATTTCAATACAAATACCTTTCTTTGGGATCTTTAGTATTTTACTTTACATTTAAAACATTATTCTCAGAAGAAATCTATGGAATTCACCAGCTTATCTAAGAAATTCACAGCAGATAATTCCATGAGCAAACAGGGATGCATAAAGGAAGATTGCTTCAGGCAGAGGCAGCATTCTATTAAACAGAAAAAACAGTGACCAACAGAGAAGAGTATTGTCCAACGGACAACCACAGAACAATTTTCTAAATTCTGTTTTGTCTGGGCAAGATACTTCTAACGCTGGTTGATAAGAAGCAAAACAGGCAAAGAGAACGGAGCCAATGTTTTGAATGAGCATTGTAAAAATGTCAAAGTAATAATACATTATCCATAATTTATAAGTAGAGGAGAGATACAACTAGATTTCTATTCGTACTTATTCTATGCTTATTTCTCACTATGTTTAAATTGTGGAGTAGTGGCCTCAGGTGTTGTTCACTTTTTTTAATAGTCACAATATTTGTGAGGTGTTCAGCGTAGGAAATGGTTAGATAAAGAGAGTTGAGGGAATTATGTTTATTACCATCATGATTTTAATAATTGAAAAGTACATGTGTGTAATTTGGGAAAAGATACCTCTGTCTTAGTTACTTTTCCTGCTGCTGAAATAAAATACCCACCACTCAAAGTTAAAGGAGGAAAGGTTTATTTGACTCACGTTTGTAGGTTTCAGTCCGTAATCAGCTGGCTTCATGTGCTCATAGGTGGAGCTTTTTGGAGCTGACTAATTCTAGGGTGTGTGAATGAGCAGTGATGTTGTGATACTGGGATTCAGGGGGTGGAAACCCTGCCCTGGGTGTGAGGGGCACCAATCCATAGGCTGGTAGCCTGAATGGAATATAAAGGGACAGTAAGAAGGCAGGCTTGCTACTGCTGCTTGCTGCCTTCTTCCTGGCTTGCCATGGACTGTATCTCCTTTGTGAGGCCCCTTGACTATGACAACTGCCCCTGGAGCCAGCCAACTATAAACTGAAATTTCTACAAACTGTGAGTCAAATAAACCTTGCCTCCTTTAACTTTGGGTATCAGGTATTTTGTCTCAGCCATGAGAAATGAACTAAGACAATGAGGCATATTCTGTACATTGGGTCTGGAATTATAAACTATTTCTCAGCTTTAGGGCATTTAAATTTTAAACTGACTTGGTAACAAAAAAGAGGTAAATTGTTAATGCCATATAGAAATGTAAACAATAAGATGAGCTTTTTCCAAACACATTTAGTACACACAGTTTCAGCTGTTCTTGCAAGTTTTTGTTTAATTTGGTTTTTGCCAGAGAGGAGATAGTGAATTTTATGGTTTGTATTTCCCTATTGAGGTGAAAAATTCTTCACTCTTTTAAAAATTTTTTTTATTGTAAAGAGAATAAAAAATAATTTTAAAAAACATTAGAAACAATACAGAATTTTACAAAACAAGATAGTAGGAATTCAGCAATGGTTGTTATACTGCATACTGTTGTCTTCATTAGTTGTTCAGATTACCAGATTATGTGGCTGGGGATTTAGCTCAGTGGCACAGCGCCTGCCTGGCAAGCACGAGGTCCTGAGTTCGATTCCTGGTACCAGAAAAAAACCAAAAAAAAAAAGAACAGATTACCAGATTAAAGCATGCAAAATTGGTCCAAAAAATTAAGCATTAATTGTTCCTTTCAAGAAACCAATAGAAATCAGCAGTACAATTATCTTAGCTACCCTGTGTATATAGATAGATGATAGATCGATAGATAGATAGATAGATAGATGATGGATTTTTTCCCTTCCTTCTTCCTTTCTTTCCTCCTTTCCCTTATCCCAGTTGTCTTTTTCTTTTGAGCAGTTTCTTTCCCTTTCACAATGTTGATTGTATCTTTTGTATTTTATTTACTCTTTCAGTTTCTTACACTAGGAAGACAATGTGACTTTTGCACATGCGGGTCTGATTTATTCCAATAATGAATATGTTTTCTTATCGTTTCACTCTTAAATGGCACTTAAGGATCTCAATTTCATCATTTTAGCTATATCTACTTAAAATTCTCTCAATATGTTTGTTGTTTGTGTACAGGAATGTTATTGCCTTTTTTAAATTCTTTTGACATAGGGTCTCACTATGCAGTCCAGGCTGGTCTCAAACTCGCAGCCATCCCCCTGCTTCAGCCTCCCAAGTGCTGGGATTACAGGAGTGCGCCACCATGCATGAGCCAGTATTGATTATTTTTTTCTTTTTTTGTGTGTGTTTTTTGAGACAGGGTCTAGCCATGCAGTTCAGGCTGGCCTTGAGCTCACATTGTAGCCCAGGCTGGTCTTGAACTCACAACGATCCTCCTGCCTCAGCCTCCTGTGTGCTGGGATTACAGGCATGTGCCACCAAGCCTGGCTTTAAAAATGTGACCTTTTCATTTTTTTTTTTTTTTGGTACCGGGAATCAAACTCACAACCTTGCACTTGCCAGGCAGGCACTATGCCACTGAGCTAGCCACTATTGATTTTTGAGTGTTGATTTTGTATCCAGCTATGCTACTGAATTTGGTCATGAAATCTATAAGCCTTTTGATGGAGTTTTGGGGGTCTTCTATGTAGAGTATCATGTCATCTGTGAATAATGATAATTTCACTTCTTCTTTCCTATCCTTATTCCTTTTATTTTTCTTGCTTGTTGAATTGCTCTGGCTAATATTTCCAGAACTACATTGAATAGGAAATTTGCATTCTATGGTTTCAGACTTTACATTCAACCTCCTAGAAATTACCATTTGTAAAGATTTGTTTTGTTGTCAAAGAAGATATTTATAAATATCTGAAAATGCTATTAAAATCCCCCTCTGGATTCTAAGTGAAAAAAAGATTTCTAGACTAATCATCCATTGTCTCATGAACATATCCTAGGCTCTCTTACTGCACCCCAGTACTCATGCTATTCTCCTGCTTCATGTACATTTACCTTTTGTTGCAATTCCAACTGTTTGTCAATGTCCAGTAGAAGACCTGACACTTCTGACATTGTTTCTCTCATTATCAAAGCATGTGCTTTTCCCTCCTTTGTCCAATTCAGTAATTACTAATATTTGTATTTACCATTGACTACTTGGAATTATGTCCTTTTTGATATTTACTTGTCTTTATGCCTAGATGATAAACTTCTCAAGAGAAAGTTTCAAACTACTCAAAAATCCCTGTAGGAGGCATTTTATATTGATTTGTCCATTAAGGAAGTTGAAATCATATTTTGTTTGATTAGGAATTTTGGCTTTTGATATTACTTAGCTTTTGAATTTGCTTCTCTGTACCATGAAAATAATGTCATAAAATATACTCCATTCTTCTTTTCTTTTTATGTCCAATTTTGGGACATGATTAAGAAAGTTGACCCAGAAGAGTTTACACTCATTATTGCAAATGGAAATGTTTCCACTGAAGCAGAGCAACAGAAATATCTGTTAGCTTGAAGTACCTTCCTACTTAATGAGAGATTTTGTGTGTTGTAAACCCATAAATCCATGATTTTATTTAGTACTCATAATACATTGCTATTTTATTCTGAGCCTCACGCATATTAAATAACTCGTGCAAGAAAATGGAGCTAATAAATGATGTAGAATGGGCATTAAACCAACACTATATTCATCACAAACACAAAACTGCACACTAACACATTCAGAATGAAGGTGCATTAAAGCAGTTGGTATCAAAATCTATGAATTTATCAACATGGAATTTAAATACAAGTTAAATATCTTATCAAGTCCATACAGGCACTAAGTTGAAACTAGGAAGCTAGCGCCTCTGAGCTTGCTGTATTTTAGTAGGTAGAGACCAGTCTTTAAGTTAGTATCTTTGGGGCTGGGGATTTAGCTCAGCGGCACAGCACCTGCCTAGCAAGTGCAAGGTTGTGAGTTCAATTCCTGGTACCAGAAGAAAACAAAAAAAAAACTAAACGAGTTAGTATCTTTATTTCTGCATTAGTATCTAGAGGAAATGTAAAGTTGTTATTAATAACTTAAATATTATAACCATATTTTAAATATTATTCAATGTATAGTGACAAAATCAATTTTGTATATGTGCATAAATATACTAAAACAAGCAATAAACATTTTTAAAATTGAGAAAATAAGACAGGATAAATTTCATACTGGTAAATACATATATTATATAATGTAATATATGTTATATATACACATATATGCGTGTGTATATAATGAAACTATACAGCTGTCAACATTGCACTGTCCCCGTACCTTCTCTTCCAGCTCTCACAGCGAGTGTGTCTCCTCTTTTCTCCTAAACTCAGGCGTTCTTTTTCCCGTAATGCTCGTGTTAGAAACTCATTTGGGTTTTGTAGCTATTCATAAAGGAATTCTAGTTACTTCCTACACATACCTGTTCTGATATAGCCAAAAATGATTTGGTGACATTATCAACTCATTAGAGTGAGAGATGTGACAGAAAGAGCACATGCCACACGGAATAAATACAGAAGTGTCAACTACTTACATGGAGAAAAGCCATCTGCCTGGCTTCACTTTGAAAAATGAGTTGTATATTAAATCCCTTCCTTAATACATGACAGCCAATTCATCTCAAAATAGATACAAGTACATAGTATTCAATTTAATTAAAATCAATATTGATTGAGCGTCTACTACATGTAATGCATATATTAGATTTGAGAAAAATTATATACAAGAACCAAAGTCATTGTACTTAAGTGTGCTTATCTTCTAAAAGGAATGGGGTACCAAGAATAGAATTAATTAACAATGTGGCCAAAGAAATTCAAGATAAAATTAATAACTACTACATTATGGAATAAGAATCAATCATATTTAATTGAGAAGGAATAAAAAATGTTTCAACCAAAGAAGTTAGTTGGTCTTTGGAGAAACAGGTTAAAATATTTAGTGTATTATCTAATGTTATCTGCCTGAAATATATTTTGCTTCACGTAGTATGAAAAATGAATATATTACATATACTGTAAAATTTGCTATAAAGTGCTGACACAAAATAGAAAAGCAAATTTAATAGATGTTGGAAGTCAGATATTCAAAACTTAATGGAGGTCTGTTTCAAAGTTTAATAATCTCTGCAACAAATTAAAAATAACATATGTAATACCATTATTTTTAGACTAATGTAATTATTTAATTTCACTACTCTATTCTTGATTAAATCCTTGTAACACAGAAAGCATGTTATTTTTTCTGCTAAAGCACACTTGCTAGATATTTGCTAAAGTATAACAATGAGTATTTAAGAAAATTGACTTACCCCAGAATACTGCAAACATTGAGAAATTCATTTGACCAGTGCATACCATATCATTTAACCTCACTTGCCACATATTGCTTACCTCTCTGCACCAAAGAACTCTGAGAGAACTGAGGTAGACATTCTAAACCAGGTATTACAAGATCACCTGGCTGAAAGACATACCATGTAACTTACTGGAAATTTTCTAATACTGCCCTAACACAAGTGGCCAAATACTTAATGACTCTAGGTAAATGGAATTTTCACAAATAAATGAAACTTACTCCTCCTCAAGAATGTATTAATAGGGTATGGTACAAATAATTATTCTTTTGAAGTCAGTATTGCATTTTCAGCAACATTTGTTAAAGAGTAGATAACTGTATTTGAACCGATTCTGCCACTGACCGCCATGTTTCACTTGACAATCTGTCCTCCTCAATTCTGATAGCCATCTCTTGTGAGTTGAAACCTTTCTTGAAACCTTTACAGCACTGAAAGACTGCTGTTATAACAAGTGTATCTCAAATTTACAAGTGTGAACATCATATTTTCAAAGCAGAAGCAGAAATTCCCCATAATTTCTAGCCATTCGAAGAGAGATTCCATGAGAGGAAAAGCACCAAAATTATCATGAGTTATGTAAATGGCTATAACATATATTATTCATTCTAGATACCATATATTTAGTAGTACAAAACCTTTCAATACCAATTAAACCACTTAAGCAATTTGCTTTTGTTTTCTGCAAGACAGAATATAATATTTCATAAGTATTTTGAATTGTTTTCCTGCTTTAAAGTAGCAAATAAAATGATAGCAGTTGTGCTTAATTTATATTTATAATAATCATTTATTTTTCAGGGGGAAAGATTAGAAAAGATTGTTTTCCAAGTAACTTCCTAGAATCTATTATCAGGATTCCAGTTAGCATCATCTGACCACTCATGTAATAATCTTAATTTATTGCTATTTGCCCAGAGAAAAGTTAATGCCAGAATAACTGCACTAAAAATGGGAAGGGGTACATTTTACTGTGATAATATCATTTCTGTGCCACCAATCACAGATCCCCTGCCCAGGATAGAACACGTGATCACTCCAGTGTCATGTTAATCTGGAGCAAATCAAGTTTAACTGGTTTGGCTGATTTCAAACTAAGTCAGAAATAGTGTATTTAACAGTAATAGACAGAAGTCTACTTAAATATGTTGCCCATCTTAATTTAACAGAATTATTTTAAGTATGTCAAAGGTGGTATTTAGAATTCTCACTGGAAAGGAAACCCCCACTTCCTTTAATATTATCAAAACTACTTTGAGCCATGATACAGGTATATCCCAATAGATATGACATTGCAAGCAACAGATTTGCTGAACTGATACGGAGTAGTATTATATTCCTTTAATATTCCTTCTCAGTATGACCAGACATACTAAAACTGATACATTTTTATTTTAAAGAGAATACAAAAATTAAAAATAATAAAGAATTTCAAAACAAGATGATGGGAAATAAAAAAACAGTTGTTATATTTCATAATGTTATCTTCAAATAGTCATTCAGATTACCAGACACAGGCATCCAAAATTGATCCAAAAAAGTAAGCATTAACTGTTCCTTTCAATACACCAATAGAAATTAGTGGTACAATTATCTTAGCTATCTTGTATATATTTTTTCCTTCCTTCTTTGTTTTCTCCTTTCCCTCATCCCAGTTGTTCTTTCCTTTTGAGCAGTTTCTTTCCCTTTCACAATATCTACTGGTATTGTCTCCCTAGCATAAGAAACTGAAAGAATAAATAAAAATGATGCTTTTAAGGATGACATTGAACATTAATATGAAAGTGTGAGTAAACTCCTCGAGTCCACACAATAAAGCAATAGGCATACTTAGTGGCCTAACTCAATAGGACTAATACTGTATTATGTTTCTTTCTGTATATACAATATGGATAAATAGTGGCAATGTTAAGAATATACACAAGCTTCCCTGCCCAGTATAATATGCATTAGCTACAAGTAGCTACTCAGTACTTGAAGTGTGGTTACTCTGAATTCAGATGTGCTATAAATGTATGAAGATAACTCCTTAGATTTTTAAATGTATTTTTTTAAATGTAGCCATGCACAGGCATACAGGCCTGTACCCAGCATTCTGGGAGGCTGAGTCAGGAGGAATGTAAGTTTGAATTCCACTGAGGCAGTTTAGCAAGACTCTGTTTTAAAATTTTAAAAATAATAATTTGAAGGGCTGCGAATGTAACTAAGTGTGATGGCCCTAGATTCAATCTATAGTAGTGTCAAAAAGAGTAAAATACCTCCTTAATATTTATGCTGACATAATATTCTAGATACACTAGGTTAAATAAAATATAAAAATAATTTCACTAGGTTTTTTTTTTCTGGTACTGGGGAATGAACCCAAGGCTTTGCGCTGAGCTGTGTCCCAAGCTCTTTTGAAGATTGTATTTTGAGATAGTGTCCCACTGTCACTAAGTTTAATTTTTCTCAGACTGAATTTAAAGTTGGAATCTTGCCTTGGGTCTTCTTTAGTGCTGGGAGTACAGGCATGCACTACCTGGGATGAATAATTATTTGTTCTGGGTGGTTCTCTTATGCATTGTGTGTTTAGAAGCACTTCGCACCTTTACTTGTCAGGTGCCAGGAACACATCCCCTCCTCACCAAAAATGGTGACAACCAAAATTTCCTCTGGACACTGGGTGAAATTGTTCCAGTTTGGTAACCTTTAATCTACAGTATCCAAAGTGGTCTTTTCTTAACATTTCAAGACAGTTTTATAATGCTAGATTTGAGGAAGATTAAATATAGATCCTTGAAACTCAAAAGCATTTCATTTGCTCACTTAATGTAATTAGCATGATAATTATTTTAATGTCACCTAGTAGAAACACAATGCCATCATTACAAAGGGAGAACAAACTGCATATAGAAATAAAATAGAAAAATGTTCTTAAAAATGTGAACTTGAACACATTTCCTTAAAGTAAATATGAAGATTGAAACTCGTTACAAAATGCAGCACTTTTTTAATATCATCTTTTCTATAGTACCATTTTTGTAATGACAAATCTACCTTCCAAATGATAATGCCAGTTAAAATTTATATAAACAGTAATGTATATAGATTTTTTCATAAAATCCTTGGTTACGAATTTCAAGGGTTAAGTTTTCCAGCATAAATTTTAATTACATATTTGAATTCAAAATTGGTGTTTTACCAAATAAAGAGAATAGTGAAACCGCATATGTTGAATAAAACTCAGTCTATTTGTTTTACTAGCTGTCTATGTAGTGACATGAAAACCACTCAAATTCCTAAACATGTAACTACTACCTGTTGATTATATTGTTAACCAAAGAAATGTGCAGTATGTTTAGTCTAAGCCAATAGTCTACAGTGATTTTTATCACAGTTCTGCTACAGACTCTTTCAAATACTCACTACTTATTGTGCGAAACTGCACAAATCAATAACCTGCTAAATTGGATCTTATATATAATATTAATGACTGTTAATACTCAATGTTGTTTTCAACTGAGAAGTGGTAGGGAATCTCATGCCTCATTTGTGTTCCAGTTGAGGCAAAGGCAATAATCACATCTTTTTAGCAAGAAAGCAAATGAAATTTGCATAATGAAATATAATCATTTTCTATATTTCTCATTTTTATTTTAAATGAAGGGAATACGCAGTTGAATTCACAGTAACTGTTCCCAAGGCACAGTAAGTTAATAATGTCAGTTTTTTGCTAAAGTTTCATTAGAAAATTTGGGGAAGAGAAGAACTGTTCAGAGAAAGTAGAATTGCTTAAAGCACATCTAAGTATTGTTCTCAGTAAGCATAAATAGAATAATTTTCACTGAGACGACAAAGAACAGAGTATAATAGGACAATATACATTGGCATGCTTGTTATCAAATATATCCTTTCTAAGAATTTTGAAATACCAGCTCTATTTCTTTTCCTACTACTGTCATTTTTCTATACCCCCAGCACCATTAATAACACATGGCCCATTGATGGCCAAAGCTGGTATTTTGAGTCAGTGAACAGCTAGCTGCAGGGTAGCACCAAACCTTTGTGACCCAAAACTGTGATGAGTATGTGCAAATAAAATATTCCACTTTTAAGGATACTGTCTTCCTTTGCATGAGATTATCCATTTTTAAAACATATAATCCAACTTGAAATAAATTTTAATAGTTTGGGGGAAGATGGCATTATTTCGTTAGTATGTACAGCAATATCAGTGTTTAGACCAAGTTTTTTAAAGCAAAAAAAAAAAATTTATGAACTTCATACTGTCCTTAATTCTGTTTTTTGTTACAATTCCAGCTAGTTTACCTCATCCTTTTGCTTAGTTATCATGTACATAGTTAAGCACTTCCAAGGGGTCTAGGGCATTGTGTATGTTGATAGATAGATAGATAGATAAATAGATAGATAGATAGATAGATAGAATAGATATAGATAGATGAGAGAGAGAGAGAGAGAGAGAGAGAGAGAGAGAGAGAGATTTTGGTGCAAGGAATCGAACTCGGGACCTTGCACTTGCCAGGCAGGTGCTTATGCCACTGAGCTTGATGTATATATTTTATACAGGTTGATGGAAATTCTTGCAGTTTTAAATCAAGAGCTTTGAGAATTGTACTAATTCCACGAGAAGCCATTCTGGCAAAGGGCTTATATTTGAGAGAATACCTTTCTGGAAAACAAAAACAAAAACTAAAACAAAAAACCTCCTTACACAGTAAAATTCTTGAACCAGGCCTGGTGTCACATGCCTATAATCATAGTACCTGGGAGGCTGAGGCAGGTGGATCTTCAAGGCAAGATTGGATTAAATAGCAACTTTAAGGTAAGCCTTGACTACATAGTGAGACCTTGTCTTGGAAGGAAAGAAGGAAGGAAGGAAGGAAGGAAGGAAGGAAGGAAGGAAGTAAGGAAGGAAGGAAGGAAGGAAGGAAGGAAAGAAGGAAAGAAGGAAGGAAAGAAAGAAAGAGGGAAGGAAGGAAATTCCTAGTGAGCAACTCCTGATGGGTTGGTAGGCAAAGTTACTTTTCCTTTTTGTTTGTCTATCTGTCTCTCTGTCTCTCTGTCAGTCTCTCTCTTTTACTCTCCATTCCTCTCTCAGTAAATAGACAGCACACTGAATTCCTAAGCAGACTTGACCTTAGGCAGAATTTTAAAGTGAAGATTATGCATGCTATTTTTAATAAGTTCTTCAGTTTCTCTGTGCTTTTTGTCCATCGTAATTCCCAGGTCTACAGTAGTTGCTGAACTTAATCTTGTCCTTTCACCAAATGTCATGGTTTCTGTCTAGATGTCCCCCCCAAACCTTCATGCAGTCATCGGTGTGCTTCTAGAGTTTATGATTGATTCATAGTCCAATGCTGGGAGTATGGGTGTGAGTGCTACACCCGCCTTGGGGAGAGTAGTTTGCATACAATATAAGGGAGGGAAAGAGTCTTGCTTCCGGCCGTGCCTCCTTTTGCTCTTATTGCTTTTGCTGTCTTCTGCCACCATAAACTGTTGCCTTCTGCCATGTGCCACCCTGCCTTGGAGCCAGCCAAGTATGGACTGAAACCTCCACAAAATGTGAGCTAAATAAACTTTTCCTTCCTTAATTTTGGGCATGGGTATTTTGTACCAGCAACAAGAGAAAAGTAACTGAGACATCAATCATTATTGAAATTAATCCCATAGCTTCTACCCATTCCTCAGGACCACTCTAGTTTATGATATTAACTAATATAAACATATTAGGAAGTCATCCTTACTGTTATTGAAAAAATTCTTAGATGAAATGTTACAGGCATGAATAAATTGCTAAAACAAAATTAAATGAAGCATTGTTACAAACTGGGAGAGAAAAATTGAGACAAATTTCTCCTCAAATTGTTCATGTATATGCATTCCCCCTGACAGGACAAGGAAACAAGGCAGGAATGTTATCTCTTCAGAATTTAATCTTCATAGTAAAGTAGCTAGTGAAGAGACAATTGTGAAAACGATTGTTCTCACCTCTTGACATATGTAAAACATCACTAAAGAGACAAAGACATTTGTGCAAAGACATTTAGGCCTGTAGAGATATGCAAAATGGTGGTATATGGGGACATTTTCACTTTGGAGAGGGCTTCAGTATAAAAATGAAATATCCAGGTAAATTATTTAAGATACTTTAGAAGTGACATACTCTATTTTTAAAATAAAAATAAAAGTAATCTAAATGGTTTTAGAGTCCTCCATGTCTTTCCGAAGTCATTCAAATGTGGGAAATAGCACAGTAATGCAGGGCAAATGTACTCTTTTGGAAAAGTTGCTTCTTAATGAGCCTGCTTTTCTACCTTCAAGAATCTTTTATGAGTAATTCTCAATTTTACTATAGTCTAGATCCTGGTGTCTGAAGAAACAACAAAAACAATGTGGTGCCTAAGATAAAATTTGTTTTACAGCTCTAAAAACAAATCTCAAATGACTTATGGAAAATGGCTGAATCCACATTAATAACATGCTGTGTGTCACATAGTTCTATACACACACATACAACAAACACTGCAGGTAAAACATTGAGGAAATGCTTAAAGACTTGTAAAATCATTTGCCTATAAGGCTAAAGTGTGCATTTAGTCACTAAATATATTTGCATTAATAACTTGTTTTTTCAGAGACTTTAGTAGTTTGTATTTTCTCCCAGGGAACTTTGAATAGGAAATTTTTTTTCTGTAAAGGGCCAGAGAAGAAATACTTTAGGTTTTATAGGAAATATGATTTCTAGTGTAACTGGTCCACTCTGCTATATTATTGTGTGAATAATCAGAGACAATACATAAATGTAAGGGGAAGCTATGTTCCAGTAGTATTTTATTTAAAAACAGCCAGTACCCTGGATTTGACCCAGAGATTGTAGTTTACTGAGATCTCTCCTAGAATTATATTTCCACAAAAACTTTGTGTTTTTGCATACAGATTTATTTCTTTGGGAACTATAGTTTCAGAAATATTGAGTAAGCTGCAGTAGCATTCTTATTTTAACCACTGAAATGGTTTCATTATAAGTAGTAGAGACCTTCACCCAGTAATCACCAAGAGAAATGATTATGTATAGGATCCATTCACAATGTTTTAGCTTTCCACAGAGTTTCAGTATCTTATTGTTATTTTCCATTTTGCTTCTGCTGTAAATTTTCATTGAAAAATAATTATCTTCCATCATGATCTCTCTAGCAACTTCAGGGAAGTCTCAGTGTCTATACTTAATCAAAAATTGCACAATGCAGGCATGGTGGTGCGTGCCTGCAATCCCAACTGAGACAAAAGGATCACATGTTCAAGCCCAGCTTGGGCAACTTAGCAATTTAGTAAGACTCTGTCTCAAAACAAACAAAATTTTTAAGACTGGGGATGTAACTCTGTGTGAATGCTTAGTACAATAAAAGATAATACTGGCTAGATAATGGTTATCTTAAATAGCCAATAGTCACATTTATACAAACACTTGAATGATCCAATAAGATTTCCATGAATGTGTATATCTGATTACCTGGGACAAGTTCCAAAGTCTGCCAACTCTATCTTATGGCCTGTTCTGTTTGCCATGAGTGTTTATCTGAGTAAAATGGTATAGCACATCTCCATTCAACCTTCAGAAAAAAGGAAAGCTTTCTTTATGCAGAATTCATTACCTCTGCCTTTCTGGTGTCTTGCAAGTTAATTCACTGAAAAAATGTTAGTGCATTTGCAGATCCCTATGTGTCTACCCCACAAATGCAATGTAATAGTGTTTGTTCACTTCAACATGTTAGAGATGGCAATTGTTTTAGTATTTTCATTTCCAATGCATATCATTAACATAATCTTAGTCCTCCCATATGTTTGTCCTCAAAATATTTGCATGATTTATGCTTGAATTTATATCAACAACTTGAAATATTTTTGAAGACCTGCTTACATTCCCCTAGGTACCAAGTCCCACAATCATCAAGCTTCCAAAAAGAGAGCTCATAGAAATAGTATACACTGAAGTACTAATGGCATCTTATTTTTTTTCACTTCAAACAAAAGTTAGATATTTCAAAGCTAGAATCAAATTAAGTTAGTCTAGCCAAACACTCTGGTTAAGTATCTTTGTGAAAATACTACTTATGAAAACATTTTGCCATAAATTTTATAGTTCTATTATTTGTATATAGTCCATAATGAATGCAATATGCTGGGACATTAGTACAACATAAAATTTAAAAATAAAATGTGTGTATATATGATATACATTCACAAAGCATATTGATAAGACTACATGATCAGTATTCTAAGGCACTGTAACATCATTTCATCTGCTGGATAAAACATCAAATGTCTGCAAAGGTATAGGCTATGCTGCTAGAAGGAAACAAGGTAATATATGCAAGAATATATGAGATGGAGTGCTTACTGGACCTAACTTTGATAAACTATGTTGATACTTTAATATAGAACACTCTGCTGATAATCATTCAATCCTATGGGTAGAACATACATTTTGGCTTTATTGAGCAGTCAATATTCAATATCATGTAATTAGCTAGCAATACTATGACTTCATAGTTTTCTGGTTTCCAAACTTTGTAAAGATTGCTAATATATCACCTAATAGTATGTTATATGTATAAGCTCTTCTGTGTAAATATTGTATTCACCAAATAAATAAGCTTTGTCTCTGCTTCAGGCTTATATTCATAATCAAGGAACCTTGCCAGAAGAAATGTTGCATTAAGTATTATAGCTACTCACTTAAGGAGACTCAAACATTGATGATGGAGGAGCTTAACTAAATGATTCAGGCAAAAAAATTATTTAAACTCAACTAACAAATTTTTGTTCCTACATTACACAAGTGAACTCATTTTTCTGCTGTTTCCAATGTGTCATTTTCTGGCTGCTTATTTTTGAAAGCCATAGGATTGGTAAAACCATAATTGGTAATACAAAAAAATTTGAGTAGGAGGTGGTAGCACATACCCACAATCTCAGCACTTTGGGGGCTGGGGAAGAAAGATTATGAGTTCAAGGCCAGTCTAGACTATGTAATGAGATTTGTCACAAAAGAACCCAGAAAAATGGCTGAGTAGAGAATAGCAGGAAAAGAGCCACTGTGGAACTTGGAATCACAACACCTAGAAAATAACAACTTGTTAAAGAGAAAAAAAATAAGTAGATCTTTGGGAATCAGAAAGGAGGTGACAGGAAAACTAGAAACTACTGAGAAGCTGGAAAAATGGAGCATGATGCGGAGAAAAGGACAAATCAGTCTGGAAAGCTGGCCTGGGCTCCTAGGGAGGAGGCCCTGTATCTGCTGACACAAGTGTAATGGGTTACCCTGAATAAAGAACCGAGACCAGACTCCAAATTGGAATTTTAAGAGCCTTTATTAGCCGGGCTGGCAGCTGTCATTCTGTTCTCCACACAGGGAGATGCTGAGCAGCCCTGAACTGAAGAAAGTTTGAGCTTTTAAGCCTGAAAACCACATCCCGGTTGGTGCAGGTGAACAATTGCTTTTTTGCAAGGACAGAAAAGAGGAACCTATCGGGTCCAGCAAGTAGGTGCTGCAAAGTTCAGAACGTTCTCAGAAGCATACATTGTTTTCAAACTAAACTAACAATCAAGCACAGTTTCTCTTTCTTGGGTCAAACTGACATTTTTCCTTCCACCCAATAGCTCAGTAATTTTTAGCCTTTATGTGTTTACAATTATGTGTTCACCACAACAAGGTAAGCCTAGAAAGGGTCAGCAACCCCATGGAGAAAGAATGGACTAGCCCCAAGAAAAACCCTCAGCTATTATAAACTACAAAAACAGTGAAGGATTTTACTCTGAAATAGCTCCTTCTGCATGTCAGGCTAGAGTTGCTGGAGAAATCCAGTGCAAGGCCCTCCAAATATGAGAGAGTTTAATGTGGAGCCAAATTGGGAAGAGGTTAATTGTTTAAGACACAGCCATAGAATGGACAAAGAAAAAATATACTTCAGGGTTATGAGTAATAAACTCTCACAGTGACTGGGTAGGAAATGGACACAAGAGATAGTTGCAGAGAGGTTATGGACTAGACCTAGACCACTTAAGAACTTTAAGCTTAGACCAGGAAAAACAAGGGGGCCCTGCTTTCTGTAGTAAGAAGCCAGGCTGGTTGTCTCTGGCTTCTGGAGGGGTCTGAGTCTGCAAGTGCCAGCATTAAGTCCAGTGGTCTACCTAAACCCCTGCCCTGCTAGCACATCCAGTGCAGAACACAGGGGTCTGGTTACTTTCCCCATTTATCAACAGGTATATACCATGAACAGGTATACACCATGGTTGGATGGTTTTCACAACCTTGGAAATGTGGAGAGAGGTACCTCTGGAGCTGGGGGGAGTACTTTAAAATCCACAGGCCATAAAGCTAGCCATGACTTAGGTTGCAGAGTAGAAAATGAAAGCTAGGAGGCCCTGGAGTGAACATACCCTTAGAGCACAATACATTGACCCACCCCATGCAGTAGGAAAAGTGAGCAAGATTCTGCATTTACACACAAAAACATGAGTGTGGAAACAAAATATGACCTAGCAGTATCACAGTATTCTTCCCCATACCAAGTGCATTTTAATACTGCAGACTCGCCTTCAAAATCACAAAGGAATCTTTTTGACTCAGTTCTTATTTTTCTGCTTCATTGGTTTTGGAGGTGGTTTAAAGGATTTTTCTTTTCCTTTTCTTTTTTTCTTTTTTCATTATGTGGCTGTTTTTTCTTTCTTTTTCCTGTTTGTTATTTTCTGTCACTTTTATCTAATCCTACTAATTTTCTTTTAATCCTTAATAGGATCCTTTATCTATCTCATTTTTCTCTTCTTATTAACATCTTCCTGTGTTTTTTGAAATTTCTCTTCTTTCATTCTTCCATTCCCTATCCTTTCTGTCTTAAACATTATTACTCTTTAGATATTTAGTTAACTCTATGTTACTGTTCTTGAAATAGTCTCTGCCATTTATGGTGGAAGAGTTGGTGCATTTAGTAGGTATTTTATGTCAATATTTGATTTGTTTGTGTCTATATTATAATTATAGGTAACTTTTCTATGATTAAGTCTGGAACTGTGGTAGTATTATAGGCAGCTGAGTTAGACAGAAATATTATAGGCAGTCAGACAGCGCCAGGTCTCCAAGGAGCCAACATGGAAGACAAGATACCTTGTAAAAGGAGATGGATTTGCTGTGGGCCAGACCTCAAGACAAAAGATTAAAACAAATACACCTGCATACCTCCCTAGGTGTAAACATCAGGGATTGATATTCTAAATAGGTAGCATCACCTTGAAGAGTCCCTGACCCAACCCCTTACAGGAAAAGCCCCTGTTCTGTATTCTTACCTGCTTGCTAGTCACTCACTTCCCCTTTTGATTCTTATTTAATCAATTTTACCTGAACAATTCTTATGGGCTGTCAGTAGTTTTGTCCATTTTCCCCTACCTTGGACCTGCCTGCTCGTGGTTTTGCTCTATAAAGTCCCTGGGAAGGGCAAGGTCCTTGGCAACCCACTTGGCCACCCCTTGTGTCCCTCTCTTGGACAGAAGCTTTCTTTCCCTCCGTAAATATATTCTGCTCTTAACCTCTGTTGTTCCTAAAATTCATTCTTCGATTTTAGAGAACATGAACTCGTCCCAGATATTGTTCAGGTTGAGAGTTTTTATTTTCCTGTATCAGTAGCTTCTATTGGTTCTTAGCAATGTAAATATCCAGTCTGTCTTCAACTTTATTATTTGGGCTGATGATTTTGTTGATATTGTCAAGGCAATATAGTTGTTGCTATTAATTGGTTTTTATTGTACACAAATATCTGAATTGTCTTTGTATCACTGATAATACTGCAGTCCATTTCCACAGAACTGGGTACTGGCAAATTAAAGTGCACCCTCCCCTCTCAAATTAGAGATAAAGACTTATAGTTAGCCATGTGCAGAATGCATCACTTAGAAGAAAAAAACTAAAGGGATCCCCATAGTAGCATCAAAGTCTTTCCTCTGTAATTGACCCATAAACCTCAGCATGCACACACATGCACCAATAGAAACACAGAAAGTGAGGCAACAAAATCCCTCCAAAAATTCCCAACTCACACAAATCTGATCTATGGGGAGGAAATCCAAATGCAAGCATCTGAATTATGTGAAATAAAAGAAGAGACAAAGAAACAGATCAATAATGTGATGGAGAGCACTGTGAAGCAGACCTGAGCAGGTCTTAAATTAACCAATTGGCTTCTCATGTTCACTTGTGAATCTGTCCAAGGCCTAGGCTCTATCTGGAAATGGCTGACTCATAGTAAGTGAACCTCTGTGAGTCACTAATCCTTATTAAAACCTGGAGTGGTGATAAAGCTGGAAAGCCTCAAAGAATAAGACAAGATCACAGCCAAGGACACGCGGATCTGATCTCAACTAGATAATGACTATAGCCTCAGGCATCTCATTCCTCAGGGGATTAACTTAATATCTTACTTGGAGAAGTCCTTCAGTGATTCCACCCTTCTTGAGTACTCCCCTCCCTTCTTCTGATAACCAAATAAATACGGCCACCCAGAGAAGGTCTTGTCTTAGCCCTAAGAGAATCCCAAATTGTGTGAGAGGACTGATCCTCCTGGAGCCCTGAAATCAATCCATTTACCTCTTTGTATTTAGCCTTCACAGTACACTCATTCAGGAGACTACAGACCTCATCAGGTGGCAATAACTAAGGGATATTATTAACCCAATAATAATGTACTTAGGGTGCTTAAATGTGAGAAAACTAAAATGATAAGAGACTTAATAAATAAAATGATTGGGCTGAGGATATAGCTCAGTGGCACAAGCGCCTTCCTGACAAGCGCAAGGTCCTGAGTTCAATTCCCAGTACAAAAAATAAATAAATAAATAAAAATTTAAAAATAAATAAATGAATAAAATGATCAGTGAGCTTATAGAAGACACTACTAAAAAGCTGGCTGATCTAAACAAAATGATAAAAAGCATGAGTGACCTGTTTTCCAAAGAATTAGAGTCCCTGAAAAGGTATCACATATAACTCTGGGAGATTAAAAAAAAAAATTCTATGGAAAGTACGGGCAGCAGAAATGACTAATGTGATGGCAGAGTGTCAGACTAAAATATAGGGCTGATACAGGTCACCAGACAATCAGAGATACCTTCAAAACAACAAGAGAATATGGAAAATGGATGCAAAATCTGCTAGATGACACAAAGAACGCTAATCCAAGATTAACTGGAAGTAGTGAAAAATAAGACAGCACAAAAAACAAAAACAGATATACAAAAATAATGGCAGAAAAATTTCCACATATAAGGGATGAATTTAACATGCAGAGAAATAAGGCATATAGAATCCCAAATGACCATGTTCCCAAAAGAACTTCTCTATATCAAAATACCAGAAGTCCAACACAAAAACAGAAATTTCAAAGCTGTTAGAGTAAAACAACAAATCATTTATAAAGGTGTTATAGTTTTGGGTGTCTCCTGAAAGCCTAATGAGGTTAAAGGTGGGGCTTTGAGAACTGAAATTAGAAATAATATACAACTCACTTATCCCCTTGCTATGTATCATCCCCAAAGAGCTTAACTCATCATACTAAAGTGATATATGCATACCAATGTTTATAGCAGCACAACTCATAATAGCTGAATCCTGGAAGCAGCCTGTATATGCATCAACACATGATTGGATAAAGAAATGTGGTATCTATATATAATGGAATACTACTTGGCTATACAGAATAACAGGTTTAAGATGACTGTCAGAAAATGGATGCACTTGGAAAATACAATGTTGAGTAAAATAAATTAGACACACAATCTTAAATAAAAAATAGTATCTCTCATTTGACTGAGGCAAAGCACAAACAAAGAAAATGATATAGAATGGATAGAAAGAGACAAAGGGACAGATCTCTAGCAGTAGGGAAGTGGTCCAAGGGAACGAGAATGAGAAGTAAGGAGGGGAGGAAGGGGAGATAAGAAGAATAAAGATACACCATGTACATGAACCTAATAACCACAATTAATGTAAACACTGTGTGCCATAACATGAGCTAGGACAAATAATATCACCATCTACGGACAAAGGGGATAGGGAAATGAGAGGAGATGGGGGGAAGTGGAAAGAAGAGGGAAGTGATTTAAAAAAAAAAATAAGAAGTAATATGTACATGTATCCACGCCCTAAGATGATTGTACACTATACGAATTTTAAACATGAATTAATAAGAAAAGATTTTAAAAGGTGGGCTTTGGAAATTTGATAAGATTATAGGGCCTTAAAGGTGATTTGTTAGGAAGTTGGATCTGGTAAGAAGAGGTAGGTAATGGATGGCTTGTTCTGTTTGGTTTTTTTGTTTGTTTGTTTGTTTGTTCTTTTTTTGTTTTTTTTGGTATTGGGGATCAAACTCAGGACCTTGTGCTTGCCAGGCAGGCACTTGTGCCGCTGAGCTACATCCCCAGCAGGTGGTTTGTTCTGAAAGGGTTTAATCTCCCTTTTCAGCTCCCCCCTTCACACTTTGCTTCCTGCGCCATGAGCAGCTTTCCTTTGCAGTGTAAAAGTGTCATGCTATCCTACCTTGGAGCTCACTGTCCATGAAAGAACTGAAACTTCTAAAATATGAACAAAAATAAACTTTTCCTTTTCTAAGATGGTGGTTTCAGATATGGTGTTGCAGCAATAAGGAAATGTCTTGGTTGCTTTTCTCTCATTGCTGAGAAAAAATACCCAACGCCCGAAATTAAGGAAGGAAAGATTTATTTAGCTCACAGTCTGTGGCAGTTTCAGCCCATATTCAGCTGGCTTCAAGGCAGAATTGCACATGGCAGAGGGTAACACTTCATGGGGGCAGAACACAGCAAAGGCAACAAGAGCAAAGGGGAGGAGCAGCGGTGGTGTAGTACTCACACCCATAATCCTAGCACTGCACTATGGATCAATCAAAAATCTAGAAGACTGCTCCATGACTGCATGAGGATTTGGGGGGACATGCAGACACAAATCATAACAAGAAAGTAAACAAAACAAAAGGTAAACCAATTAGAATTGCAGCAGACTTTTTAACAAACCTTAAAAGTCAGGAAAGCTTGGAATGAAGTGTTTCAAACCCTAAAAGATAATTTCCAACACAGACATAAATCCTGCAAAACTATCTTTCAAAATTGATAGAAAAGCTGGGCATGGTTGCCTACACCTGTAATTCCAGCACTCAGGAGGCTGAGGCAGGAGGATTTCCATGATTTTGAGGCCAGCCTGGGCTACATAGTGAGTTTAAGGCTAACCTGAACTACAGAGCAAGACCTTGTCTCAGAAAACTAGAAAAAAATTGATGGAGAAAGAAGATAATCCTACGGCAATGGGTACTTTAAGTATCATGACTACCAAACCAGCAAACAAAAAAATCCTTAAAGATACCCTAGAAAGACATAAAATGCCAAATAAGACTAAAAAAATCTAACGGAATAAATTCAATAGGCAGTTAAGCAGAAGACAAAGGTATCACCAACAGGAAAATAATGCACTGACAAGAAAAAGTCAATACCTTTCAGTAGTAGCTCTCAATGTGAACGATCTTCTGCAATCAGAAGATATAGATTGACAGATCAGATCAAACAATAAAACCCAATGGCATATTGTACACATAAAACACATTTAATCCAAAAGAAATTTATAGACTAAACATCAAAGGACTGAAAAAATATCCCATGTTATAGAAGCCCCCAAACAAGCAGAAGTGGCTATTCTGTTTTCAGACAGAGTGAACTTCAAGTGAAAGCTGATTAAAAGAGGCAAATAAGGTCACTATATATTGGGTAAGGGAACAACTCAACAGGAAGAGATAATAATTAAAAATATATATGCACCAGACACTACTGTGATCAACTTCACAAAATAAACAATACTGGATATGAAAGATCAGTTAAGCAGTAACAAAGTTATAGTGAGGGACCTCAATATACACCATCACAAGTACGCAGATCGAATAGACAAGATATGAAAAAGTAAACATCAGAGTTGAACTGAACTTTTCCACAAATGAACTTAATGTATATCTACAGAATGCCCACCCAATAAAAGCAGAATACACATTCTTCTCAGCAGCACATAGAAACAACTGTCTCCAAAGTACACCACATACTTGCTTTGCAAAGCATACTTAAGTAAATAGAAAGGGAAAATTATTCCATGCATATTAACAGATCATAGAGCAATGAAAGTAGAAATCATAGTAAAAGTCCACATAAATCCTGCAAACATATGGAAATTAAATAATATTCTTGAATAATCAATGGGTCATAGAAGAAATTAAGGAAGAAATGAGACAGTTCCTAGAATTAAACGATAATCCCAGTATAACGTGCAATAACATGTGCTCCACAATGATAACAATCCTACCAGGGAAATTTATGGCTGTGAATGACTGCCTCAGAAAACTAGAGTGAGCCTAAATAACCTCATGATGCACCTCGATGTCCTAGAAAGATCAAGAAAAATTCAAATCCAAATCCAAATCTAATACAAGAATAAAATTCTAAAGTTAAGAGGAGAAATTGAAATGAAAAGATATACAAAGAATCAATAAGGAAAGAATTGACTTCCAAAGAATAAACAAAATAGACAAAACTTCAGTCAAGTTTTACCAAAAAAGGAAAAATGAGATCCAAAATAATGCAATTAAAAATAAGGCAACAGCCAAAATACAGATTGTTAGTTACTACTTCAAACATCTGCATGTCAGTAAATTGGATAATTTAGAAGAAATGGTTAGAGTCCTATATACATATGAATTATCAAAACTGAACCAAGAGGAAGAAAAACCCTGAATAATCCAATAATAATAATGATAATATTTAATAATAATAATAATAATAAATGAAACTGAAGCAATAATAAATAGTAATTGAAATTGAAGCAATAATAATAAATAACCTACCAAATAAGAAAATCCCATGAGCCACTGAATTCATTGCTGAATTCTACAAAAACATCAAGATAGATCTAACATCATACTCCTGAAAATCTTTAATTAAACAGAAAAGTAAAGAGTATGCAGAGTAATTCCTGGAAGCTAGCATTGCCCAGATTCTAAAAACAGACAAAAACCCACCTGCAAGTCAATTCTTTAAGGAACATCAATGCAAAAATCCTTAACAAGATACTGCCAAATAGAGTGCAACAAATTATAAAAAAATCACACATCATAACCAAGAGGGCTTTATTCCAGGGATGCAAGGATGATGTAACATATGCAAGTAAATGTAATAAACCACATAAATAGAAGTACAGACAAAAACTACACAATCATCTCTATAGATGCAGAAAAAGCCTCTGACCAAATCCAATATTCATTCTTGAAAAAGGTCCTAAATTAAACAGGTGTAGGATTGCATCTCAATCTAATAAAATCCATTTGTGACAAACCTACAGTCAGTATCAGTAAATTCGTACAACCGTTATGGAAACCAGTGCGAATAGTCCTCAAAAAACTACATTAGAAATTCCATTTGACCCAACTTTCCACTTTGTTCATCTTCTCTCAAAATTAAAGACATCATATTACAGTGATACATGCATACCCATGTTTATAATGGCATGATCCGTAATAGCTAAGTTTTGGAAGCAGCCTATATGTCCATCAAAAGATGAATGACTAAAGAAAATGATGTGGTATTTATACATAACAGAGTACTAGTCTGCCATAAAGAAGGATAAATGTGAGTTAGTCATGGAGAAATGGATGCAGTTTGAAATCATAATGTTAAAATGAATATATCAGACAGACAAGCTAAAATACCATGTTGTCAGTCTTATATGAAAAACTGAAATTGAAGATCAAATTAAAAGATATATAATTGGAGGCAGGGAGACACATCTTTTGCCAATGTGAAAGGGACCAAGTATTGAGTAAGGTGGGAGGGAGAGAAGGGGAAGGAATTGAAATAAGAATGTCTGTTTTGTACATGTGTCAACTTCCCATAATGAATGTAAACAATATGTAGCACAAACATATACTAATAAAAATAAAAATGGAAAAAAAAAAAACAGGAACCAAAAACCAAACCAATGTTTAACTCTGGAAGTTCTAACTCAGTCAGTGTTACCAAGTAGTCAATGACATGTGTATCCACCTAATTCTCTGTCCTTTCTCTAGTTTATTATAATGATGCTTGCAAATCATTGAGCAGTTTGAATTCTGTATCACAACTGCTATATGGAAAATACATGTTCCTCCGTGAACATATAATGTTTGCTCTTCCCACTGACCTTTTCAGTCAGCTCTAGGGCTTATTGTTTTCTCGTCTAGCATGAAATTGTAGGCAGATTCAGAACTCATAATGTTTAGGGTCCCTCCTAAGTGATGGAAAGATCTTTGGCCACATTTAATCCTAAGATTAGTCTCATTTTTATAACTCAATATCTAGTTTTGATAATTATCAAATTTTACAACTTTATTCGACTAAAAACTGGTTGTCTTACTACTGCTGCAGTTAGAGGGTATTATCTAGTTCTTCATGATCTCTCCCCTATTTTAAATTTTTTTCCTGGGCAAGGGATATAGCTCAGAGGCACAAGTACCTGCCTGGCAAGATCAAGGTCCTGAGTTCAGTTCCTAGTACCGCCTCAAAAAAGCAAATTTCTCTTCTTTTCATCAGATTCCTACATCAAGTGGATATATTAAAAGCCAAGAAAATTTTTCCTTGGATGTAATGTATACTTTATTAATATTTCAGTGCTGGGTGTGGTGGCGCATGCCTGTAATCCCAACACTCAGGAGGCTGAGGCAGGAGGATCATTATGAGTTCAAGACCAGCCTGGGCTACAAAGTGAGCTCAAGGCCAGCCTGAACTGCATAGAGAGACCCTGTCTCCAAAATGACAAAAAAAAACTTTATTAAAGTATTAGGTATGGTAGATTTCTAATGTCTATTCTTATTTCATGTAGTACTTTTTTGTACTTGTGAATATTGTTGAGAACAGGAGCCATCCAAGTTAATTGCTCGACTTTGAAAATGTCTGTACTCTGACTGGCTGCTTAGAATGCTTCTTACAGTGTTTCGTTTTGTTTTAGAATTGCACTTATTTTAATTTTTGCTGGGCATCTTATTTTAGTTTATTAGTGAGGCTGGGGATTTAGCTCAGCAGCACAGCACCTGCCTGGCAAGCGTGAGGTTGTGAGTTCGATTCCCAGTACCAGAAAAAAAAAAGAATAGTTTATTAGTACATGTGTGTAGTACCTAATATATACATTCCTTTGAGTTGTTACATGTACATAACACATCTTAATTCCTTTTTAATTCCCTACCCCTTTCCTCCTTCCTCCCTATACCCATTTCTTGATCCTTTCCTTTTTTTTTTTCCTTTGGTAACATTCTACAACCAGTAATGACTTTAGAAAGAATAATTTAAAGAGGAACACAGGCACATGAAATTCATATTTAATGCATTTTAGTTTTAAAAAACATTTTTGAATATTTATTTTTAGTTTGGTTGGATAGGCAATTTGATTTTCAAGATCTCTCTGTTTCTTTATTAGACTATTTTTCAGATGCAAGTCAGTCACTTGTCCACTATAACCCAAAGAGAAGGAGCCACAGTTCTCATTTTCTAAATGGTTAGTTAACAATTTGCCATATTTACCATGAGCCGTACTTTTGCAAGAAATAAATCACTTTTAACCACTCACTGAGAACATTTCTTTTCTCCTCAGAGGTACCCAGCATCCAGAGAGTAGTGTTTAAGTTTTCTAATCTGTTACATTTCTTTGCATACATAAACAATGTATTATATATTTTTGTATTTTTAGGTTTGAAACAAGTGATGCAATACAACTTGTGTCTTTCTGAAATTTGATTTCCTCTCTCTCGGAACTTCAATTGTTCATATTGTCAGTGATCAAACTCAGAGCCTCATGCATGTTAGGCAAATCAACTTTATGTGATTAAACTTCACTATTAATAGCACATAGACAACTCAGAGAATGTTCAGTATTATAATTCTGACTCATGATACATGAGTACTTGTTTATTCACTTTAACATCTTCTGAGTACATCGTTGAGAACTATATAATTTATTTATTGTACCGTAAAGCACATGTTGTTTCTAATTTGTATTACAATATTGCATTGAATAATCATGCAAATGTTTCATGTTATATTTTCTAGTGTCTCTAAAGTATGCTCCTTTAAAATTTAGAGTTAATCTTAAAGTATAAACATTCTTTAATTATTCTAAGGCTTGTCAAATCAACATTTTTAAGTGACTGCCGTTTTACACTCACATGGCAGTATATGAAAGCTTTTTCCAACATTCTTACTGAAACTTTTGGTGACAGAGTTTTTAAAATTTTGGCAATCTGTTGAGTATTGTATTATTATGCCATCACTACATCATTAGTGAATTTTTATGTAATTCTGCATGTATGTGTAATATTTGAGGAATCCTTTCCTTTTCATCGAATTGTCTGTATTTTTAATTAACAAGTGCCTCATGTGTTTTGAATACTGACCATTTGTCATGCTTGTGCTGTAAGAAAGAGGTTTGTGATCTGGTTTTTGTGATGGGAGAGTTAATTCACAAAAATCTGGAATGGTTCTGAGTTGTTCAGCTGAAATCAAAATGTTCTTGTATAGCACTGACCTTGGCTAAAGCACAAACTATACTACAAGTATTTCTTTGTAACTATGGGTCTGAAGAATTTTGAGGTGATCTATTAGAACTTTTCCTTAGGGCAGGGGATATAGCTCATCAGCACCAGCGCCTGCCTGGCAAACACAAAGTGCCGAGTTCAATTCCCAGTACCAAAAAAAAAAAATCTGTTTGGGGGTTGGGGAGTTAGTTCAGTGGCACAGTGCCTGCCTGGCAAGTGCGAGGACATGAGTTTGATTTCCAGTATGGGAAAAAAAAAAAAAGAAGAACTTTTCCTTAATAAATAAGCTTGATGATTTGCACCTGGTCTTGGTGAGGAACCTGGAGGTTTCTGTTAGTTGGAGGTGCTTATGGAGCAGGAATATGACCATTTGACAATAAGCATATAAAAACTGCTTGAGACCATCTTTCTGTCTCCTTGGTTGTGTGATCTTACGTGCGCACACTGGTGGTTATCAATGCAAGAGAAAATTATGTTCCTGGTCTGAGAGAAAAGGTATATCCTTGAGTGATTTTAGCTGAGGAAAATAGGAGCTTATTCCTGCCTTTTCCAGAGCTTTGCTATGAGGGTTCATTTGGCTGTGATCTGTAACTTGCCTTTATGCTGTCTTTGTAGCTTTTTAATGCAGTGAACTATAAATTTGTAAGATTTGTTATAGTCTGGTAAGTCATCTTTAGCAAATGAAACCCACCTGAGAGCATTTTATCATTTCATAATACTTATAATGTAATCATTAATTTCTATAATAAAAAAACAAGAATTATTAATGAAAAAAATGACAGATTACTTGACTTGTGTTTATGTTGGTAATATATGTATTTGCTACTTGGGGCTAATGTCTCCTTGAAAATAATGCACTTCTCAGGGTTATCCAGAGAGATTTCACAAAATAGTAAATGGAGTATCTGATTTTTAATATACTAGTACCTGCTGTAATTCATAGTTAAAGGAGGTTGTGTTCACTGTCTCACTACGCCACTTTCCTTAATAGAAATGATCAATTTTCTTAAAATAATACAGATAGTAAACATGCTTATAGTAAATATAACAAAATATTCTGGTTCAAACTGGCTGTGGTGGCACACGTCTATAATCCCAGTACTCTGGAAGACTGAGGCAGGAAAACTGCAAGTTCAAATCTAAGCTGGGTAACTTAGTGACTTAGACTTTTTCTTCATGCATGAATGCATGTATACATACATACATACATACATACATAGGCAGAAGATATAGCTCAATGTGAATGTTCTGGCTTGAATCCACAGTACTAAAAAAAATTCTAATTTTAAATAAATATATCACAAATTATTTTATTTTTGGTATATATAATGTTTAAAAGTGCTTTATGTGTAGCAAGTGGAAAACAGTTAATTATCCAGAAAAATAAAAAATGAAAATTACTTTTTTCAGGACATATTAAACAATACATATGTACTATATATGCATATAAAACTGTAAAATATGCAAACTGCTAAGCTCTATGTAGATTTGCAAATTTTAGTAAGTATTTGACTCCATATATACATTTTTTGCTGTTGTTGTTTTGGTTTTTTTGTATTCTTGTGTTTTCTTGTGACAGGGTCTTCCTACGCAGTTTAAGCTGACCATTAACCACTATGTAGTGAAGCTGGCCTCAAACTCACAGTGCTCCTCCTGCCTCAGCCTCCCAAGTGCTGAGAATACAGGTGTGAACC
The DNA here is from genome assembly GCF_000276665.1 of Chinchilla lanigera. NCBI lineage: Eukaryota > Metazoa > Chordata > Mammalia > Rodentia > Chinchillidae > Chinchilla > Chinchilla lanigera. The sequence continues at coordinate 3,762,172 of NW_004955531.1, read as the reverse complement.
ATTATGCCCAACTCCATACATACACTTAAAAATTAATATTTATTCAATGGTTGAATTATCTTCATTTGAAATGTTATATTAATAAGACTTCCAAACTTCCTAGTTATTTAATATTCATTTGATTATCAGTTAGTTTGAATGTACTATATGCCAGTGAATAATATACCAAAGATTATAGAATGAATTAGAAATGGGCCATGATCAAAAAGAGCTTATATATTTATGTAAAGATAAAATATGTCAGGAATTGATTAAGGTAAATATCAAAAGTGATGCAGTGGAGGGAGAACTTGATTATGACAGGGGAAATTGGGAAAAGCTTCATGAAAGACATAGAAACTTAAGCTGAAACGTCACAGCTAAGATGATATGGAAATGTAGTTTGAACCAGGGATTTCCAGAAGAGAACACTGTGAGGAAAAGGGTGAGTGTAGATAAAGCATAAGCTATGAATGCAGAGCAAAGCTAATGTGATTTGGATAAATTAGAGTCTCTCAGAATGAGACTTATGGAGAATTGATAGGAGAAGTGTGATGGAGTGAGATGGAAGCGAACCCTACCTGCGCTTGTATGAGGTGTGGACTAAGTTTTAAGGGAAGGGTAAGTATTGATAGTCTTTAAGCAGCATAGTAAAATGTAGTTTTCTGTATTTAAAATTGGTTGGAGGTCTTTATCCTGGAACTTTTGAGATCAATTTATACAGAGAATATTTGTCAGCTGTACTGTCCAAGGCTGTCGTTTCCAGCCACATGTGACTATTCAAGTATAAAGTGAATTAAAATTAAACAATCTAAAGTTCCAGTTTCTCAGGTAGGCTAACTGCATTTCAAGTATTCAATAATTTTCCTAGTCATTATAATATTGAATGGCACAGATGCGGAATATTTCTGTCAGTGAAGCGTGTCTTTTGGATATCATTGTCTAGATTAACAGAACTTGCCTCTCTTAGTGATGGTTAGAGCAACACCTATTGGAAAGGAAATAGGTTTATGAATTACCTCAGAGGGATTTTTTTCTTTGATTCTTGAACCTTAATGGCAAACTAACTGGGAAGTGACAAAGAGTTGAGAATTAGAAATAGGTGATTGGAAAGAGCCTAGGGTAGGAGACTGGCCTTTGTTTATTATCTGTATATACTTGATCAATAAGAAAATCTCATAAGATTATCCAAGTGAGAGACTTGGAAGTACAGAGAATTGTTTTTTTAAAAACCACCATTAATGTGTAGAGAAGTGAGAATAGTCAAAAAGTGAGATACACAAAGAAGCTCTGGATAAAGAAATGGGAAAATATGAGAAAACTGCAATAAAAATGACAGGACATAAGGAAGGAAATTATTTAAAAGACATAGCAATAATTCTGTTCCAGATCAAAGTTCATTTTCATAAATACTAGACTGTGGGGGGCTGGGGATTTAGCTCAGAGGCAAAGCGTCTGCCTGGCAAGGGCAAGGTCGTGAGTTCGGTTCCCG
>NW_004955531.1:3749412-3759591 GCF_000276665.1 Chinchilla lanigera | reverse complement strand
CATTTCAAATGCTTCATTTTGCGTCAACCACATAATGCATGTTATATTTAGGCAATATACATATATTTATATATAAATATTTTTCATATTTCATAGTACAATTGGCCCTTTGCATATGCAGTTTCTGCATCTGAAGGTTTTGTATCTGCAAGTTCAACATATGGTGGAACAAACATATTTGGAAACATTTATGTCTGTACTGCATTTATATAGACTCTCTTTTTCTTATCTTTATTCCCAAACACACAGTATAAAAACAATTTTCATTGTATTTGCTTTGTATTAGACATTATAAGAAGTCTGCAGCTGATTTTAAGTCTAAAGAGGGGTGAGTACAAGTTTTCTGAAAATGCTATATCATTTTATACAAGGAACGTGAGCATCCACAGATTTTGGTATGTGTGGGGGTACCCTGGAACTAATTCCTGAGCATACTGAGAAATGACTTCATATACCGAAAAATACTGGAAAGAAACACAAAGATTATAGTGGTTATCTGGCTATAATTAGTTTAGGTTTTCCTCATATGATTTGCCTGCTCCAAATTGTTTAAACTAATCATGTAGAACTTTCAAAATGAGAAATTATTGTAACTATAACATACACTTTCCCTTATACTCGTCATTCAGAATGAGGATCTTATTTGAACTACTAAAATAGCAGTGTTTAAAGAGATTTCAGTATAGAAATCACTGTGAAATATCAATGTTTTAAAATTCTGAAAAGAGGTTATTATTTAAACTCATGTGTGTGTGCATGTGAACACATGCATGCACATGTGTGTATTATGCTTTTGGGTTTTACCTCTATCTTCCCTTGAAAAATAATTATAAAATCTATAAACTATAGTATTAATAATGACTGGTTATCATTTATTGAGAATTTATTATAAATCAAATACTATAGTAATGCCTTTATAAATTTAGCACATGCCATGATTTAAAATAGGCCCCATAAGATAATTACTCTTATTCCTAGTTCATTGATATGGATTCTTCTAGGGTCACTTTTCTAAAGTAAAACAGTAAAGAAATGGATTCAGTACTTCAGCTGAGGCTTGTCTGGCTTAAAGCCCTAGCTCTTAACTGCTAGTGATACAAGAGCAGTTTATACAGGTTTTTTAAGAGTCAAAAGAAAAAAACAAACACTGAACTAAAACTACTGTGTACCATGCAGAAAAAAACAAAAAGAAAAATATATTCTTCCAAAACCCTACAACTCAGGCAAAACCTTTTGGTGAATTCCCTTTCTGCTGTACATTGTTTCAAAGTGATCTATTTGTACTAATATAACTCTACAGGCTTGGGGTCACATAATATAGAGTGGCATATTCAGCTCACTTTGTAAGCAACCCCAGTTTATCATTAAAAATTCTCTTGCTGTTTTCTAATGATTATAGAGAATTCATTTCTTTGATTTTATCTCATCCAAAGATGAAAAAATATAAATTGTTTTCAATTCCATCCGCTAGTGTTAATTTTTTATTTTAATGAAAAAGGAAAACAAAACAATAAAGATTTAAAAACAACACAAAAACAGTAAAAATGATACAGAATTTCAAAATAAGATGATAGGAATTAACGGAGGTTGTTATAGTACATATTCTTATCTTCAACAAAGTTGCTCAGATTACCAGACATAAGAATGTTAAGAATGCAAGATTGATCAAACAATTAAAGAGAATAAAATAATAAAAAACATTAGAAATGATACAACACTTCACTAATTAAGATGGTAGGAATTCAACAATGGTTGTTATATTGCATATTATTGTCTTCAAATTAGTTGTTTAGATTACCCGATATAAGCAAGCAAAATTGGTCAACAAAATTTAAGTATTAACTGTTCCTTTCAATAAACCAATAGACACCATCATCAGTAAAAGTATACTAAGCTATCCATATATATATATATATCCATATATATATATGGATATATATATCCTTATTTTTGCTTTATTTCATCTACACTTCTCCATTTCTATGTTACTTGTTTGACCTCTTTGTTAACCAAACTTGCCGGGTATGTCCCTTCCTCCAGATATACATACATATTGCTTTCTCTGCTCCTGGACACTTGCAGACCTCATGCTCCTATCTCCTCAATGCAGACATACCCAGCCAGTCTCTGTAAAACTGCAGTCATACAATCATCACCTTCCACAACCACCATCTCTGTCCTCGTTTGGTGCTTTATTTTACTCTTTTTTTATTGCTATCTAGCATACAATAATATTTTTATTTTGATTATTATTGGTCCTTACATAATAGTATGCAAGATGTATGTGAAGGCAGAAATATTTTTTCTGATCATCTGACTGCTACTTCTAAAACAGCAGCTGTTAGTAGAATTTTAATCAATATCTGCTGAGTGAATCCTTAGTCAACAATAGAAAGATGGCAGCGTATCTATCTTCCTGCTCGCTGAAGTCACTTTGAGCAATAAAAGTAAATAATGTAAGTTCTCATGCAATGGAAGTGTCTAATTTAGAGCACTCATGAGGAAAGGACTACCTCAGTTTTTCAAATAAAAAAAACCTGTTAGAGCCTAGATTCCAATGGATTAGTGAAGCGCTGTGTTATTTGAGACTAACATCAGGGTATACTCTAAATTCCTGCATTGCAGCCTCACTGGTGAGTAACCCTGCTATAGTATCATGAAGAAAATTCTCAGTGGGAAGAATTTTGGAGAATCAATTTGTATTTTTTATTAGAAAAAAAGCCTATGGCACAGGCTGCACAGTGAACTCATGGACAGTTTGGTTAACACTCCTGAAGTGCCTTTTTGTTTGTTTGGTTTTGGGTTTTTTTGGTGGGTTGTGTTTTGTTGGGCTTTTTTTTTTTTTTTTTTTTTTTTTTTTTTTTGGTAGCTGCTTTTTTCAACTAAACATCCACGGGTCTTTTTTTGCATTCATTCTTTCATGGCTCCAGGTGCCTCTGAACTCTGTGAAGACCTTTTCCTCCTCTTGCTGGCATGGGGATTAGAGATGGTAAGTGGGTTCCCAGTGTGGCCCTTGGGTATCCCAGCATTCCCTTTTAGTTCCTATGACTATGTTCTTACTTATGGAAGCTGAGGTAGGAGAGAAAGTATAAAGTAGACAAAAAGGAAACAAGAAAATCAGGATTTTGAAATTGCATTTTTAAGAAAAAAAATGCAGCTCAGTGCACAAATGTTATTCAACCCTTTTTTCCTCCAGGAATCTCACTCAAAAATATTCCTAGGGTCTTAGAGACACAATAATCCTATGAATTGTACTTTGCATCTGTCCTTTTCATCTATAAATTGCACTTCCTCTGTGCTCGAGTAAGCAGCATTGTTAGTAGTGTGCAGAGTATCTCAACGTCAAACAGACGCAAATGGTTTACATTCTCACAGTGTCCAGCATGCCACAGCAGAGGCCAACACTGAGTCCCCAATATGGCACCAGTCGCCAGGGCAATCAGCCTGTGACCTTGTGGCAGGTTGATCATATTGGACCCCTTTCACCGTGGAAAGGGCTATGCTTTGTCCTTACTAGCATAGATAACTTTTCTGGGTATGGATTTTGCCCTCCCTGCACTGACTTCACTCAAAACTACCATGCATAGACTTGCAGAATTCTGTATCCACTGTCATGGTATTCCACACAGTATTGTTTCTGACCAAAGTAACACATATCATGGCCAAAGAAGGGAAGCAATGTGTTTGTGCTCATGAAAGTCACTGGTCTTATCATGTTCCCCACCATTAAGCAGTTGGGTTTATAGAAAGGCAGAATTGCCTTTTGAAGATGCAGTTACAGCACTAGCTAGGTGGAGATACACTGCAGGGCTAGAGCAGAGTTCTTCAAAATGCTGTATATGCTTTGAGTCAGCATTCATTTTTTGGCACTGTGTGCCCCATAGTGAGGATTCTTGGGTGCAGGAATCAAGGGTGGAGGTGTGAATGGTCCCAATCACCATTACCTCTAGTGATCCACTATCATATTTCTGCTTTCTGTTCTCATGACTTTGTGCTCTGTTGGCCTAGAAGTCTTAGTACTAGAAAGGGAAAGGCTTGTACCAGGAAGCACAACAATGATCCCATTAAAGTGGAAGCTAAAACTTCCCCTTGGTTATTTTGGGCTCTACATGCGTCTCAGTAAACAAGCCAAAAAGTGAGTTATGGTGTTGGCAGGGAGCTTTATTCAGACTATCAGGGAAATTGAATTATTACTCTACAATGGTGGAAAGGAAGAATATAGTTGGAGTGCTGGAGGTGTTGTCAAGGCAAGTGATTTAGGATGTATATTCCTGTTTTCTGTGAGGTTACCCTCTTAATATTACCATACCCTATAATTAAGGTCAATGGGAAACTACAATAACACAATACAGGCAGGAAAACAAATGGTCCAGACCCATCAAGAATGAAGGTATGGGTCTCCCCACCAGGAAAAGTGCTCATGTATTTGCAAAACGCCAAGGGAATGCAGAATGGATGGTAGTACAGGTAGTTCTAAATGCCAGCAATGAATGCATGCACAGTTACAAAAACAAGGATTTTAATTGTAATTATTCTGTCCTATTTTGTTAATATGCTTGTGCTTATATACTCATATATTAAGCAGGTATCTTTATATTCTTTGTAACATAATGTTCATAGAGTTAATATTGGTTCTTATATATATTGTTAAATCTATATTGTAATGTTTATTTTATTAAATGTTAGTAGTAGGCATCACCAAAAGAAAGACTTACCCTTCTGTTCTAGGGAGGGAATTATCGTGCTTGTTTGTATACAGGAAAGTTGTGGCATGTTAGGGATAGTTATGAACTTAGTATTGTGTCTGGAGACCATGTATGGTTTAAGGAAATGTGTCACATTGACAAGGGGTGGATTGTGATAGTTAACTTTGTTGACAACTTGAATAAGAAATGCCTATGTGATTGGTTTAACATAGTTCTGGATGTGTCTGGATGAAGGCCTTACTAAAGAGGGAAAATCCACCCGGGGTATGGATGACACCAATCAATACACACGTAGCCTGAATGGAATAAAAAGAAAGTAAGTCTTGCTTCTGCTTCTTATGAGGAGTTCTAGTCTTTGCAATCACCTTTTGATGTCTGCCTCCAGCCTTCTCACACAGAATCTTTGGCTTTTCAGCACAGATTCTTCAGCCTTCCTGCTAAGACCGTTTGATTTCCTGATATGGGCCCACACAGGACTCTACAGAGAGCTTCAGGCCTTCAATTTTTGACTAAATCCTTTGCATCTCTAGCATGCAGATGGTCCTTTTGCATTCTTACACACTTCTCACACACACATACACACACACACATATATATATAATCTGTTTCTATAGTGAATCCTAACTGATACAGCCTGCCACATGGGTAAACTCACAGAAAACAGGAATATACATCCTAGATCACTTCCCTTGACAACATCATCACAACCCCATAAATATACCCAACTCTGGCTCATAAGGCACTTCTGGCTCCTAACGGTCCTCACTCCACTCTTGAGTGTGTACTAAAATTTCTGTCCAATAAATCCTTCCCAGGCCTCTTACTAAAATGTCCTGAAAATTCTTTTTCCACAATAGGAGTCAGTAAAACTCCAAACATTCTAGGATTAGGGTGGGTTTAAGCTGTTTGTCTCAGCCTCTAGAACCTCCTCAGGCCCAGTCTTGCAAAATTTTCTTTTGGCAAGCCAGCCAGGAGGCAAAAAAGTTATAGCAGGACCATGAGCTTGATAAATCCCACTGAAAGTTTTTCATTGTTTTCCCTCTCTACTTCTTCCAATCCCCTTCGTGTCCTTTCTATCCCATTCTAAGGCTTTCATCTGTGGAAAAATACAAATCTTTCAACTTTTCCCCAATGCTAGTTAATAGGGAGAGTCAGGGAACTAGAGGATAAAGGGGAATCAGTGGGAGCTGGGGAGTTCAAAAAGTTTTCTCATGGCTATGTGGATAGTTATTATTCCACTTTTGGGTAAAAGAAGGGAGGCCCCTGCCCACCCACTACATGTGAGGAGAGGAGGGCAAGGACATGGGCTCTGAATTTTCTCCACCAGCGGGCGAGACCCACAGACCTGCTAGAAGGACTTTATTTCAGCCCTTCAAGAATTGTCTGCTGTGACCTTCCTGGATCATACGGTTTCCTGTCCAGCCCTACCTACAGGTATCTTTTCTGGAGCCTCACAGGGTTGCTTCTCTAATGCTAGCTTGCTTCTCCACCTTCTTAATTCTGGTATTCTCATGACAATTTTGGCCTCAATTTTATCTCCATATCTAAAATAGTATGTGATTTGCAGTTGCTAAGTAACATCCCCAGAATTTCCAAACCTTCAGCGATTTCCTTGCATATGTTACATTTCCCTAGATATAAAGATCTTGGGGGTAAATTTTTGAGTAAAGACCAGCGGTTGGATGTAACTCCATTTTCCTGCTTTCCTGATCTGTTGCTTTGCTTATGGCACTTGTTCCGGACACAAGCGACAGATTTCTGTGTGACTGGCATGAACGCTTAGACTGGTCATGACAAAAAGTGAGGCAAGGTGTCGCCTCAGCGTTTTTGGGAGGTGGGCTCCACACACAGCATGAGCCCAGGATGAGGCAGGCTGTGCCTATTCCTCAGTGTGGGGCGGGCGTCACACCCAGCACGACTCTGGAATGAGGTGTGCAGCTCACACAGCCTGACCTCGGGTACCTAAGAGGATACTACCTTTTCTCATTATTTTTCCCTTTTCTTCCTCTCTTTCTTTCCAAAAGTATAGAAAAAGACCTGAAAGGTAGGTAATACATCTCACATGATTATGGATAACTCAAGATCTGCCTCCAATATGTCACCTGTATATTTTATTTTACAAACTTAGGACAAATTTAAGATACAAAATTTTAAAGGTTGATTTTTCTGCATGTACATTAAGGAGTGAATAGACAAGACCTCAAACTTGATTTTACAGTAAGGAGGAAAAATATTTTTATTTTATTTTATTTTTTATTTTTTTGGTTTTTCTCCGGTACCAGGAACCAAACTCATGACCTTGCGCTTGCCAGGCAGGCGCTTTTGCCGCTGAGCTAAATCCCCAGCCCCATGGGAGGAAAAATAGACAAAGATCCCATCTAGCAATCTACACCTTTTATCTCTTTCCTTCTTCTGACTCTTATTAGTTATAAGTTTCAGTGTTAACTAATAAAAAAGTACTCAAAATAGCTTAAAGTATGAAAAGGAATTCTGTTAAGAATTAGATGAAAATACACATTAACAATCCCTATGAAAAATTTTAACTGACTAGTTTATATACAGTTATAAATGTTAAAATTTAAATATTATTATAATTCAGCAGGGTCAATACATTGAAAAGTGTACTTTGATTAATGTAATTGCTTTGTCCATTTGCCTGTTAATCTGTTTTTAATAGTTAAAATATCTGCAGCTGCTATATTAAAATTTTTTTTGAACTCATATCATTTTAGTTTTAGTTTTTGTCCTTCTAGACTTCTGGCTCTGTTAGGACTTTCCATTAAAAAATAAGTAAATTTTTATACAAATATTTAAGGGTAACCAAACTCACTTAAAATACTAGAGTGGAAAATTTTCTAGGCTCAATACTTACATAAAACTTATAGATAAAAACCTCAAAACCTAATATGTTATTCTAATATACACTCAAATATCCCTCAAGTAAAGATTTATCTTTTTGTATAGGTAGGCTGATAAAATAAAAATGGCAATATAAATATTTTAGCTACTAGCCTTTCCCACCTTTGAGATCTAAATTAACTTCATATGTTTATATTATCTGCAGCTATCATTAAAATGGCATTCAGATCCACAAAATAAAAGTCCTATAATAAAAATTTTAATGACCCAATGGTTTAAAAAACTAGATATCTTTAATACTCACTACTGTTATAATTAAAATAAGACAATAAAATTATTATTGACAAAACAAGAAAATGTCTATGTACTTAAATTTCACCTATTATATTTGGATAAATACTTCAAAATAAAAAGAAGTTAATTTTAAAGATAAAAGGTATACACCAAATGCTACTGACTTTTACCATTTTTTGGGCCACTGTTCATCAAAAAATACATTTAGTTTTTGTCTACTAATACTTGTTTAACATGGTTATAAAGTAAATCTTAAGGATCAATAATTTGCTAAGGTCCTTGTCCTCTTTTCCAAACTATCAAAAGACCATGGCTCTTCAAAAAATAAAACCAAATTTTCCTACGCCTCCTTTGGATCAGTCAAGATGAAACTTTTGATCCCAGGCTAGGCAAAACCAATGCCTCTTGTCAGCCTAAAGCAATTATAGAAGACAGACTTCCAGGCCTTCTACACCCTTTAAAAGTAAAGGACAAAGATCTGAGGGGAAAGGTTGAGGTAAAATAGAAGATATAAAATATAGACACAAAGGAGACAGGGAAATTAGGATTTTAAAATTGTACTTTAAAAAAAAACTGCAACTTCAGGACACAGAAGCTACTCAAGCCCTTTTCCCTTCCAGGAAACTCATTCAGAAAAAATCCTTAAGGTGTTAAAGACAAAATAGGCTTACAACCTGCAGTCTGGATGTGTTTTTTTAACCCGTACATTGTACTCTCTCCATCCCCGTGGGAGAAGCAATATTAGTGGGCAGCATATCTCCACTTTGAACATGTGTAAATGGCATATATTCTCAGACAGCCTGCCACCAGGGCAACCTGACAGAAAATAGAAATATACACCCTAGATCACCTGTCTTGAATATATTCCCCAAATCCCATAAATATACCCAGATCTAGCTCATAAGGCAACCCTCTCTCTTGTGAGGGCCTGCACGTCACTCTCGATTGTGTACTAAAATATCTGCCTAATAACTCCTTTCCATGCCTCTTACATAATATGTGTTTTGAAAATTCTTTTTCTGTGATGGGAGTCAGCAAACCTCCAAAAGCTCTATGTCTGACGTGGGTTCAATTCCTTATCTCAACCTCTGCGACCTCATCAGACCCAGTCAAGTGACATAAATCACTCACTAAATTTGGTCAAATATTTTCAGTTACCATTCTGTTTACCCAGGAGACTCTGAAAAATACAGATGTGATAAAAATGATAGCAATTTCCCTTACTTGATAAGAAAAGTATAGGAATATATTGAAACAGAAACATTCCTTAAAACACAGCTTTGCTGTATCAGATTCAAATAATTATACCATACAATCAATATAGTTCATGAGTGAGATATACTCTGTGTGAAAAGTGATCAATTTAACCAACTCAATAGACTTAACTATAATGCTGGGAAAGACAGGATAACAGATTTTTAAAACTAATTCCATTCTGAAGAAGATTAAATGTTACCATTTCATTTATTTATGGGCAAGAATTATAATGGCTGAAGTGGAGGAAGCGCTTAGTATGTACTAAGCATTAATCCTAGCAAAGAAAATTGTCTCATCCACTTTTTTACTGACAATCTGAGAACGCTGTAAATGAGAAAGTCATGGTGGAGATAGAGGGAAATCATTATTGTCCTTAAAGAATTGCAGAGTTCTCTTGGTCAGACACTGGCTTCCTCTGGCAAAAACGCTTGAAAAACAAAATCAAGTAATTTTTAAGCCATTTAAATTTAGGTGCTCTCTTCTATGGTAATAACGGGAATAAATTTAACAGAATATATCATTTTAAGTTAACAAGGACTTTACTCTTTTCTGAATATTTACAGCAAAGCTAGAAGAGCTTCCCATTTTTTCCTTGATCTTTGATACAGAGCAGAGAATAAGCAAGTTGAGGTAAGCTCATGCTTTCATCAGTGCTAACTCAAAACTTAGTGAACCTGTGTATATATCCTGGAAGAAAGTGTCACATTTGTACTTCAATTCTTCACTAAGATTCTTAGGATTAAGTTCATTTATTTTTTCAACCAAGACATCATTGAATATCTATTATGTGTCAGGGACTTCTCTGACATTTAGGGGTTCAGAAATAGCAAATGATACCTAAACTCTAATAGGACTATGTAGAAAATAAATAAAGCATATTCCATACATTAATAAGCAAATAGAATAGATAAGGCAATGGAGATAGACACGGTCTTGCTCTGTAGTCCAGGCTGGCCTCAAACTCGAGGCAATCCTCCTGCCTCAGCATCCCAAGTGCTGGGGTTACAAATGTGCACCAACATGCATGACTTAGATAGGGTGTTTTGATTTTTTTTTTTTTTTT
>NW_004955531.1:3689998-3749312 GCF_000276665.1 Chinchilla lanigera | reverse complement strand
AATTGAACTCAGGACCTTGAGCTTACTAGGCAGGCACTTGTGCCACTGAGCTACATCCCCAGCCTTAGACAGAGTGTTTTGAAAGACAGGCCAATAATTATTTGAAATAGAAATAAAGGAAAATATCCCACTTAAAATAGTTGCAAAAATACACAGGAATAAATTTATATAAAGCGGTAAAATATCTCTACAATAAAAATGGTAAAATATTGATAAAAGAAATTGAAAAAAAGTTGTAAGATATCTCATGTTCATGGACTGGAAAAAACAATACTATTAAAATGCCTATATAATCTAAAGTCATTCACAGACTCAAAGTAATCCCCATCAAAATACCAAATGACGTCTTCAGAGACCTCAAAAAATAAATCCTAAAATACATAAAGGAAACACCAAAAAATTCCAAACAGCTAAAGCTGTCTTGGGCAAAAACTATAAAGCAAGAAGCATTGCACTCTCGCTTAAATCGTTGTACAAAGCTGTAGAATTCAAAACAGCAGCATGATATTGGCATAAAATAGACACACACGAATGGAAAAAAATAAATTTATACAAGTAGTAAACTCCAGTATCTAGAGCTAACTGATTTTGACAACAATACTAAGAACAGTGAAGAAAGAACATGTGGAAGGTAGACCCCAACCCCTCTACCCATTTACAAAAAGCAACTCATAGTGGGTTAAAGACTTAAATGTAAGGTGTGAGACTATGAAACAAACAGAGAAAATAAAGGGGAAATTCTTCAAAGACATAGGAATGAGCAAAGATTTTTTGGAAAAGACCCTCCCAAGGAAAAAAAATACTAGCAAAGATAAACATGGGATTTCAAGCCAAAAAGCTTCTGTTTGAACAGCCAAGAAAATAATCATCAGAGTATAGCCACAACCTACGATGTGAGAAAGTATTTGGAATATATACATCTAACAAGAAGTTGATATTCAGAATATGTAAAGAACCCAAAAATTTCAAAGGCAAAAAAAAAGAAAAATTAAAATAGCCAAAAGACCTAAATAGCTATTTATCAAAATGTTTGACATCATGAATCATTAGTGAAATGCAAATCAAAACAACAATGAAATAGCACTTCAGCTCTGTAAGAGTGGCTGTTATAAATACTTATGCAAGAAGTGCTGGTAAGGAGGTTTAGAAAAGGGAAGTCTTGCATACTGCTAGTTGGAATGCAAATTCATTCATCCGGTGTGAAAAATATGGAGATCCCCCCAAAATTAAATATGAAACTGTTGTATGATCCACTAATCCGACTCCTGGTTATATATACAAAAGAAATAGTATGTTGAAGAGACATCTGCACTACCATGTTGAACACAAAAATATTTATATGCAAAAATATTCGTATTCACAACAACTAAAAAATTCCAACAATCTAAGTGTCCATCAACTGATAGATACAGAAAAGTTAGTGTATATATATATACACAATGGAATACTATAAACCCTAAAATAGAATGAAATTCTATCATTTTCAATGACATGAATGGAACCAGAAAACATTAGACTAAGTGAAATATTTCAGACACACAAAGACGAGTACCACGTGATCATACTCGTATATGGTATCTAAAAGAGTAAAATAGGTGATCTCATAGAAACTGAGAGTACAATGGTGGTTACCAGAATCAGGGGGTAATTACAGGGTGGATTATGGAAAAATTTTGATTGACAGTTACTAAGATATAAGTCGATAGAAGTAAGAAACCCTAGTGTACTACTGAACATATAGTGACTATAGATAATAATAATGTACTATATACTGTATCTCAAAATGTAGAATAAAGGGTTTTAACTTTACAGGAATTATAAGTACTTGAATGGGTAGTCTTAACCTGATTTACTCATTGAACAAAATATATTTATAGAATATTATGTGGTACTTGATGTGTACAAGCTCATTCATTTATATTAGAAATAAATTAATTTTTAAGATAAATAATTCTCTTACATCCCTAAACCTGGATTTTATTTTTCATTTCCTTATCATTACTTCTCATACTTTTAATGATTAACTTTTGAGTCCAAGATACGACAGCCAAATGTGTATTATTCTTTTACAAATATGTATTTTGAATTTACATAAATTGCATTTTTCAGGGAGCTGAATTTTCAGGATGAATCTGCATTCCTCCCAGAATTTCTAATCAGGTGCTTCTAGGTACTGAATCACAGTTAGTTATTTCTAAAATTGCTTCACTATGCCTTCTCCCAGCCAGGCATATCTAAGCAACTTCCAAAACTATACAAACAATAATATACTGTTCATCATCCTGCGTGTTTCTTTATGGGCATGAGTTCTTCTTGTAAATATGGGCAGTTAAACTGTTCAGTGGTTGGATCATAGGTCACATAGAATTTGACAACAAAATGAATGGATGGACCAGCAGGACATTATACTTCCACTTCTCCCCCAAAACCTGGCATTATTCAGCTTTCTAAATATTGCCAATCTATTATTACCATAAATCATCATTAATTTATGTTTTAGTTAACATATTGGTCATTAACTAAAACATCAAGGAGCTCAGTACATGATATACTGACCTTCCATGTATTCTGTTCTATAAATTATGCACTTATCTATTGAGAACATGGCATGCTTGCTGATTTGTGGTCTCTTCCTATATAATTGATATACTTGTCTGCTTTAGAAATTATAAATGTCATCAGTTCAATCACTGTTCAAAAACTGTTGATATGTACTGTCACTGAGAAGTGATCTTTACCTTTGACATAAAAAAATTATAAAAAAACCTCTATTCTTGGCAAAACATAAGTGTTTACTCTAGAAATTATAAAAACACCAGCTAAGCCAAGAATGGTATCACTTTATAACTTTCAAACATAGAATTTTTTCTGAATTTATATATTTTTATTATATGTTTATAATACATGATGATCACATTCCTTATGGAGAACTGTTACATAAACACATCTTAATTTTTTCATACACTTCCTCACCCCATCCCCTTTCACCCATCTCTTGGTCCCCTAGCTATTTGCAAAACATCTACTGTATCTCCCTATTTCCTATTATCTAACTGTTGTTGTTTTTCATATTTTGTGTTTCTCATATAAGGGAAATTATGCAGTATTTAAAATTGTGTGATTTATTCCAGTTAACATCAAGGTTAATTTTTTGTCTCACAAATGACTAAAGTTTATCCTTCTATGGCAGAGAAGTATGTGTAGATAAAATATGTATAAATACCACACTTTTTTTACCTGCTCATCTGTTGACAAACATACAACCTTCTTACAATATTTACATGTTATGAATTGTGCTGCTATAAGTACAGGTATGCATGTATCACTGTAATATGATGTCATTAACTCTTTGGGGAAGATACCCAGAGGGAGAATAGATGGATTGAATGGAATTTCTATTTTAAGTTTACTGAGGAATCTCCATACTGATTTCCACATTGTTTGAACCAGTTCACATTCTCATGAGCAGTGGAGGATTCCTTTTTCCATGAATCCTCAACAGCATTTTCTATTATGCTGCTGTTATTTGAGAAAAGATCCCCCTATGTAGTTCAGACTATCTTCAACTCACTATGTACCCAGGCTGGCATCAAAACATGGCAGTCCTCTTGTCTCAGCCTCCCAAGTGCTGGGATTACAAGCGTACAGCACCAGTCCTGGCTTCAGTGTTATTTTAATTTTCATTTCTGTAGTGGCCAAAGATGTTGAACATTTTTCATGTATTTTTTGACCATTGATATTTTTTCTGAGAAATATCTGTTCATTTAGCCAAATTTTTTTTAGGTCTTTTATTTTGAAGCACTAACTTTTTGATTTTTTGCATGCATATTCTAGATAGTAATCCTATATCCAAAGAATAGTTGACATAATTTTTTTCCGGTGTTGTAGGTTCTTTTGACATGTACTTTGGGTTTTGTTTGTGCTCAAACTTTTTAGTTTGATATGATGCCATTATTTATTCATATTGTTATTTCTTGCACACATGAGGCTCTGTTCAGGAAGTTCTTGATTATGCCTATATCTCCAAAATTTTACTAATTTTATCTTCCAACAGTTTACATATTTTTGTTTCAACATTTAGACCTATGATCCACCTTGATTTTAGTTTAGTACATGGTGAGAAATATGGGCCTAGATTTACTCTTCTTCATGTGGATAGCCAGGTGTTTTCCCAGCATCATTGTTTAAAGAGCCTACTTTTCCTCTGAATGTTTTGGGCCCCTTTATCAAAGATCAGATATTGAATGTATCTACAGTATTTTCTGCACTCTCTATTTATTTTAAATGATCCTCATGTCTGTTTTTTCATGCTGATAACATGCTATTTTTATTACTGTAGCTTTGTGGTATAACTTGAAGTCCGGGATTGTGATGCTTCCCACTTTACTCCTCTTTTCAGGAGTTCTTTTGCTATTCTGGGTGTCTTCTCATTTCATATGAATTTTAGGATGGGTTTCTATACTTCTATGAGGAATAATATTGGTATTTTGACTGGGATGGTATTAAATCTATATGTCAATTTGGGAAGTATGGCCACTTTGACAATACTGGCTAGCTGTCCAGAAACAGGGAATATTTTTCCATTTTCAGCCTTCTTCTTCAGATGACTGTACTTATTGTTACATAGGTCTTTCATGTCCGTGCTTAGGTTAATTCCAAAGTATTTAATTTTTTCTGGATGCTACTGTAAATGGTATTGTTTTCTTAATTTCTTTCTCATTGAGTTCATTATTGGTGTATAGGAATGGTATTAAGTTTTGTGTGTAAATTTCTATCCTGCAACACTACTGAATTTACTTATAAGAGGGCATTGTGGTGGGATTTTGGGGTGTTCTATGTAGAAGATCATTTAATTTTCAAATAATAATTTGAACTTTTTTCATTCCCATACATATCCCTTTTATTTCTTTCTCCTGCCTGATTGATCTGGCTAATGCTTTCAGAACTATATTGAACATCAATGGTGATGGTGGACATATTTTTCCCTGATTTTAAAGGGAAAGCTCTCAGCATTTATCTATGTAATACGATGTTGCAAGATTTGTCATAAACAGCTTTCATCAGGTTGAGATAAGGACATTCTCCATCTCTTTTTTCAGAGTTTTTATCAAGAATGGTTGTGGATTTTGTCAAAGAATTTTTCTGCATCGAGACAATCACGTGATTTTTGTCCTTGTTTGTATTTATGTGATATATTAAATTTACAATTTCTATATGCTGAACCATCCTGGTACTCTCAGATGAAACTTACTTGGTCCCAATGTATGATAAATTTGATAATTTCCTGCACTGCATTTGCCAGGATCTTGTTGAGTATTTCTGTGTCTATGTTCATTAAAGAAATTGGCCCGTAGTTGTCTTTTTTGGTTGTGTCCATTTCTGGTTTTGGAATTAGGGCAAGGCTAGCTTTGATGAATGCCTTTTGGAGTACTAATTCCTTGTCAACTTCACGAAAGAGGTTGAGAATATTAACATTAAATCTTCCTTAAAGTTTTTGTAGAATTCAGCAGCAAATCCACCAGAACATAAGTTTTTCTATGTTGGTAGCTGTTTTTATTTATTTTTAATTACTAATGCTTGTTATAAGATTATTCATTGTTTTTATATTTTCTTGGTTCCATTTTGACAATTCATATATATCTACATATATATTTCTTCTAAATTCTCCAATCTACTGGAATAGAGGTTTTTATGTACTTATTAAAAATATTCTGTACTTTATTAGTATCCATGATAATGGCACATTTTACTTTTTTATTTGCATTAATTTAGGATTTTCATTTTTTGTTAACATTGGCTAATGTTTGTCTAGTTTTTTATTCTTTCAAAGAACCAGCTCTTTCGTTTATTCTTCATACTGTTTTTTAACCTCAAGTTCATTAATTTCTGCTCTGATCTTTGTAATTTTCTCCCTCATACTAGCTTTTGATTTAGATTGCTCTTAGTTTTCTAGGACATTGAGGTGCATCATTAGGTTATTTGGGATTGCTCTGTTTTGTGATATGGGCATTCACAGATATAAACTTCTCTTAGGATAGCTTTCAATGTGTCCTACAATTTCTGGTATATTGTAGTGGTATTATTAATTTTAGGAATTATTTCTTTCCGTGATTTCTTCAGTGAGTCATTGATTATTGAAGTGGGTATCATTTGATTTCCATGTGTTTGCATAATTTGGCATTTCTGTTCCATTGATTTCTAATTTCTTTGCACCTGATAATATGCATGGATATTTTTAATTCTTTTGCATTTACTTAAGTATGATTTATGGGCTAGTATGTGATATTTTTTAGAAAACCTCATGTGATGCTTAAAAGAATGTGTGGGCTGTTGTTTTGTAGAATGCTCTGAAGATACTTATTAAATGCATGTTTGAGTTTTGGTTAGGCTCTGACATTATTTCCTTGATTTCTGTCTAATAGATCTATTTGTGGGGGAGTAGGTATTGAGGTTCCCCATTATAATTGTGCTAGTGTTTACTTGATCTTTTATGTCCAGTAGTGTTATTGTTATGAAGCTGAATGTTTCAGCATTGGGTGAATATATGTTTATATTTGCTATATTTTCCTGTTGATTACTTTTCCCTTAACCAATATGTAGTGAAATTTTCTGCCTCTTCTTATCAATTTGGGCTGGAAGTCCACTTTGTCTAAAAATACGATAGGTACTCCCGCTTTTTACAGGAAATTTTGTTTTTGATCATTTTATTTTTCAAATTTATTTTTGTTTTTTTTTTACGATAGGTACTCCCGCTTTTTACAGGAAATTTTGTTTTTGATCATTTTATTTTTAATCTGTGAATTTCTTTTTGGATTAAATATTTGTTTGCATAGCACACATTGTGGAGTTTTGTTTCTTGAGTCATTCTACCAATCTGTTTCTTTTGATCGGGGACTTGAGACCATTCACATTGAGAGTTATTTCTAAAAGGTATTAACTAGTATCTGGTCTTTAATGTTTGTGATGTGAAGTCTGTGATAATATTAATGGGATTACTTTCATAACTGATTCTTGCTTCTCTCCAACAGCTTTTAAGATTACGACCCTGTGTTGAACTTTGGGATCTTGACTCTGATATGTTGTGGAGGTTTTTATCTCATTGTAGCTATTTGGAGTTCTGCCTGCCTCACTTACAATTCCCTATATTGGGAAAATATTTGCTATTATGTCTATAAACAGTTTTTTCATGCTATTTGTGCTGCCTTCTAAATTTTCACTGATTTCAAATAATATTTGAGCACTCTCTTTGAATCATGTACCAAATGTCAGATGCATTTTACATGTCCTCTTATTTTATTGTATCTCTGAATAAGTTGTCTATGAGGAAACCCCTGTCTTCTAGTTCTGACACTCCACCCTCACATTATTTGCTTCTCCTGTTCATACTTGCAGTAGAAATTTTAACCTCCTGGATTTCTCTTTGGAAAGTATTCATGGACTCTAATTCTTAGCTACATTGGTCATTCATGGTTTGCAACATGTTGTTCATGTCAGCTAGTTTTTTACTAGCATTTTCTGTAAACTCTGATCATTTGGTTTATTGGGTCCATTGTCTGTTTAATTCCATCTTCTTTGAGCTCACTGTGTAACTTATTGACCTTTTCTTACTTCTTCTGTCATTCTTTCAAATAATTTCACTGTGTTGCTTTTCATTTCCTTCCCCTCAGTGCTCCATGGTTTGGCTTTGGGAGATATTGGTAGTTTTTGGAGGAATTTTGCTGCTTATTTTCTCAGGTTTCTATTTTTTATGTTGTTTTGTTTAATGCTGAGATTTGTAGGGACTTATCTAGGAGGACACTGTTGCTAGTATGAAGAACTTTTTAGTTAATGTTTGCCTTCTATGATGCACTCTAGACATGGCTAACTATAGGCCTTTGTCTCTCTTCCAAGATCTAACAATCTTTGCTAATTCAGGAAAGGATGATACAGTGTAATTAGGCCAGCACCCAGTTCTTCAGGAATGGACTGCAGTATTGTTAATGACACAAAGGCAATCTGGATATTGTCCTCTGGAGAAAACATATTTGTACAGACAACTGCGGCACCTGTACAATAGCAAATAAAACAGCAACAATAATAGCATCAAAGACAAAGTAGATATTGACATGGTATGAGAACCACCCTTAATCACAGAAAACAGATTTATAATTAGAAAAACTAAGACAAATCAAATATTGGCATACAATGAATATATACTAAATATAACAACTATCTCTCCACTAACACTAGAAAATAATTCAACAGTAAGAACACAGAGTTAACTATGTAGACATTAAGAAAGCTTAATGGTTACACTAGTAAAGATAGAGTGGGGACTTGGAGAAAGAAGTTTGAAAAATTGAGAAATGGAAGATGAGAAGAGATAACAATGAGATAAATCATTCTATTATGGAGTACAAGGAAATTAATACAATTAAATAAAAGAAACAAAATAATAAGCAAAAGAAGAAAAATTAAGATGGAGAAAATAAAAACTAAAAAGAAAAAAAGGGAGAAAATTTAAAATAAAAGGAAAATTCCTTTAACCTAAAAAATCAGTGAAGAAGAAAAAGAAAAAATAAAAAGAGAGAGAAAAGAAAATCAGTCCAAAAGAAAAAAGAAAATAAGCTCTGAATTCTTGAATGATTAGTTTCTTTCCAGGATCCAAAGTTTTAGAATTCAGCAAGCCCTGCTTTTCTCTACCCAGGTTTATGGCCTGTGGATTTGTGAGGTGTCACCCTGCTCTACAGGGCCTTATGGCCTTTCATCCCAGGTTATGGAAACCATCCAAGCCAAAACATCTCCTTGCTCACATTGGTCAATGAGATGACGCATTAGAATTCTTTGCTGAATGTAAGAAGCAAGGAAAACATTCAAGCAGTACATTGTACTTAATGCAATCTCTTTCAGATCAGCCAGTTCTGGGGCAACACAACCCAGTCCTGGATTCTTACCATGGAGGGTAGGGCCTGTATCCTTCTTAGCCTGAGTTTAAGCTTTTCAGAGGGCTGGTGTCCAGCCCCTACCCTGTCCATGACTGTTTCCTTTGGCTGTCTATCATCCAGTCACTGTGGGAGCATAACAATGGGGATCCTGAAGTGATTTTATAGTTGTTCTGAGCCTCAGTTTACATAATAAACCCCTTCCTGAAATGGCACCTGATCAAATGCTACCTGGCAATATGACAGGTGCTACACTGTATCTCTTCAAGTGTTGCCTGCTTTGTGAAAGGAGTCTCTTTAAAGTAAAATCCCACTGCGTTTTTGCAGTTTGCAATAACTGCACGTTTCTTGGGGCTACTGTTGCCGGTCTGGTCCACTGTTTTTCCCTAGAGCTCCCAAACCTAGAGGCTTACTTTGTGACTAAAAGACAGGTTCCCCTTTTGGAAGCTCAGGTGGACTTTTAGGCCGCTTAATTTCTTTCTCTGCATTGTGGCCTATTTGTCCAAATTCTGTAGCTTCCAGTCTTCCTATCAGTTGCTTACCTGTTCCCAGAGATCTGCTTTGTTTTCTTCCCCAAGTTGTTATTTTCCAGGTGTTAGCATTTCATGTATGGGAGAGGCTGAATTTTGCTACTGATCACTACTCTTCATGAGTGGAACTAAGTCATCTAATAATCTCTACCATAGAATTCAGAATTTAGTACATGATCATTACATATTTACTGAATAAGGTGACTTTTATAAAGCTGATTGCCCCTCATTAATAAATATTTGTTTAATTCTTAAGTTTTCACTTAAGTACTTTGGTATATCTCAAAATTAATTCTGCCTATAATTAAAACACCTTTTGTGTTTTCTTTCCTGTCTCTTTGGGGTTATCTTTCCAGTCTCTTTGGGGGTACACTGAACCTTCTTTTTTCCAAACTGAACCAAAACTCAAACATATGTACTTAATAGATATCTACAGGGCATTCTACAAGCATTCTTCCAAGCTGTTGAACTTTGAAATTATGTAGAACTTTCCAGATTTCATTTTGCATATTTTAGCATGATTACTCAGAACAACTGTTAATTAACTTCTATTTATTTTACTTATTTCATTTAACATAGCTGAGCACCATAGGGAGAAGATGTAATACATTTAGAGACTTTAGAAAAGTCAGATAAAAATATAATAATGAACTGAATATGAAGATAAAGACTTTAAAGCAGAGTATCAGCACTGTCAGAGTCTTGAATTATAGTGACTATTCAAACTACAGGTAAGAAATATGTTAAAATTCCTTGGGTATTGGGGTAGTAGATAAAATCAGTGTAGGATAGCAGACATGATCAGTCTCAGTGAAAAAGATATGAATATGGCCTTCGCTGTGTAAATGTCAGCATGACGAAGCAGAGCTTATGTAAAGATTAGTGATTAGAAGGGAGAATTCACATAAATTTTCAATATTCCTTAAATTTTTTGTCTAATATCAGTGTGGGCTACCATTGATGACTTTGAATTTCAGGCTTTGTCAGCTATATTAATTTGGTTAGGCTATCATAACAAAATCCCACATTCTTGGTGGTTTAAATAACAAAAAAGTTTTTTCATAATTCTGGAGGTTGGAATTCAAGATCAAGGTAGTAAAATGATTTGATGGTTCCTGGTGAGGATTCTTCTCCTGCTTTGTAGATCACAGTTGCTGTATCTTCACATGGCTTGTCTTTGGTATGCACATAGGGGTGGGAAGGGGTTAGATCTCTGATATCTCTTCTTTTTATAAGAACACCCGTCTTATGAGTTTAGTGTCCTATTCATAGGTCTCCCTTAATCTCAATTATATCATTAATATCTTATCTCCAAATACATTTATATTGGAGATTGTTATTTTGGCATAAGATGGGGGATAAAGAATTCAGCCCATAACATCTAGAGTTCAACAAAATCTTTCATGAATAATAAAAAACAAGTTCTAAAGTGTGAGGCATTTCCTTCCATTCTGTGAAATGTCTTTTCATTTTCTTGAGAATATCTTTGAAACAAATGGTTTTAATTTCATAAATTTCAATTTATCTGTTTTGTTTTCTTACTTGTGTATTTGGAGCAGGGACTTACAGTCTAGGCTTACAGGTGCTCACTGGGTTACTAAAAGCACAATAAAGCTTGGCATCTCTACTTTCCTTTCTATGTCTGCCTCATTTTTTACCTCAAAACTTTCTGTCAGATCCTTGCTCAGCTCTTCAGGTAGGCATGCTCATGCTAATAACTCAGGGACTGTCTGTGTCACAAAGTTTATTAACCCTAAATTTATTTAGCCCTTCTCATCCCCTTTCAAGACTGCAGGTACCCAGGTAAAACTAACTAAAGTAATTTTCAAGATTTGTAGGGACATCTAATTGACAGCTTTTACAACATCCAGTTCCAGAAACCCTGGAGTAGTGCCTACAAATCTCCAGTCATTGTCCTAAACCTATAGCCACCTGGGATTTCAGGAAAAGCAGAGCCACACAGACTACCTCATGATGGGGTCACCTCGAAGTGGGAACAATTACCTCCTGATGAGAACTGAGGCTGCCCCCATCTCTAAAAGTAGTAGTGCTCATCTCATGATGGTAAACAAATTATCCTCTCAAGGAATGGTATACCTTGCAAAATAATTCCCAAGATACAGGTTAATTAGACTAGAACTTGGCCAGGATTACCTAGCTAGCTTCCACCTCTGTAATTCCCAACCCTTGCCTTTGTTTCTCTTTTTTATGAAATTCCAAACTTTCTGTCAGTCTCTTGAACACAGATTTTGAATCTATCTGTGCCTCCCAGCATGGCCATACTAAGTAAAGTTCCTTTCCTGCCCTTCACCATTGCCCATCTCTTTGCCTGACATTATGGGAGGGATGGTTCAGTGTAGTCTGTTGAGACTCCTCAGTTTTGCCCCAAAACTCTGGTAGCATATTTGGTTTGACATAAAATAAAATTGACTGATGTAAAGAGTAGGCAAAGATTGATCCTAAATCTGAAACCACATGGGAAACTGAATTATGTTCTTCTGATATTAAGGATTCCACCAGCTGAAATTATATTGAGCTATGGAAATTTGAAAATCCAAATAAAAGTGAATTCAAAACAATACATTTTTATAGGAATCCCATCAGTTCAGAGGATGTCCATATATGTTGAAAACACTTTTCAGCCAACTAAGTAATTAATTTCCTAATTATCTGGTTGGTTTTTTTTTTTCCGGTACCAGGAATTGAACTCACAACCTTGCACTTGCCAGGCAGGGACTGTGCCACTGAGCCAAATCCCCGGCCCCTTTCCTAATTATCTGTTAGGAAGAACTTTGCCTGCATTTCCCAGATAGTCACTGAGAAAGCAGAACAAAGATCTGTTATCAAAAAACCTATGGCAGAAGGAAACCTTGACCCTATGATCATACTTCTATGTGGTATTTAGAGTAATAGCATCAAAAATACCAATGATTAGGGCAGTAAAAAGTGGTAAATATGTTAGAAGAAAGCAAGGTAGAAAATCTAGGAAGAGTATTTCAAGTATATTTATAGCATAGGATTCCACATATATAAAAATAGAAGGCTACATATCCACAAAACCAAAGACAATAAGTTCAACAGGCAGTCTTTTTGAGCAGATTGGTTTATGCAGTGGAAGTGGAGCTGGTGATAGGATTATCTTCACTAAAACACATGTTTTCCCACACTCCTGCCGGGAGAATTAAGTACTATCTCTGTGATGCCAATGGAAGTAATGGAATTTCCTCGGATGAGGCCAATACCAAAGAATTAAATTGCTGAAAGAAAGCAAGGTAGCAGATTTTTGGAGATATTTCTAGTATTTAATAAAGTTAGCATACCAGATTTAAAAAGAGATTGACATATCAATGAAACCGACTTCAGTCAGTTCATCTGGTATTTAAATATGGTACTGTTTTTGATCAGTTTAGTTTGTGTAGCCCCAGTGGATTTGGGGATGGAATTATGTTCACATAAGCCTCACCAATTAAGGCTTCTGGAAGGGCAATTCTCCAACACAAACTGCTATGCAAATCAACAAAACAAAGGGAAGATTCTGAGCAGTTAAAACTAATGTCATCTACAAGAGTCCACATTTAACTCAAGTCAGTGAAAGCCAAAGTGCTGAAATTGAATTTTCAAAGTGAGTAATTAACTGAAGAGCCAATCTGCAGAAGCTTGTTTTGCCAAATTATTAAGTTCCATAAAACCAATGACCAAATGGAAAGACATAACACAAATTGATATAAAAACAATGTTCATGTCTGATATTAGAATCTGAAGATAAAATATTTTTCTGAATATTAAATATATCCAAAAAGAATATTTTACCATAATAATATGGCATACATATATATGTATGTGTCTGGTTTTATTGTATGGAAAAAATAAAACAAAATTTTACAGCAAAATAATAGTAGAATAACAATAATTAATACATTGTATATTGTTGTCTTCAAATTAATTACTCAGAGTACAAGATATGGGCATAAAATTTCTCCAAATAATATAAGCACAAACTTTCCAAAGAACTTGGAGAAACTAGTAGTATAGCTATCTTGTATATTTTTCCTTTTCCCTTTCCCCCTTCACACACTGTAGTTCCCCTTTCCTTTTGAACAATGTCTTCCCATTTCGCCATATCTTTTATACATTTTGAGCCTTATTTACTCTGTTTCTCACACCAGGGAGATGATACAATGTTTACACATGTGTGTGTGTTTTGTTTCTTCTCAAATTGTATTTCTGGTAAATTTTCTTTTGAAGCAGTTTAGATTTCAAACACAACTTTAATTAAAACAATTTCTTTTGAAAACATCTTGCAAATTCACACCATTAACGTATATTGATTTTCAGGTACAAATAATAGGAGTCAGGAAGACTTATCCTCTATAAAAAGATTCATTACTTTTCTGTAAAATTTTGAATCCCTTTGCAAAGCCCTGACACACTATGCATTTCCATCGTTTTCCCTCAAAACAATTAACATTTTAGTATTTCTAGTTAATGGATAATTGCAGCTAATTATAAGTTTAATATGGTTTTGGTTGTGTATAATCAATTTATTGAATTGAACTTTTATTTTAGTATGCACATTTAAACTGTTTTTCATGTAAAATTCCATATCCCTTTCGATGTTTTTACTTCAAATTGAATTAAATTTTAAATTTTAAGTTGGGTAAAATAATTCAATTTCACTTGAAAGTATCAAGAGATGATGAATTAACCTTAATCTGCATGAATAATAACATATATTATATGTTACTATAATGCATATAATGTTACAGATGTTATATGGTATATATAATATATAATAGTCTGATACTATTCTGGTATTCCTGATCCTAGGAACTCAAGTCATAAAGACTCTCAAGGTTACCAATTTAAATGTGGGTTTATTTCTTTAATAATCTCTCTGTAAATGGTAGCCCTAGATGCTCGCTTAGTGGTTCAGCATGTATGTGGTCTTCAAACTGGCAGCATCAGTATCACCTCTGTACTATGTAGAAATGCAAAATCTCACATTCCATACCAAAGATACTGAATCAGAAATTCTTGATGTAGAAGAGGGTTCCACACATCTGCATTTTAAAAAGCCTTGTGGGTGATTATAAAGTATACTATCATTTGAGAACCACCAAAATCCGTAACAGACAACACTTAGCCTAGAGTTATATAACCAGTGAAGTTTAATGAGGTTCCAGGATAGCTGATATGTAGTATGCATGTAGAAGCCACCCCAAGAGCAACTTACTTCCCTCAGCTCTCTTCAGGTTTGGGATCTGTTTGTTCTCAGAGTATTGTGATAATGGACATCATCCCATTGATATCTTTGAATGCAATCTTTCTCCCTCTCCAGTCAGAATGAAGTAAATATGCCTGCCACGATAGCAACATTCTCAAAATAGGACTTCTTTCCTTTACCACTTCAACCCTTTTCTATCAGCCAGTTGAGTTATTTCCCACACCTGTGGAAGAAATTTGGGCTCCAGGCCCTCTGAAAGATCTTTCAGCACCACATTTTAGAATTTGGGAGGGCTAAGCAATTATGGTCTTGCCTTTTGGTATCGCTAGCTAAACTTTTACATGAGAGAAAATGTTGCTTGCAAAATCCTGTACCATATAGATAGGTTATCAGGGAATGGTACACGTTACATCTTTCTTGACAGGAAAGGAGAGAGCTCTGAAACAAACACATAGAGGAGTAGTGGCTTCTTACCACTGCGGCTTCAGATCTCCTCACAGAAATACAGGGGGACTTGCACCGCTTGATGGCTTAAAACCTCTAATTCATTCTGTTTAAGACTACACATTTTGGTGTCCATTTCTTCGTGGTCCATGTTGAGCTTTGTCACCAACTTAGGTGTTAGACTTCTGCAAGATAGTTTATTATCATTTCCTTTTTGGATGGTGAATACACTTCTCAATAAATCCCCATTAAGTGAAACTAAAAGGAAATGACAAATACACTTATACCACTCCTGGTTCCCAACATACATAGTCAGGTCTCATTATTAGTTAAGAGTAAGCAAAGGTCAGGCTCATGCTAATGTGTTCATGAGACAAAGGGTGGACTAGAGCCATGTTTTGCAATATGGCAACTGCAAGAATTATCAATAAAACTTCTTGCAGTCCTTATAGAAATGAAAAATCTCTGCTGCCTACTAGCACAGAGATAGTTGTAAGGTCTCAGTTAACTTAAAATCAATTCTTAATAGAAACAACACCAACCTAAAACTTTTCATTGTTCTATCTAGTCAGAGGTCAAGTAGTCTCTTTACTGACATGCTCAGACTGTCTTTATTAAAGAACATATGTCCCTGATTGTGGTTCCTAATCAGTGTCATCTGTGTACTTGTTAGAGATACAAACTCTCAACCTCAACTATCCTACCTACATAATCTAAAGCTTGATGATGAAGTACAGCTCACTGATCCAAATATAAAATGCCTTCCAAGGAAATCAGTCCTCCAAAGCAATAAGAATTTTTGGAGAGTGTAATACTGTGACAGTCCTTGAAGAACAACTGAAATATGTTTCCATGGTTTCATTCTGGAAAATTTGAGGTGATATATCACCTAGATAGCACATGTTTTCAAGATTCTTTACCAAGTCTAAGTTTCAGTCCAATGTAGAATGATTTTTTAGGTTTGTCTGCTCAACATTACCAAATGGAATGGGGAAAGTCCTCTCAGCACTCTCAAGCAAAGAAATCCCTATGACCTAAAATTAGTTTAATGCCACCCTAACTCCAAATACTTTTTGTAGGAGGAAAGGATTGTCTGATAAAAGTCCAGACATCCACTACATTGGCATGTGGGGAGTGGTGAACTCAAAAGAAAATAAATGAAAGGAAATTTGGGGTTAGAGTTTTCTAATAAGAAATTTAAGAACTAGACAGTATTCAGAGAAAAAAATTGTTCAATTCACAAATTATTTAGGAAGAAATTTTATTGTCATGTTTCTTGTATATCATATTTGACTTCCATGTGTATATTTAGGTATCATCATGATGGACTATCTTTTCTTCTCCCATTTGGAGTAAAATTATGAATTCATTTTGAGGAGAATTCCCTTTTATTTTTCCTAAATTATAGAGGAATAGTTCTATTGGACTTGCCATGTTTTTCAGGCTTTTTTTAAAACCTATCTTGATCTGAATAACTCCTCAATCAATAAAAATGCTGATTCTGTATGCTCTTCTGTAAATTTCTTATATGTGGTAATGGCTCAAATGTGTTCTCACTTAAATTCACATGGAGAAAATTATCACACCTAATATTTAAAATTTTTCAAATTAAAACCAATTTTGGTAGACAAATTGAGATAAACCATGTCAAGTTTAGAAAATAATAATAATCACTGTCTGCACATAAATATGTATTAACATACATATTCAAGAGCAATGTACAAATAGGAAGTTATTAAGATAAATTTAAAAAGTTTGTGAAATGGTAAATTTTAAAACTAAATACTTATAACTAAATCATTTAAGAAAATGTATGAGTTAAAAGCTCATACACTTAAATTAGGCCAGGATGGGGCTGGGGATTTAGCTCAGCGGCACAGCGCCTGCCTGGCAAGCGCAAGGTCGTGAGTTCGGTTCCCGGTACCGGAAAAAAAACAAACAAAAAACAAAAACAAAATAAATTAGGCCAGGATTGTTCAAAGGCTGTACCACCAAGGTCAAAGATCATTCCTTAACCAACTCCTGTAGGTAACCCATGAGTGCTTAGAATGCTGGGTCCCATCAAAACCGTTGTATATACCTATGTTTTGGTCACACAAGATGTCATGTGAACACAATGAGATCTATGATGAATGTCAGATTTGAATGGGGCTGTGGTCAAGCTATATTCATTTACTTTTACATGAGCCAGAGTGCCTTAAAGTCAGTCATATGCATATCCCATGTTCACATGACAAAGGCTTGTGTGAGTTTACCTAGTTGGCAACACGTCACAAGTGAGGTCACACCCCTGTGTGGGGAGAATAAGCCCAGTGCATGTGACTTCAGTGGAAGAGGAAGGCTACAAGCTCCATCCTATTTGTTCCCAGACTCCTCATGTCTTGGTCACTTTCTTCGTCACTGAGACACATTACAGTTAAGGAGGAAAGGTTTATTTTGGCTCACAGTCATGGTCCATTGTTAGCTGGCTCCAAACCAGAGACAGTATGGCAGAAGGGCATAGCAAAGGAAATCTGTCCATGGTGGCCAGGAAGCAGACAGGAAGGGAAGAGCTCCGAGGGCTGGGGTGGGGGGCTATACCCTTCTAGGTCGTGTCTCCAGTGACCCTCCTTCCATCAGGTCCCACCTCCTAATAGCATGTCACTTATAAATGGATTGGTGGACAAATTCACTGCTGAGTATAGTGCTGCCACAATCCACCCACCTTCCAAGTACGTGAGACTTTAAGGGGATATTTCAGATCCAAACTATAACGGCTCCCTATGTTCCTTTCCCACTGCTGAATTTTATCTGTGATCTTGTACTTTATATATATACCGCAAGCACGAGTACTGAAGACCTCCTCAGTTCTTTTCAGGCACCTTGAACCTGTGGCTGCTTTTGAAGTAACCACACATACCCATGAAAGGATGGTTTTCCATGAGGACACACATTCACATAACTCAAATAACATGGGAATGGCTCATTATTTGTAGAGGAACTGTCACAACTCCTAGAAATTTGCCTTGCACCCTGAAATAAATCTGCTCTGGTATTCTTGAGCCCATGCTCCTTCTACAATGTGTGTCCTAGTGATAAGTACAAATTCTTGTTTCTGCAAAGCAGAGACTATTGAAATTTCTGGTTTTACTTTTCAAAGACTCAGGCTGAATTCATGAGAGAAAATGTTGTTTTTATCACGCAGTACTATGCAGGTATCCAGGGATATTGCTGAGCCACGGTAAATATACTCAGAACGCCTGTGAGTATGCACATTGTAGATACAGGTGACTTTTACTCTGAAGGCTGAGAGGAGAGATCTCATATAACCAAAAAGCAGTATTTACTACATACTGCAGTGGCCTGGAATTCCCTCTCAAGAAAAATTTCCCCTTCCCAGAAGGACCTGGAGCTTCCACAGATATATGACTTAAATTTTCTAATACTGCTTAAAAGCACAGGTTTTAGAATATGACTTTTCTGGGTTGCCCTGAGCTTTGTCACTATTTTCGTAACAGATACTGATAATTATTTTTCTTCTCATAGAGAAGAGAAATATCTCAACAACTTGTTAGGACTTGTGTCTAGATGTCCCCCCAAAGCTTTATGCCTCATGTGGCCATAGGTGAGGCTTTACAGAGGTGACTAGGGCCTGGGATATAGCTCAATGGTACAAGCGCCTGCCTAGCAAGCACAAGGTCCTGAGTTTGATTCCTGGTACCAAAAAAAAAAAAAAAAAGAAAGAATCTTGAGTTACAGAGGTGGCTGGATCTAGAGTGTGCGGTGCTGGGATTAAGTATATGATGCTCGGACCAAGGGTGTCTGATTCCTAAATTATTCCATTGGTTTGTTTGGCATAGTTCTGGAAGTGGGTAATGGGAAGGCCTTCTCTGGTATGAGTGGGGGGGGTAACCTGGATACAGTATAAGGGACAGAAAGAAGGGTTCTGCCTTTTCTTGCTGCTTGCTGCTTTTGCTGTCTTCAGTCTACCATGAACTTATTTCTTCTCTGCGATGCCCCTCTGCCATGTCACCCCGCCTTGGAACCAGTGAATTATGGACTGAAATCTCTACAAACTCTGAACTGTAACAAACCTGTCCTCTTTTAATTTTGGGGTGTTGAGTATTTCATCTCAGCAACAAGAAAAAAGTAACTAACAACTTCCCAATGCAGTGAGTCGTGAATATGTAGCTTCAAGGTCCCCACATATGAATAAGACCTTCAGACCTCAGTTACCTTAGAATTCTATCCTAAAAAGACAAAACCAAGCCAACATTCTTCCTGGTTCTCTTCACAAGCTAAGCAGCTATATTTCAATATTTTTTCACAGTACAGTAATGATTCCTTGAGGGTGGTCCCTGATCAGTATCACCTGTACACTTGGAGCTGACAATTCTCAGTCACACCTACCTTAACCAGCATAATTCAAATCTTATAGGTGGAGCAGGCATTACTACAGAAAGCTCTTCCCGGATCTTTTTGTGGTTAGGTGAAGTTTATATTTGTAATCCCATGGAAAAGTCATTGGAATTCCAATAAGTTAATTTTAATCTACCACTTCCAGTGGAGCCCTTGGTGAGAATAAAGACACCAAGGCATATTTGTAGTTGTGGGGATCCAGGGAGGTCCTAAATCCAGCTAAAACAATGGCTAACCAGAACAAAGGCCTGAACTCAGGGCTGAAGTGGGTTTTATTAATTTGTTAAAGGGAGTGGCTCGGGAATGAGTGACATGAGAGTGGTGGGAAGTACGTGAGTGCTATGAGCTGGGTTAGTGAGAAGGCCTGAAATCACCTCTGCAATATGCAGAGACAGATGTACAAAGAGTAACCTGCAGATCACAAATTAGGGCAGTATCTAGTGTTTTGGAGTTGGTGCTTCAGTTCTGCTGTGTGATCCATGCCCTGAGATGTCATAGCCTCTTTTCTTGAAGCTCATTCTCAGCGAACAGCGTGGTGTCACTCTGCCTACCTCACACATATTACCTGGGAGCTCTAGGCAGGGCATCACTGACCTGTCCCATTGCTTGAAAGACTATACATTAGCACCTCAGCTAGACCTATTTGCATTGCTTAAAACCCATTGAGGAGATAAGGAAATGTCCTAGCCAGCTCTGTACATATTAATACACAGAAGTAGGGCCAAATGCTGTTCTTTCAAGGAGAGCCATCCTGGTGGTCCTCCACACATTACCAAACTGGACACAAATTCTCCATATATCACAGTAACTACCAATGGGTAAGGATGTAATCTTTGACCCACTGGTTTTCAGTGCCTCCTCAAAAATGGAACAGTTACTGGAAATTTTTCAGGAGTGGTTTTCCTGTAAATCACTTGTTTTTCTGTGATTTATTGTTTTTCAATAATTTACTGTTACTGAAAACAAGGTCTTACAGTCTAAGATTATAAATAATTTGAGCACGGTGTAATTGAAAAACATTTTCCAAGCTCCATTAGCAAAGTGTAAGTTGTAGTAAGACAGAAATACAGCTCCAAATCCATCTTTCTCAGCAATCTCATGCAGGAGGGAAAGAACTTGTCTTCCTAGAAATCTCAGGTGAAGACCTCCCACAGACCATATGTCACCTGAGCTCCTTGCATTCTCTGCTGGAAGAGGCAATTGACTAAAGTAGCCCAATCATTCCCACCCTCAGCATGGGAGGACTACTCAGCTCCAATTAAAATATGTGAGTGAAACATTGGTGAGAATGCTTAAAATGGAAATAGGATATGAGGGAATTTTGTGATGGTAAACAATATACATTTCATTATTAATTATTGGGGAGAATTTTTGTTCCCATGGTTTTTGTTGATATTTTCTAGCTTTTCTGTTTATACTTTCAGAGACTTTCAAGGTTGTATTACTCTTTTATTCTCATCTGTACAGAAAATCTTAAATTTATGCTTTTACAGCAATTTTCTCTTATTTTCTGAAATATAAATAATTATGTTAGGATTATTGATGATTTTGAATATACTATCTATAGATCTCAATGACTTTAATTTATACAAATGTTTATTTTGTTGCTTCACATATATCGAAAACCGGGTTAAATAGCCCTTAGTTATTGCAGGCTGATCAGGCCCACGATCTCACAAGCAAGTGGACAGTGAAGGCTTAAATAAATGAGACAATGGAAATGATTTTAGGGCTCCAGGAAGGACTAACTCTCTTACAGCTTCGATGTTTTCTGAGTTTGGCCAAAGAGTTCTCTGGGTGGCCCATATTTATTTGGTTTTGAAACAAAGGAGGAGGATGCTCAAGAAAATGCAGGAATCTCACAGGACCTTGGGAGAATTTTCCCAAGCAGTAAATTATGTCCATCAGGAGAACTGCCTTATCTTTAGGTTGGTATTTATTGTAGGAGTATGGAGACTGCAGCTGCAGTCTCCTTGTAGTAATTGGGGTTGGAGCCAAACATCTTCAGCTGTGGCCTTATCTTGTCAGACAAAGTGCCTAAGCTTCAGACAACTCACAAGTAAACATGGAAAGCCAATTGGTTAATATTAAATCCTGCTCAGAGCCACTTTGTAGAGGTCCCCAACACACATATACAACATTTTATATGCACTTTTCTTACTTAAAGTAAGAATAACAAAATTATTACTACTTCAAATTTAAATGTTTTCTCTGAAGTTTAATTAGACAAAAAATAACTGCATGCAAATAGTAGAAAGCAATTAATGATGACTATGCTAATAATTACCTGCTTACAAACAGTGCAGTAATGGGGTGGAACACAGTAGGACGGGGTTGCTTAAAGCCTGGATCCTTCAAAGTTTAAGAGCTCACACTTGACCATGAACTAGCAGGTAGCCACTGGAACCTTTACATTTCCATCTGATATGAATTCCTTGTATGCTTCAGTTCTCTGGAACTGTGGTTAAACTATGTCAGATTGCCTTGCAAGTAGACTAAAAAGTCCTAAATAAATGTAAGTTATGAGGGCAATCTATGCCTAACATACTAAATAATGGAGAGCTTGCCTGGTTGGTAAAATATTGCACATGAAGTCAGACATTTGGCAGAAATACGCAACTCCACTGGAAGAAGGCAACTCCAAGTTTAATACTGGTTACTCCTGCAATCTTGCCTATGCTGCTTTACCAGTTACCGATTTTCACCTGTGTTCTTCTACTATAATATACTGTAAGCATTAATATAAAGACTGTTTAGAGTTTTGCTGAGAACTTCTGATGTATCTGGGAATAGGATGCTGATTTTGAGGTTCCTTTGCGTGCTTATGAATACGTGGTTTCCCACGTGGCTATGCTTGAGCTCTAATAACATGTAGTATTAATAGTGTGTGGAAGGGTTCTTAGTTCAATTTCCAGATGGTCCTCTTGCTGCATATAATAAATCTGCCTTCATATTCTTGATTCTATGGTACTTCCACAATGAACCTTCCCACTGTCAGAAAACAAAATTTTTTCCCACAATTCAGAATATTTGCAAGGAATCAACTTCTTATACACACAAAGGAAACAAGTTTAGAAGCAATATTTCAGCTATAGTCAAAGAGTACGGATTTCCATTTCTGAAACAATAGATTTATGTAAAAGAAAGCTAACACTGCCAATACCAATAGAGGTGTCCTTGTGTGAGCAAAGTTTCTAAGCCCCTTTCACTTGGTTTTGGTTAAAATAATAGGAATTTTCTCATTCTTCCATAAATGGGGAGAAAATGTGTGGCATGGTGGCAACTCTCTCAAAATATGCTTTCTTCAGTTTAGTATCTCTAAGCTTAGATCGCTCAGTTAAGGAATGTCCAATGGTTGAAGAAGAACTGTGCTGCCATCGCCTATGTAACTTCATCTAACATCCTGTTTTAGAGTGTGTATGTGGGGATCATGGTTTTGGTCTTGGTAGTCTTTGTTCAAATGATTAAAGACAAAATGTTGCTTGCAAGTCCAGTATCTAGTAGATAATCAAAGGTCTTTTTACAAACACAACACCCTTATATGTAGGCAGTATAGATACATGTTGACTCTTCCCTGGTGAGGAGAGAGACATTAAGCAACCACAAAACAGTAGTGGCTACATATTGCCATAGCCTCAGATTCTTCCTCAATAAGAAGTTCACCTGTCCAGAAAGAAATGGGATAAAACTTATATTTGACTGAGATCTTCCACCCATGCTACCTAAGAGCAGAGGTTTTGGAGTTTGACTCTTATGAGTTCCAGTTTCAGTTCTGTCCTCTTTTGGTGTATATGTCTCCAGAAATTATTTTCTTCTGATCATCATTTTCTTTTCGAATTAATGAGACATATTCAGTAACTTCTCTATCCATTGAGGTTGAAATGAGATGACAAATATATAATCTTAGTACCAATCCTGATGCATACATAAGGCAGCACTCATTTTCAGTTAGAAGCAAAGATCAGACTTTCTGCAAGTGTTGAGAGGACAGAGAGTGGACAAGAGCAGTGGACAAAGTGTTATCCTCAAATAGCAACAATGGCATAGCTTTTTATCTTAGGAATGTAACCTTTCAGGTGCCCACAAATCAGCAAATTGTAGTCCTAGTTACCTGGCAACTCTATTTTTTAAAAAACAAAATTAAACTAAACTTGTTTCTCTCTTACTGGATGCAGAGGATATTTCTCCTGGTGCATTCAGATCTGTCTTCACCAGAAAAGCTCATCCCTGGTGGTAGTGCCCGTGCAGCAACATCAAGGCACTCAATAGAGATGCGAGTTCTCAGCCCCACCTACCCTGACCTACATAATCCAATAGAGTGGCTGGAGTAGACTCATGTATTGAGAACTTGAAGTAATATTCAGAGGCGAGGGCCTACAGAAGTGCCTGTGTCATGAGGCTAATGAGATCATAATTTGATGGTATTATTGGGAGGTGGTGGAAACAGGGGGAGGGGCCTAGTTGAAAGGAGTGGACTATGGTGGTCTGACCTTGGGCACTTTATCTGGTTCCCAGTCCCTTCTCTGGCTCTCTTACCCTCTCTGCTTCCTGACTACCATGAAATGAGCAGCCTTCCTCTACTCTGCCCTTCCACCATCATGCTTCTGCCTAACTACAAGTCTAAAAGCAATATAGCCAGCCAATGATGGACTGAAAACTCCAAAACCATGAGTCAAAATAAATCATCCCACTGTTTGTTTTTCTCAGATATGGGACCAGTGACAAAAAGGAGGTAGAGCAGTAATTTTCCAGTTGTGATCTCCAGTCAATACTAGGGACATAATGCCTGGGAACTTCTTAGACTTGCAAGTAGTCAGGATTCCCATCCACTCAGACATACGTGGAAAGCCTCAATGACCTAAGAATGTTACCCTTCAAAACAGCAAATTTTGATCTTATTTATCTCTACAGAAGCAAAGCATTATTCTCAATGTCAGGTGAGTTGTGATAGATTTTTAGGGTTCTATGCATTGTACTACAGAAGTATTGTATCTGACTGTGCTCTGATGACCTGCTGACACAAGGAATAAGTGATGCCTGAGGTAAAAACGTTTCACCTAATTGAAATAACATAGATAGAACTTAAATAATGTGTGGTATTCCTCCCTTTAACTCCCCATAAAGTCTTCTGAAATCCATAACAAAACTCTACTGAGGTATCGTGAAGTCCATGCTACTGTTTCAACATGTCATCATAATCTGGAGAAAGACAACTATAATTTCCACAAATTGGAACAGTAGCAAAAACAGATCTTCTAGAAGAAAGATAGCATATTTAGAAGAGAAAGGCAGTTTTTAATAAGAAACCTGAAATGTAATTTTCCAACTCATCAGGAATAACTCTGGGCAGCAAAACTAAAGATGTCCACCATAGTCCAGTTTCAGCACATTGGCTTTTAGCCAAAGCTAATATTAAGTCTTTCCAATGAGTATTGTATTTCACTGATTGTTGAAATTACCAATAAAGCTCAATTTGCCAAGTTATTGAGTTATCTAATAACCATGAAACAGACATGAATCTATAACCAAGAACAATTATAAGAACATTGCTCATGCTAAATACTGGCATCTGAAAATAAATATTTGTCTAAAGATTAAGTATATTCAGAAATGTATATTTTATCATGACATTTTCAGTGTATTTTAATATTGAGTAGAGTTTAATTATACATTTTAAAATATTGATTTCCTTCCTTTGTCTTTTAAACCTTTTAGCATTCAAATCTCACACATTTCAGAAATCAAGTTCCTTTTACTCAATCTTGAAATATTTTATATTCATCCAGTCTAAATATATATATATATGCTTCTGGGAATTAAATGATTCAGTATCATCGATTTGTACTAGGTAGATTCATTGTTCTTTTTTTATCTTTTTGAGACAAGGTCTCACTGTGAAGTTCAGGCTGGCCTTGATCTCATTTTGTAGCCCAGGCTGGCCTCGAACTCACAACAATCCTCCTGCCTCAGCCTCCCAGGTACTGGGATTACAGACATGCACCACCATGCCCAGCTTCACTGCTCTTTCTGAATATTTTAAAATATTGCCTTAAATTACTGACTAATGTACTTTTAACCATTTTATTTAAAAACAAAATTTTTAAAATAAAATGTCACATTTCCTCTGTGACAGATATTTGTAATTCATCATCGATCTTTAGTATGTTTTTAATTATATAATAACTTTATTAATTTAATGAGATTTAAAATTTAGCTTAAATATACATTTAAATTAAGTTTCATTAAAAATTCTGTTTCCCTTTGGACGCTTTCATTTGACATTTAATTATTTTACATAATTTAAATTTAGGAAGAGGCAAAGAAAGATGGTGGCTCGGTAAAATACTCCAGTAATCCCTCCCCAGAGATATGTCGAGTTGAACACTAATTCATGTACCAGACCACCTTCACAAGAGCTAAGGAAATCAAGAGAGACCATAATACCTAATTTTAGTATAATAGAAAAGATACATCTTAAAAGGCAGAAAGGAAAGAATTACTAGTGTCCGGTCTCCCAAAATCCAAGCAACTCGGAGCAGAAAGGATGCATCCTACTAGAGGGAGGGAAAGGGAATTAAGTGTAGAATTTAGAACTGAAATTCAATACCAGGCCAGCCACAGTCAAAGCAAGTCCTGCCGGATCTCCTTGACTCCTACTGCCAGGCCAATACCTGCGAGATGAGCCACTGGAACTGGGTTAGGCCAGGTAGCTCAATGCCTCCACCACTCCTCCTCCAAATTTGGAGAACAGAATAGACAGCAAGACTTCATCCGCTGGAGAACAAGGCAGGAAAGCTAGCACAGGTGTCCCATCTTGGAGCTCAGAGTCAGGTCTGCTCTGCAGGGACCCGGCACCAGGCAGAAAATAAAAGCCTTTACAGGAGGCCAGAGCTCAAAGCCTAATCGCTAGACCTGACCTGGCATCAGGCAGAGACCTGAGTGCAGGCAGACAGATGAGTTTTTCCCCCTATCATGGCCAGCCATGGAATAAGATTAGGGCTCACCCCTTCCCCACGTGTGCAGATCCCATCGATTTGAGACTCAGGTGTGACCCCACTTAGCATCAGCCTTAGTAGACGAGTTACAGACTCCACTACCCACCCCTAAACTCAGTCACCATAGCTCTTTCCAGGCCAGCGATTGCAGACTGCAGACTAACTCTAGAACCAGCAAAGCCCTGAATCCAGGCGGCACAGACCTGTGTTTCGGCCTGAACAATTCTCAGCTACAGTGCAAGCCCCAGTAGAGCCCCTGAAACTGTGCAGGTTCTATGGCTCTGAGATTCAGGCATGATCCGTCTTAGCATCTGCCTTGGGGAAAGCAGACTGCCTCCACGAACAGTGCCACAGCTTTGGATGACACATTATGGAGCAAGAATCTACTCACCGAGGGTATGACAAGGAAGTAGGCACAAGAATTTACCTTGGAACGTGGTGGTAGGCTGGGGAAAAACAATGCTCTCATTAGCAGGCCAGCGCACGTAGATGAACATGCTGTAGCAGCATCGAAGCAGCTGTAGTCTCAGACTTTGATTACTGCCAGCATCATCTTTGGCTAGTTGCAGTGGTCTTTCAGTCACTATTCCACCTCAAAATTGGTAATTCATAGCAGCGTGTGCCCTGGTTCTACCCCAGTGATATGTTGGTCTTGCCAGGATATAAGCTCAAAGTGTGACACAAATTTTTTTTTTTTTATTATTTTGGTGGTCACAGGCATGGCATGGAGTCCTAGATCCGGTCTCTTCATGGTGATTCTGCCAAGAGCAAGGCAGGATATCTCAGCACCTGGCCACAGGCCCGTGAATGTAGATGAAAGGTCTGGCCTAGCCTCAGGAAGAAGGATGGTGGGGACAGGCACAATTGAAGTTAGACTAAGAAGACTGGAGTAAATATTTAATCTCGCACTGACCCGATAGTGCTGTAAAGCAAGCATCAAGACATTTCAGGAAACCATAACAGTCACAATAAGGGGTCCCAAATCAATCAGTAACAAGTATAGGTGAACTCAGGGGAGAAGAATTTAAAACAGGTGCTTTAAGTAAATTCAAAAAGCTTCAAGAAAACACTAAGAAAATGCTAACAGAAATATAAAGGAAAGGTGAAAGTAATTTAAAAATCAAGTAGAAATTGTTGTGTGGAAAAAGATACTCAATGAAATTAATAGTGATAGAGGCACAATAGCAGAACAGAACAAATCAAAGAGAAAACCAGGGAGCTTGAACACAGTCTATTTCAAAATATACAGCTGGGTGAGAAAAAGAAAAGAATGAATAGAAATGAAAACAAAAAACCAACGGGAAATTTGGGACACTATTAAAGAGCAAATATTTGTGTTATTGGGGCTCATAATGGATGTGAGTATGCCAAAAGATTGGAAAGCTTATTCAAAGAAATAATAGCAGAGAACTTCCAAAATTTTCAGAAGATATGAACATTCAGGATATAAATATCCAGGAAATATCAGAGAACTAGTCAGATTTAACACAATCAAATCTACCCCACATATTCTATAATCAAGGCCTCAAATGTACAAAATAAAGAGAAGATTCTCAACAAAGTAAGATAAGAGAAACAAAGGGAGTCCC
Organism: Chinchilla lanigera; assembly: GCF_000276665.1. Taxonomy (NCBI): domain Eukaryota; kingdom Metazoa; phylum Chordata; class Mammalia; order Rodentia; family Chinchillidae; genus Chinchilla; species Chinchilla lanigera. Next base: position 3,721,211 of record NW_004955531.1, on the reverse strand, counting down.
AATTCACCTGACAGCTGTCTTTGTGGAAGAGACCTTAGGATCCAGTAGAGTAGCATGGGATTTTCACAGCAATGAAGGAGAAAAAACCCTCTGCCACCTGAGAATACTGTACCCAGGAAATCCACACTTCACAGATGGAGAGATAAAGACATTCCCAGGCAGACAAAAGCTGAGACAATACAACTTGACCAAATGTGTCCTATAAGAAATATGAAATGGGGTTCTTCAAACTGGAAGAAAGGGTCATTAATGAGTAAGAAGAAAACACGAGAAGCTATAAAATTTACTATAACTATGTGGACATATTCAGAGTGCTCTAATATTATAAAAATGATGCACAAACCATTCATATGTTTAGTATGAAGATTACAAAACAAAACATGTAAATGTAATAACTATGTTAGTATACAGTGTGTCATCCTGTGTCGCCATGGGAATCTTTACAATAAAGATTTTTCACTAGAAAAAAAAGAAGCACTGCAGAAAATGGAGAGGAAGATAGCAACAATTCAAAATGTAGGGAAGAATGGACGGCAAGTTGTCTTTTATTAATATATTTCATGTTTCTTTTTTATCTTTTCTGTTTGTTACAATCACAATGTTGCTATCACTTCCAAATAGCGTGTATAATCAAAAGATGCTTCTGTAAGCCTCATGGTAACCACAAAGCAAAAATCTATAATAGAAAATCCAAAAATAATAAGCAAGGAATCAAAACACACTGCTACAGTGAATCACTTAACCACCAGGGAAGACTGTAAGAGAGTGAGAATAAAGAAAGAACTAAAGTAAATCTAGAAAAATAGTATGAACTATTAGGACTTATAGTTATCTTAAATTATAATAGATTACATTCTGTAATTCAAAGACACAGAGTTAGTGAATGTAGTTTTTAAAAAACACTACTGAATAAGAAACTCAATTCACCTGTCAGGATTCTAAGAATGGACATAAACTGAAAGGGAAAGGTTGAAAGATAGGCCATGCAAATGAAATCCAAATGAAACAGTAGCCATATTTAGATAAAATAGAATTTAAATCAAAAGCAGTGAAAAGGGACAATGAAGATCATAAATGATAAAGGAGTCAATTTAGTAAGGGAAATAACAGTATAAATGTAGTAAGTCCCTGACTCAAAAACATTCGAGTTCTGAACTTTGATAGATGTTCTGTATAAATCTCATTTTGTCAGACTTAGGAACAAATCCAACTTACAAACATTCACCCAGAACAGAACTTGTTTATCAGTCAGGGACTTACTGTATATGCAGTCAATATCACAGAATGCAAATATATAAATATTTAAATCAAATATTGGTAGATATAAAAGGAGACATAGACTAATACAATAACACTACACTTTCAGAAATGAACAGATCATTCAGAGAGAAAAATCAGGCAAAGATCAGAGACCTAACAGGTAACTACAGATCATTTCATCCAACAACTGCAGACCACACATTTTTGTCATGAACACATAGAATATTTTTCAGGGTACCTTATATGATATACCACAAAACTAATCTCAATAAATGTTAATAGTTGAAACCATATCAGAGATCTGTTCAGACTGCAATGCAATAAAGCTAGAAATTAATAACAAGAGAAACTTTGAAAAATGTACAAATTCATTGAAATCAAACAGCTTACTCTTAAGCAAGCAATCCCTCAAGCAAGAAAGTAGAAGGAAAAATTTTTAAATCTTGAAACAAAAATAGAGAAGCAACATAACAAGACTTAAGAAATACAGCAAAAGCGGTTCTAAGAGGAAGTTTATGGCAATCAACATCTTAACAACAACAAAAAAAAAACAGAAAGAGCTCAAATAAATGACCTATTGCTGCATCTCAAGGAGCTAGAAAAAGAAGAAAAAACCAAACCCCATATTAGTAGAAGAAAAGAAATAGTAAAAGAGCAGAAATAAATACTATAGAGACTATCACAATGCAAAAGATCAACAAAACAAACAGCTGATTCTTTGTGAAGATACACAAAATTTACAAAACCTTAGCTAAAGAAAATACACATCTAATGAGAGATGAAGAAAGAAATATTACAACTGACACAAATGAAATATAAAGGATCTTTAGAGATTGTTATGAAAAACTATCTGGCAACAAATTTATCCTAGAAGAAATGGACAAACTTCTGGACACATATTGCTTGTCAAGATTGAATCACAAAGAAATAATAAACCTGAAAAAAACAAATAACAAGAGATTGGTTGAATAATAAAAAGGCTCCCACTGACGAAAAGCCCAGGTCCAGATGGTTTCACTTCTAAATTCTACCAAGCATTTAAAGAAAAACTGATACCAATTCTTAAACGACTCCAAAATTTGAAGAAGAGATTCTTCCAAATACACTCTCAGAAGCCAACATTTTTCTGATACCAAAACCAGGCAAGGACATAACAACAACAAAACTACAGACAATATCCATAGTAGACACAGATATAAAAATTCTCAACAAAATGCTAGCAAACCACACCCAACAGCACATTAAAAAGATTATTCACTATGATAACGTGGATGCAAGGATATTTCAACGTATGCCAATCAGTAAATCTGATACAGGACATCAGTGGAATAAAGGACCAAATCATATGATAATCTCAAAAGAGACAAAAAGAATATTTTATAAAATTCAACATCCCTTCATGATAAAAATGCTAATCTTCTTTTCTTTCATACAATACATGATAGAAAGGCTAAACAAATTAGATATAGATGAAATGCATCTCAACATGATAAAAGGCATTTACAATAAATCCACAGCTAACATCATATAAATGGGGGAAAGCTGAAAGCTCCATAAGACATGGAACAAGAGATGGATTCCAGTTTCTTTTTTTTCTTTTTTTTTGGTTTTGATTTTTTTCTGGTACCAGGAACCGAACTCATGACCTTGCGCTTGCCAGGCAGGCGCTGTGCCGCTGAGCTATATCCCCAGCCCCTGGATTCCAGTTTCACTCCTTTTATTGGACAAAATACTACAAGGCCTAGCCAGAGCAGTCCAGGAAAAAGAAACAAAACGAGTCCAAATTGGAAAAGAGGAAATCAAATTGCAGCTGTTTGTACATAACATGGTGTTATACACCTACAAAATTGCAAAGACTTCCTCCCAAAACTAATAAACAAATTCAACGAGGTTGCAGAATAAAAAGTTGCAACGTACAAAAATTCAGTGTTGCTATGTGCCAACAGCTAATTATCTGAAATAGAAGTCAAGAAATTATCACCTTTACAGTAGTGACAAAAAAAATCTCTAGGAATAAAGTTAACCGATTTCTCTTGATAAAAGATACAAAAAAATTATGACAGCAATACAATTTAGGTATGTTTTGTTATACCATTATCATGAAAACCTGCCAAAGCCATTTTTCTTTGTTTAATGAAAGAGGCATGCAGATTTATACAGAAGCACTTCTAACTGTTGGATTGGGAATTTTTGTGTAAATTTTCTCAAATAAATGCTAGCAGAGACCAAAAAAAAATTATAAAATACCAGGAAAAGAAGTTGAAAACCTAAAAATGCAGACATCCTATGTAAATGAATCTGAAGAAACAATATTATTAAATTGTACATAACACCCAAAGCAACTCACAGATTCAATTCAATTGCTATCAAAATATGAACACCATTCTTCACAGAAGTGGCAAAGGCAACCTTAAAAAGTATAGGGACAACAGCAATAACAGAAATCTAAATAGTCAAGGCTATTTTGAGGAAAAGGAACAAATTAGGATGTATGATAATATAAATATACTTGAAAATATACTGCAAATTTGTAGCAATTTAAAATATACTTGAAATTATACTGCAAATTTGTAGCAATTTTAAAAAAAACAGTATTGGCATAAAACAAACTTAGAGATGAATAAAACAGAGAATCTAGAAAGAAAACCATGCACCTATAGGAAACTGATTTCAAAGATGCTATGAACATATATTTAAGAAAGACAGTCTTATGAGTATGGTCTGTAGTTGCATTTGTTTATCTATAAAAGTCTAGAGTTTATCTTTCTTTATAGCTGAGTAATACTCCATTGTATAAAAAGAACACATCTTTTTTTATCCGTTCCTGAGTTTATGGGCATTTGGATTCTTTCCAAGATTTAGCTATGACAATTGTGCTGCTATAAACATGGGTGCACATATGTTGCTGTGAAATAAATCAGACCTGCATGTGTAAACATATTATCTCGCTAGTGTAAGAACCTAAAAGGTGTGAATAAAATCCAAAAGGTACAATAGATATTGTGAAAGGGAAAGAAGTGCTCCAAAGGAAAAAATATAACTGGGATGAGGGAAAGGAGAAAAGAAAAAGAAAGAAAGAAAGAAAGAAAGAAAGAAAGAAAGAAAGAAAGAAAGAAAGAAAGAAAGAAAGAAAGAAAGAAAGAAGGAAAGAAAGAGAAAGACACATATATACATATATACACATACATACATATACACACACAAGATAGCTAAGATAAGTGTACTACTGATTTCTATTGGTTTATTGAAAGGAGTAAGTAATGATTAAATTTTTGACCAATTTTGCATGCTTATATCTGGTAATTTGAACAACTATTTTGAAGATAACAATATGCAATATAACAACCATTGTTGAATTCCTATCATCTTTTTTTTAAAAATTCCGTATCATTTCTAATGTTTTTTATTATTTTTATTCTCTTTTTAAAAAGACAGTATTTTCAATAAATAGTTTTGAGAAGTGTATCTATAAGTAAAAGAATGAAGTAGGCCTATATTTCTCACCAATTACAAAAATCAACTCAAAATGCATTAAAGGATTAACTGCAATACCCAATACAATCAAACTACTAGAAGAGAACCTAGGCAAAATGTGGCAGGACATTGCAATAGGCAAGAGTTTTTTCATATGACTACAAATACAGAATCCTAAAGCAAATATTGACAAATGGGATTACATCAATCCAAGAAGCTTCCGGACCGCAAAGGAAACCATTATCAGAGTTAAAAAGGCAGCCTTCAAAATAGGAGGCAATATTAGCAAAGTAACATCTGACAAGGAGTTATATTCTGAATGTAGAAGAAACTCCAAATCTCAATAATAAAATCCCCAAATAACTCAGTTTAGAAGGGGGCAATATACCCAAAAGTCAGTTCTTGAAAGAAAGCATACAAATGGCCAGGAAACGCATAAGAAATGGTCATGAATAGAACTGGAGATCCTTATGGTAAATGAAATAATTGCGGCACAGAGTGACAAGTGTCATATTATCTCACTTACATATGGTATTTATTGTTCAGTACCATTGAAAAGCACTGTTCTAGGCATATCGTGTCCAATTTTAACAAATACAGCAGGAAAAGATCTGATTTTCTCATGAATATCAAGAAAGACCTCTTTTTGCCCCAAGACAGGTGATGAACTCATTCCTGCACCAAGAACTCTGGCCAGAACAAAGGATGATTGCTTGGAGTAGCACTTCCTCCCTGAAGTGTAGGGAAGTGCCAGGTCTACTTTAACTTAGATTCACTTGGGGATTGTTGTTTAAAAGGAGCATCAGAAAAATGAGAAAGAGTTCAAAGAGTAAAAAAAGCATTCAGCATTAATTTGTTATTGGGGCTATTTTGTTGGTTTTAGTTTGTTATTTCAGTGTTTATAACGCCTACATTCACAATTTTTTCACAGTCCTGAAGCACTTCTAAAATTTCCTTTCCTAGAAAAATATTCCTTTTGGTGATTTCTGAATGACTGCCATAGAACTGCATAAAAACTTTCTACACTATTCACTCGCTTCTATTTCTCTTGTCACAGTAACATTTCATCATATATAAATGCTGTTATGTTTTATTTTATGTTATATTTGATGCATAGGGTAAGGGCATGCATATTCTTCATTTATGCTATCAACAAGAAAATTATTACTCCAATCATTTAAATGCTTTCATAGCATTTCAAATCCATTTAATTATATAAAAGTAAAGTAAATGATATTAGAAAGTACTCAAACATAACTATTTTGTAGAGAAGTAGTTTTGAATGTACATATTTGAAGCCAAAGAAGAGCAACTAAAAGTTATTAGAATGTATGAAAGTGGCAGGGATATAGCTCAGTGGTACAGCACCTGCCTAGCAAGTGCAAGATCCTGAGTTCGATTTCTGACACCAAAAAAAAACCAAGAATGTATAGAAGTATTATATAAAATGGAAAAATAAAGACATCACAAAATCTTTTCACATGTAAAAATCAATAAAAATTGTATAAGATCTTACCTGGAAACCCTGGTTCACAAACACGTTGGTTTGCAGACAATTTGGTTTGCAAACAGAAGCATTTGGCAAAGTTTTATTTTTGTTTGCAAACTCTGCATCAGGTGATGAATACAACTGCAGCTGGCTTTCCCACACAAATACAGACATGGTCATCTTTTCCAAAACTGTAGAAAAACTTAAGTTCATGAACTGAAGTACCATTGTATATATGAAAAATAAAATGTTATAAATAAATTGTTATACACTATACAATGTTAAATAAATGTTATATACTATAAACATAATAAAATATTATATACTATACAAATAAAATGTTATATACTATACAATAAATAAAGTAAAATGTTATATACTATACAATAAAAGTTTAACTCAGAGAACTGGACTGCTCCAAGCCTGTACATGTAAAAGCCCTCCAGGACTGGGCTTTGTCTAACTCCCGCAAGATATTTTCTGAGCCCCTGAAATATCCTGGTTTCTAACAGTGCCTTTCTTTACCACATGCTTTGGGTCACACCAGATAGATTACAACAACAATATGATTTATAGTGAATACCATTTTTAATGCCTCATGTTTTGGGGCACACTGTATCATTCTGACTCTGAGTAGCAAAAGTCATTGATACAAACATTTCAGGCTCCATAGGGAGATGATAATTGGAAGCTTCTGTTTGTTTTTTTCTCAATTACTTCATTTCTGTGTTCCCCCATTGATGACTTTAATGTGTTTCCTTTTGTTCTAATAAACTTCAATTTTGAGTATAATAGATTTCTGAGGGCCCCCAGTATCTAAAGGAATAAATGATGTCTGAATGTAAACATATTTTCCTAACTTGAATAACGTAGACATTGCTAAAAATATCCAGACAGTTTTCTGGACCCAGGAAAAAAAAATCTGCCAACTAATCCTTAACCTCACACTCCTCACTTCAACATGCCATAGTATTTTAAAAGAATAATATAATTTCCACAAATCAGGACAATAGCAGAGAAGCCAGTGTCAATCAATCCACTGAGTAGTTGGGTATGGGATTCTCTTTCATCTGCTCGAATTATACAGCCTAGTGGAGATGATGAAGGGATTATCTTCACTTAGAACTTCCAAATAGAGATCTCAGGAAATAGAATTTTCCATTATTACAAAATGGGTTGCAGTGTTTTCATATACTATCAAAACCAACCACCATCCTATATGTGACATAATTTACTCTGCTCTTTTGTCACACGAGGATCCCTACCTGACTCCTACAGTTTGGAGGCTCTAGGGAAGTCAGTATTGTTTCATTCTATCATTACATGGAACCTTAACTGTTGACTGGTGCAGAAGGAAGCATACCTTTAGCAGTCTTCAGTCCTTTCTGCATTAATGAATTCCTGTTTGTTTTACATGTATAGGAAGAAATTCAGGGAATATTTTTGCAGACCATTTGAATGGAATATAGCAAATATTGTAGTCTAAGAGCACAGCCTTTGGACCTATATCCAATTTCATATGCACTAATTACTACTTGTGTTATTTTGGGTATTTTTCTTACCTTCTCTAAATTGCATTTTCCTTATATATAAAATGAAAATAATAGTACTACCATCATGGTGTGTGGAGACTACAAAATCAATTAAGAGAAAGTACTTACTAGTAGAAAAAATTGTAATCACTCCATAAACGTTAATTATCTTTATCATTAGTCAATCCTCATCTATATCCCAGTAGTGTGTTTAACTATTTTGCTCCTCTAGTTTCTGTCACACTTATTCTAAATGTCAATACAACTTTTAGCTGCCATTCCTAGGCCTCATTTTCATGATCAATACCTTTTACTAGTTTAATAAATGATTAAATGTACCATATGTAAATCCTGGGACAATAATTACTCCTCTCCCTCTTCAGTCTTCTTGACAAGACTAGATATTTTTTTTTTTTTGGTCTTTTTGAGACAGGGTCTCACTATGCTGTTCAGGCTGGCCTTGAGCTCACTTTGTAGCCCAGACTGATCTCGAACTCATAATGATCCTCCTGCCTCAGCCTCCTGAGTGCTGGGATTACAGGTGTGCATCACCACGCCTGGGGATGTAAGACTAGATATTTCTGTACCTTCAGTTGGCAATATAAATATTGATAACTCCCAAAATACATTTTCCTATCACAATATCCAGCAGCACCCATACCATCTCCACTTAGTTGGATATAAGTTACTTCAAATCATATGTAAAAAGGCAAATTGAGATTGTTTTTAAAAACCTCTCAGCCCTGTTTTTTATACTATCATTTCTGTGATTAGTAACTAGCAAGTCATTCCATTTTGCCAGCCAAAATCTAGGGAGGAACCTTAATACCATTCTTTCACCTACTGTATTCAATCCGTTACTAAATCCTGTATAATTTCCTGTGCATATTTCCATATGTTAGCATCTAAAGTGAGGAGGCAGTAAGTATGTAATGTACAGCGTCACACATGCAAAATAGACATTAAACTTTGAAAAGCTCCTTACATCCTAGGAATCACTAAGCCTAACTGATATCAATTTCTAAATTCTTATGCTACAAATTTTTATACAGCCTTTATGTTAAGATACTATAGGGAGTCAATTTCAAATACCAATTTTGTGTTACTTTGCAGTAAAACAAGATTACATATCACTAAGATCTGAGTGGGTTTCCACTAATGGACTACAGCAGTTACAATTACATTTTACTTCTTCTTAGTTACTTTTTTAATGCATGAGCACTCAAGTTAATTGAATTGGCTTCATTTACACATTTAGTTTTTGTCAAAATGAATATAAAAATCTGTCTTAATAATTCAATAAACAATGCACATGGTAAATAAAATTGAGCTTATCTTGTAAATATGTATTTTATCTAAAAACTACATAAAACAAATAATCCCATGTGAAACTCCACAATTTAAATTCCTTTATCTGGGGAGAGCAAGGATATCCTGAAGGCACATTGGTTTGCAGACATAATGGAACAAAATATAATGAAGCACATTTAATTCAAATTTATGTTCAAATGACATGCTCCTTTATAATTATTATAATGTACCAGAAATCTTTTTAATATTTCATATCACATTTGTTATTATAATAGTCTAGAAGTCAAAGATTATATAGTTCAGTTGACTCCTTTCAAAGAATGTTAACATCTTTCTTTAAATAAAGGAAAGACAAGGAATATTAATTTGACATCACACATGATAACACCAAGACAGAAATGGCTTCGTAGATGAGCTTTTCTGATAACTGGCTAACAGAATATTATCTAGACATTTCGGTACCTGGTGACTTCGGATTTTAGAATTCTAGACTTTCATGGGAACTGTGAAGACTGGAATGATCAGAAAAGTAGGAAAATGATCTATTTTGTAATATGTCTGAACCATAGCACCACTCCTACCAATGCCTTTGAAAATTAGTTTATGGGCCCTAAATTACCAGTATGAAATCCACAATCAAAGACTCAGTATTTTAAGATATTCTGCCACCTGGTCTCCAATTATCTTTCCAAAATTATCTCTCACTGTGTTTTCTCATATAGTCTACGTCCTGGCCAAAACCAATTACCAAGTTTTCCTGGAGTCTTCACACCTTGGCTTTGTCTCAACTGATGCTGTCTCACCAACCTCAAATCTAAACCATCTACCAAGGTGTAGCTAAGATGTCAAATCAACCATGAAATCATATCAGATTGCTCTAATATGACATTAATTTCTCCTTCCTCTGAAGTTCCATTATACACAGTGACTCTTCATTTAGGCCCTCAACATATTCTAATATGTATTAAAAGTACTTATGCAGCGGCCTGGGGATTTAGCTCAGTGGCAAAGCGCCTGCCTGGCAAGCACAAGATTGTGAGTTTGATTCCTGGTACCGGAAGAAAAGACAAAAAAAAAAATAAAAAAAAAATAAAAGTCCTTATGCAGATGTCATACATTTTCAAATATTCTTCAAGCAGAATCATCTTTTATCATTTTTCTTTTTATCCCTTTAATTCTGACTTACTCGTGACTATTAATTGTCTCACTGACTGAGGAAAATGCAGCATTCAGATGAACTTCAAAGGGAAATATCATTGACTGGTTTCTTCCATTTTAATAACTGTCAGTGTTTCTTCACTGAATATAAAAATGTAACTCTTGCTCAGCCAGAAATCTTCAGGCATTGTTCTGCAAATATTTGAACAGTTAGGAGACACAATTCAATTGCCATAAACCATTATTACATAGTTTAACATTTTGTTCTTAATCTTAAAAGAACATTTAAAAAGAAACATTCATAATGATGTTCCCTAATGGCAGAATGATGGTAGTACTGTACTTATCTGATTGAACCAAGTGTAATACTTTAGTCATTTAGGAATTGGAAAAAATCTGTAATCGGCATTTTTTTCCTTTAGAGGAAGCCCACATATATAAATGAGAAATAGAATATTTTTCTAAGCAATAGTAATTCAGTTCCTTTTCCTACCCCTTCTGTCCAATTTGCTCTGCAAATATCTGTTTTGAAAAGTGTACAGTTTTGTCACAGTAAGATTATTTTGTCATTAATGTAAATGATTCTCAAATGCATTGGGAAGAAAAAAGAGCAAAGCAAACATAACAGAAATTTGGAAATTAAGATTCCTAGGAAACTTGGCTATCAGATACTAGAATGATTAATAAAAACAAAAGTATATTAATGGTACATAAATAGGCAGACTAATAAAATGGACGAGAAGATCCAGAAATAAACTCTAATATCTATAAAATTTTACGATATGAATAAGACCTCTCAGTTCAGAGGGTTAAAATTATTTATAAAGTAGTGCTAGAATTAAGTATTGACTATAGGACAAATATTATCCACGCTTAGCATAAGATAATAAAATATATATTTTGAGTGACTTAAAGATATAAATACTATAAAAACATAAGTACAAACAGTTGTCATATTTTAGATTTTGAGCAAGATAAAAAAATAAAAATCTGAACATATCAAAATATCAAAATAAATTTTACACTGCAAAAATTCTAAGTTGATTTTTGGTAGAGAATTCCATTCTGCAGTTTACAAAGACAGGGGAATTTTTGTGATGCAAAGAAAGTATGATAAGACCAATGAAAGGCTAGCCTTTTAAAATATTTACTTAAAATTAAAACACCATTCCACTTAATACAAGTTAAATAAAATCAGAGGGAATTTAGTTGTGACAGTAAGGATTATCAGTGTGATAGTAAAGATTATAATCATAAGGATTATAATGAGATTTACAAATGGCATAGAAAGAACATTGTTAGAAATAGTAAAAGGGAAACAGGTATAAAAGATGCTACCTTCCTCTAGACCTTGATCATAGTACAGTGAGTGATGATTTAACAACAAACTGTGTTTTGGAGGGTTGCATGTAATCTTACATTTTCTTAGGTTTATGAGAAAATAATTACTCTCATTTTGCCAAGAAGGTTACTGAGATTTTAAGAAATTTAACTATTTTCTCAAGAACGCATTAACCCTCAGTTTAGTTTGGAACCTTTTACTGTGATTGCAGGTAAGTATCATTAGCATTATGCCAAAAGTTTGGGTGGTTTGGTTAACTCACACTAAAATAAACTATATCAAGTTTATAAAATAGAGAATAGAACTACAAATAAGATTAGAAAATACTACAGCAGTGCTGGTAATTGGTCTTTTAGCGAATTCAAAATAAGCAGAAAATTTCCAGTTCAAACAGGCATCTCTTCAAAGAAATGAGCTAAATCAAATCAGATGAACCATATGTCATAGTAGTCTGCTTCCTTTTATAGGTCTACTTCAGTTGTGGTCGTGGTGTGTGTGTACACATGCATACACGTGTGTCCATACTGAAAAAGTGATTACAAACTGAACAAATCCTGTAAGTCAATGACTCAACGAATTTCATTTTTTCTCCCTAAAGACTATATGATGCAGGAAAACTTATATTGAATTCTACATAAGATAAGCATACTTTATTAATTCTTACAATGGGAAGAAATGTTTTGGCAAAGGAGGATGCAAGCAGTTCTGTGTAGCACACTGTAAAATGAGAAGACACAAGCTTGTCCTCATTGCGTAGCAACAATCTAGGATAAATGCCCACGAAATAATTGTTAACTACTAGACAGGTAAAATTAAGAGAAGATAAAATATATCATTGCAGAAGCTACTGAAGAAAATAATGTTTCGTTTCTGAGCTTAGCATTTTGAACACTATGTAGTAGCTTTTCTTTGTTTCTTTATCTTTTTCTTCCCCAAGCCCCATTTATTTCTACCACTAATGTTTCAGCAACATTGTCCAGTTGATTTTTTGACAACAAAGAAGCTGGGCATATTCCCAAATTACTATCATCTTGCTTAAGTACTGCGAATAACAATCACAGCAAACCTTAGAAATAGCAGCTATGGGGCTGGGGATTTACCTCAGTGGCACAGTGCCTGCCTGGCAAGCACAAGGTTGTAAGTTCGATTCCTGGTACTGGAAGAAAACCAAAAAAAAAAAGAAAGAAAGAAATAGCAGCTAAACACACATTGATGTTCTGAGGAGAAATCAATAATTTAATAATTCTGTGGTCCTTTATCACTATTTTCCTAAACTCGTGTCATCTATTTGTAATAATGATATGAGGTATGATGCTCATTTGTTTTTATATTATGTATATGTGGATATATAATAATGGACATGGATGACGACATATTGAATAACTATGAGAAATGATATTCTTGAAAATAAAAGAAAATTAGAAATCATCTTCTGGTCATATTAACACAGCCAATATTCTGTGTTATTTAACTACCTGAAAAATATTCCCGGTGAATATTTAAAGTGTTCTCCTGTTTTAAGTGTGCTGTTTTGAAGGATAATTTACATACAACTAAGTCAGTGCAATTTTATGTGATAAAATACAAATGGGTTCTTCTCAATTATTTGAGTCAATGAAAAATATATAATAGCATGATATTGGAAAAGGAAAATGTTGATGGTCCATAGATGTGAGAACAAGTCAAAGGTATTGATTCCTATGTCATATACTCAATACACTTCTCCTCTTTCAGTATGGAGGTACCACCAGCAAAAGAAATAAAAGGTATATAGATTAAAAATATGATTTATAATTGCCTTTTCCAGGAATGGTATTATTATGTATATAGAAAATTTGAAGGAAAATTTAAAAAGGCAACAGTACTAGTGAGTGAACTTGTAAACTTTGTAGGATACAGATGGGTTTACAAAAATCAATTGGATAGAAACTGACATTACAGAAATAAAGGAATACAATGCCCCAGAACTCATCCTCTTACAGAAATATAAATTGAATTATCTGTACACAAAAATTCCTTTGCAAAAGCAAAGGAAACCAGATGAGTGACTATAGCACCTGAGCACAGTACAGACATATGAAGAAATACACTGAAGCAGGTAAGAAATACAGTTATATCTTATCTACATCAACCTTCCCTGATCCCAGGTAGCAGAATGTAATGAGAGATATCTTCCATGTGAAGGAAGAGAAAGGAAATGAGCACAGAATTTGGGCCTTTGCTTCCAACTCCAACACCAGGCCAACCCAGGAAATCCCAGTGCCAGGCAGGCCCTCCAAACTAGACTCCAAGCTAACATCCATGGTTAGAGCCCCACACCTACCCTGGAACCAGGTAAGATCCCTCCGTCTCATGCTCTAGACCAATGAGGCAGGCTCAATCTCCACACTACACCACAACCAAGCAACTCCATTGACCCTAGGCTCTGGACCTCCTTTCGTCTCTGGCAGGACCCATTAGTCTCAGGCGCAGACCCCCAGCACAGACCATCCAGGCAGTCTTAGTCATTAGGCTGGCACTGGTGGAAACAGCCTCCAGATAGCCCCTGCAAAATAGGAGCTCCAGACCTGGACAGACCCCTGCTAGCCCCTGTGGTTCCAAGCTTCTGTACTGAGTCAAGTCAGCATCAGAGACTTGACAGCATACACAGATACAGGTTCTACAATAGCCCGGTTCCAGGCCAGTCCCCGCTGTCTAACCCTCCATACTAGTTCCTGTTGTCTGGTGATCAATCAGATCAGTGCTAGGCCTGACCCAGTAGATCAAATTGCTGTAATAGCCCCATGGATCCAAGGTCCGGGACCACCTCTGTGTATTCATGCCCCAGATCTCAGGCAAGACCATGTGGACCTAGCCTCAAAGTCAGGATATGTACACCCCACCTGTAGATTAACACCAATGGACATAGGTTCTATGGAAGTCAACACAGTCCAAGGCTCCAGGAACAAGCCAGCACCTAAAGCCTTAGGTACCAGAACAGTCATCCAAGAATCAGTTTCCACACTGGCACTAGCACCAAGCCAGCCATAGTCTCCAGGCTGATACTAGTGGCCCCAAGCTCCAGACCTGTTTCAGGAGATCTTGTATCTATGTGTATCCCTAAAGACCACAGTGCCAGGTCAGATCTAATGCACTGAGGTTGTAAGGCCTGTCTGCAATCCAGACTTCAAACTAGTCATCATGGATCCAATAGTCAGAATACTGCCATAGATTCAGGCTCCAGGCTCACTTTAATACCAGGCCAGACTTTGTGCATCTAAGCTCTAAGTTCCCCAGTAGTCCCAGATACCAGGCCCATCCAGGTTCCTGGCCAGCTCCAGAAGACTCAAGTTAGGGACCTTCCCTGACACTGGGTGAGCCCCTGTGCAAACAGGCTTTAGGCTAGACCCTAAAAATATAAGATTCACAATTGACCTGGTAGACCCAGGCTTCAGATCCACCCCTGTATATTCAATAAATTGCTCTACCCTAGTAAACCTAGGTTTTAGGCCCACTCCCACAGATTCAAGTAACAGGTCCACCCACCTGTTGAACCAGGACCAAGCCACTCTGCCATCACACTCCAGCACTAAGACTGCCCTCGGATCAAGTCAGATTACCTGCAGAGAATCTCGGATTGGCTGAGTAACTAAAGGTCTCCTACACAAAGCTAGTTTGCAAAGAATGGAGTCCCTACTTCTTCAAATGCACAAACATCAATGTAAGGCAATATAAAATGTTAAAAACCAAGAAGGCATAACACCAACAAAACAATACAATATTATACCATTCACTAATCACAAAGTTATAATAATCAAAATATCATGTTATTGGCATAAAAATGGACATATAAACTAATGAAACATAATGGAGAGACTCAATAGAAACCCAATCTTGTATGGTCAATTGATTTTTGACAAAGATGTGACGAATACACAATGGGGAAAGAATAGTTTTTCAATAAAAGCTGTTGAGACAGGTGTATACCCACTCGCAGAAGGATGAAATTAGATCCTTATCGCAAACCACATACAGAAGTTACTTAAAATGTACCAAAGGCCTAAATGGAAGATTTGGTACTCTAAAACTACTAGAAGAAAACACTGGCAATGAATCTTTAGATAAAAAAATCAAAAGAACAGCAAGCAAAACAAAAATAAACAGATCTGATTAAATTAAGCTAAAAGATTCTTTAAAACCAATTTAATCAACAGAGTGAAGAGATGACTTATAGAATGTGAGAAAACATGTTGAAACCACACATATGATAAGAAGTTGTACAAATAACTCACTAGTGAGAAAACAATAATTTTTAAGTGGCCAAACAGTCTGAATACCCATTTTTCATTTGTTTCTCTGAGTATATTGGAGATTGCCTTTGCACTGAGCTATATCCCCAGTCCTTTAAAAAAAATTGTTTTCTTGTTTTGAAACAGTCTTACTAAGTCACTAAGTTCCCTAGGCTGGGCTCCAACTTGTAATACTCTTGCCTTACTGGTCAGAGTGCTGGGAGTACAGGTTTCTGCCACCACATCCTGCTTATATCAGGCATTTTTAATTGGATGTCTGTAGCTCTATTCTTTTGGTTATCTTTTCTGTCCATTTCTAGCTGACGTGTCAGCTGGATGTGGTCACAGTTTTTTCTTATACTTATCCCATTAATTTTTAATTATATGACAGAAGCTATATATAAAAATATAGAGATAATTCAAATTTAATTTCACCATGGCTGAACAATAGCATTATCATTTTCATTGGTATTTAATCTAATTAGAGATTCAAATGACACAAAGTTGGTTTTCAGTATCTGGTAAAAGTATTTAAGATGAGATTGGGCATGTTCAGCATGGTAGGGCCATGGACTAAAAGTGTTTAATTTCAGATATCTCCTAAATGATGATCTTCAGTTGCCCATTCAAATGCTGTAGAACTTATATTTGTTTCTCACCACACAAAGACACTGATTAATGTGTCCTAAACTGTACTTTTCCCTGTGGTCTGGTGAAACTCTTTGGAGTCATTTTGGTTTAACATCCAGTTTTTATGTTACGACCCAATGTTGTGATCTATCAAGGGGGAAAACCAGCTGCAAATGCTAAGGTAATTTCTGTGGATCTTTGCTCTAACATTTATTTGCCTTTGTTAGTATGCTAGTTGTCTAGTCTTTTTCCTCTCCTCTGCCTTTCTTTCTTTCCACTTTTCATGTTCCATTCAGAAGTGGTGAACTTTCTGATTTATCTAGTCTGCCTTGATCAGCAGCATACCTCAAATGTATAAATAATTAGATATTACAGGGTTAGTACACCATTGACAGGCTTATCAAAGATTGTGATTTGTTAGATACAATTTTTCTGAGCTCCTTGAAGTCTTAAGGTCTAGTATATTATTTAGTTAATATGTGCTAATATTAAAACATGTTTACGCCTGTACCTAATATATAAACCTCATTTACTTGACTATTTTCCTATTACATGGTATAGCTATAATGTACCTCCAGTAGATGGACAATACCTGGCACATATATGCTGAAGAAACATTTCTTTAATGCATTAAACAAAATTAATTGAAAGAATTCAATCAAATTATGACAAAAAGCTCCATTGTTAGTGAAGATTACATGACTTATAATAGTTTATATTTTTAATTTTACATTAATTGGCTTTATGGATATAACTACAAACTAAGGTATATCATAAAATATAAAGTTTGTGAAGATACCTACTGCTAGTGATAGTAGAATAGCCTTATGTAGTAGGTCTACCCTGCTGGGGAAATATAGAAACACTGAAAGAAGAGTATTGAAAACAGAAATTCAAATATTCAAGGATTTGAAGAGATAAGACATCTGAAGAGTCACCCAAGTGATGAGAAAGATATTTAGTAGTGCTTTTCAATTAAAAGTTTTTGCTTATTCAAAGGAAGTAGTTGACACTTTAAGAGAAAAGCGGAAATTTTCAGGCCAGAAGCTAAGCAGCTGAATAAAAAATTGTAATCTCACACAATTCAGGGTTCAGAGACTATAGACTCAGGGCCCTTCTACAATATTTGTTTCTGGAAAACCTTCCAAAGGTGCATTTGTTATCCCTGAGGGACTATGGTCTAAGTGTGTATATGAACCACAAATAATCTCACCAAACTTGAGACCCAGTATTCAAACTCATCAAGTCCTGAGTATTATGGAATAAATTTCTCTAACTTTATCTTTAGCAAAAAAAATCCCTTAAAACAGGGGTCTCCACCTCCCCGGAGGCAGAGTCAGAGGTGAGCAGTAGGGAAGAGATCTAAGCTTCACCTATATTTTTCTCCCCTTTTTGATTAGTATGTATCTGCAATACATAACGCATACATTCACATGAGGAACTGCTACATAATATATCACAATTTAATCCTTTTTTCCTCTGCTTTTCCCTCCCCTCCCTCTATCTCCTTTCATCCCCAGAACCCCTTCCAATCTCCATAAAGTCTGTCTCCCTGTTTGCTACAATCTATCTTTTACTTTACTCCTAAATTATTTATACTTTGGATTTATCATACAAAAGAAGCCATGTCTGCGTTTGATTTGTTTCATTTAGCACTGTGGTCTCAAGGTGCATCCATTTTCCTATGAATGACTCAAATCCACACTTCCTTATGGCTGAGTGGTACTCCATCATATATATGTACAATGTTTTCTTTATCCATATATCTGTTGACAGACATGGAGGCTGCTTCAAAGATTTTGCTATTATTATTTATATTTGCTTCCACAAATTGCCCGCATTACTGCCTGAAATATTCCGTCTACCAAGTCAATAGCAGCATTAGATTCTCATAGGAGCCTGAACCCTACTGTGAACTGTACATTCGAGGGACCTAGGCTGAATACTCCTTATGAGAATCTAGTGCCCAGTGACTGAGGCAGAGCTATTGCAGTGGTGCTACATGGTGTGAGCACTGGGGAACAAGTGCAAATATAGATTAACATTAGCGGAGAGGTTTGAGTGCATAGAGACTGTACAGGTCAGCTGCTTGCAGATTCATATCAAGACCCTATCAGTGAGCGGCAAAGGACAAGCTGCATCAGCTGCCAGGCTTTAAAGTGGCAAGTGAATTGATGCACAGTACAGCAAGTCCCAATTTAGGGACAGTTGAGTTGCAAACTCACAGGTGTACTGTAAAAGATTCACTTTGTCAGCTTATAAATGAATCCAACTTATGAATAATTCTCCCCAAATGGAACTTGTTTGTAAGTCTGGGACTTACTGTACTTCAATAGTTCAGCTGTATCTGGCGGCAGTCTAAGCCAGAACCTGACACTAATTTCAGTCTATATGTAGCCCACCCATTGTTTTCCTTATTACTTCCATCTGGATCTCTTTGCTGCACTGTACATTTGTTTTAGTTTTAGTAAGCCCACAAGCTAATCGTAGCCAAGATGAGTGAAAAACAGACACCACTGGAGAGCTTCTTTGAAAAGGGGGAAAGATCCAAGCATGAGACAGCAGAAGAGGGTAGACTTCCAACTCAAAAAAGCTGCATTTACCAGAAAATACCAAAAGTCCTACTTCAATTACAGGTTCATTGCAACAGGTGAGTCACAAGCTCCAAACCCACTTTGTGGTGAAGCTATGAAACCTTTAAAACTACTTCACCACGTGGAGACCAAGCAGCCTGCACTAAAAAAATAAAAGCCCTTGGAGTTTTTTTTAATTGAACATGAAAATCATAAGCAATTATTGAATTTTGCCATTTCATGAAATGTGCCCGCACTGCACTGAGAGCATCATTCTTAGTAACTAATAGCATTGCTAAAGCTAAGAAGCCTTTTACCATTGGTGAAGATTTGATTTTTGCCTGATCCTAAGGCCATTTGTTGTGAACACGGAGAAGCTGCAGTTCGAAAGGTAGCACATTCCCTTTTGTGGCTAGCATCACAGTACATGAATTGATGAAATAGTGGAGGATATTGAGGTATAAATGTTATAAAGAATTAATGAGTCACCGCAGTACGCAATCCAGGTTGACAAGTTTACTGATGTTGATGAGGCAACAGTGCTTGTTTCTGTGTGATATATTTTTAGAAGTACGTGCATGAGGATTTGTTACGTGTACTTTTGTTGCCAACCAACACCCCAGCTATAGAACTATTTAAGTCTTTGAATGGTTACATATCAGAAAAATTGAATTGGTTATTTTGTTTCACTAAATGCACGGACAGTGTGATTGGAATAATTGGACGGCTTTCTGATTTCACTGCTCGGTCAAAGAGGTCATTTCTGGATGTGAATCTACACACTGTATCATCCATAGAAACACTAGCTATCCAAAAAATGTCACCTACAGGATGTGATTAAAATTGTCAAACACTTTAAAGTACATGCCCTTACCTCTTATCTGCTTATGTAGCTCTGTGAGAAGATAGCGAGCACACATATCTTCTTTTAAGAAATGAGGTGGCTTTCTAAAGATAGTGCACTATCCAGAGCTCATACTTTCTGAGCACTGCTCCAGAGATTTTTTAAAGAAAAGCAGTCACCACTGGCAGCAGATTTCAATGAAAGATTATGGGTTACAAAATTTTCTTCATCATGTGACATATTCAATCTGCTCCATGAATCCAATCTGTCACTTCAGAGAAGAATGACAACTATATTCAGGTTGACAGATAAAGTGGCTGCACTCACCCTAACTGAAATTATGGGGCAATAAGTGAATATTAAGATTTTTGACATTTCAAAAATTATCAGAGATTTTTTTAAAAGATTAGGACAGGCACTTTTTTCTCCAAGCTACTGCAGCATAACTTCCCTCAGCTTTCAGAAGATTTTGAGCATGACTTCCCAACCACAAAAGACCTCTGAACTTAGAAGGAATACATCCATGACTCATTTGTGAATCAGCAAGGGAAACAACTTTGTCTGTACTAGAAGAGGATTAACTGCTCAAGATCACATGACAGTAAGCTTAATAGTATGTTTAAGACAACTTCAAATGTCCATATATCATGGCTTGTGTCTGGATCTCCCCCCAAAACTTTATGCAGTCATGGGGGGGCAGGTATTTCAAAGATGGCTGACTCTGGAATTTGTAATTGATTCATGGCCCGATGCTGGGATTAAGGGTGTGAGTGCAACACCAGCCCTAGAGTGGGTAGCCTGCGTACGATATAAGGGACAGAAAGAAGCTTGTCTCTACCCTTTTGTTGCTTTTCCTGTCTTCTGCCTCAATGAACTGGTACCTTTCCCCCAAGGGCCACCCTAATTTGCAGCCAGCCAACTGTGGACTGAAACCTCTACAAATTGTGAGCTAAATAAAGTTTTCTCCCTTTAACTCTGGGTGTCAGGTACTTTGTCTCAGCAACAAGAAAAGTAACTAAGACACCATACTTTTTGGATTACAGTCAGGGTAGAATATCTTGACTTTGTCCCCAAAGCATTGAAGAGCCCACTTCTGTTTCCAATATTTAACTTCGTAAAGCAGGGTTTTCTGCAGTGCTAGGAACCAAACAAGATTACAGAGTATAATGGACATAAGAAACACACTTTAGGTGTCATTGTTGCCCATCACCCCCAGGTGGTAGCCACTAGTTTCAGGAAAACAAGCTCAGAATTCTCACTGATTGCGCATTAAGCTGCATGATTATTTCATTATATAATACAATGTAATAATAATGGAATGAAGGTTCACAATAAATGAACTGCATTTAAATCATCATGAAGCCACTACCCTATGCAATCTGTTGAAAAATTATCTGGGCCCTGGTGCCAAAATCATTGAGGACTGTTACCTTAGAATATCCAATTATAGCTTGTAAATCAAAACTACACTGAGATTCTATCTCTCTCCAGTTAGAAAGGCTATCATCCATAAATCAAATAATAAATGCTGGCAAGGCTGCTGGAAAAGCAGAACCTTCCTACATAATTGGAGAGAATGTGAACTTAGTAAAACCACTATGGAAATCAGTATGGAGACACCTCAAAACTGAAACTAGAAATTCCATCCACCCAGCTCATCTTCTTCTAGGTATATTCCCCAAAGAGTTAAAGATACCATATTACAGTGATACATGAGTATTCATATTTATATGAGCACAACTCATAGTAGGTAAATCTTGGCAAGAGCCTGTATGTCTATCAACGAATGGATAAAGAAAATGTATACCCAATGTAGTTCTGCTCTGCCACAAAGGAAGATAATTTTGAGCTATTTGTAGGAAAAAGGAGGCACTTTGTTAAGTGAAATAAATTAGATACACAAGCTTAAATGTTCCATGGTGTCTTTTATACGAGAAACCCAAAGTACAAATAAAGGGCAAAATAAAAGGCAGATAATAGGAGACAGGGAGAAAGAACTTTTCCAAATAGGAAAGGGACCAAGAAATGGAGAAAGGAGGATAGATGGGAAAGAAGAGAAAGGGGATTTAAAAAAAAAACAGAATCAAAATGTGTTCTGCACATGCAGCAACTCCCCACAATGAATGTAATCACTACGCACTGTAAACATGTACTAAAAATAAAACTAGAATTTCCAGTTACTTCTATACTATTCCATATAGAAAATTCAGTACACAATCAAAACTAACCATCTGTGAAAATATTAATAGTAGTTAATTTGAAAACATTTGGGGGTAACTAAACTTCTAGCTTATTTTTAGTTTAATTCCATTCTATTCATAGAACAATGTGTACTGTCATTTGAAAATTGTCAAATCTTACCTATTGACTCAGTACATGATCAATTTTTATAGATGTTTTCATGTGTATTTCAAGAGAATATGTATTCTGTATCTGATGCTGTTATCCTATAAATAAACTGGGGCAATATTTTAAAATATTCTTTTGTACTAGTTTATTTTTTTGGCTTTATTTTCAGAAATTATTGAGGTTACTTCTTATACTGAATTTACTTTTCTGCATCTCCTTCTAGACCTGTCACATCCTATTTTTTTATTAGTACAAGTTTGCAGTATGTAATGATTAAGTTTATTGTGGGGAATTTGTACATGCACATAACACACTGAAATGCATTTTTTGTCCTTTTCCCCTCCTCTCACACCCTTCCCTTTCCAACTCATTTTCCCCTCCCTGTTTGCAAATGCTGTATCTACACATTTTTATCTTCAATGAGTTTTTAAATCCCTTTTCCTTTCCTTCCCTCCATCTTTTTTTTTTTTCTGTCTTTTTGAGACAGGGTTTCACTATGCGCTTCAGGCTGGCCTTAAATTCACAGTGATCCTCCTGCCTCAGCCTCCCCAGTGCTGGGATTACAGGTGCAAGCCACCATGCCCTGCTCTCTCTCTATCTGTTCATTTGAATAAGATCTCCCTACTTCTTAATATCTTTTATCTATCTCCTTATTTATAACTGGGAGAAATAATGCAACATTTAAACATATGTCTCATTTATTTCACTTAATTTCCTACTTTTTTGAAAATAGAGGCTATATTATATATACAATGTTGAGATGTCTATATGTTCCTCTTTGATACAACCTGTTATGCTGAAATAAGTATTGTTTATTATAACAGTTTATCCAATAAGTCTCCCATGTCTAATGTATGAATAACATCACTTTTCTTTGGTTAATTATTCCCTTGTAAATTCTCCATTGTACATTCTCAAATTCTGTTCTCAATTTTCAATAGGTCATGTGGTTAGCATTTAAGAATTTCCTTATTATATATATGGAATATAATGACAATTGTTACCTTTAAAATAGAGCATCTAATCTATTTATATTTAATTTTGTTTAATATATGTGGATTTGAAACTTGTGCATTATTTCTACATATTCTTTATAGTAATTATAATTATAATAGTGAAGGATACATTGCGTATAAAACAACATAAAGAATGACAAACAGTACCAACCACAAAACGTGGTCCCAAGGATAAAATGCATCCTCCCACCGATTACAAACATACAGAACCACAACATTAAGCTTAGAAACCTTGGCATACTCTCATAAAAATGTAAGGAAAACATGCCTTGAATTTAGGAATTTATTTATGGAACAATTAAATATAAATCTTGGCCATAATTGTATCAAATTTTAAAGCGAGTGCAGTGTCCTATAAGTCCATGTAATTTATAGGCTCAAATGATATAAATAGATCTATTTTCAATTATATATCAGAAGGTATTTTGAACCCAGTGAAGTCAATATTTAAAATTGTCATTGCCAATTACAGAGGGATAACTTAAGAGGATAATTTTGAAATTAGTTTCCACTAGAGATGTCACTTATGGGATGACGAATTTTAAAGCATGTTGCCTAATGCTGTTCGGCTACTTTATTGCATATTTTTCTACTGAGTGCCAAGAGGATTTCACTTGATGTGACTTCACATACTATATTTTAAAACTTTTCTATTTCATCAGACTACATCCATGATTTTCATCACACTCAAAAGATGTCCAGGCTCACTCTTGACTAAGAATCTAGTTTGGATTTCTTTACTAAGCTTCTCTTATTTTGCAACAATTCTGTGCTGGGAGTTGATTCATTTATAGAATTATAGCTTTTTTAATGTTTATAATATAATATATGTAACTATGTAAGAGTTATTCATTAAAGGAGATGGTGCCAAATTTTGTTTTGATCATGACAATAATACATTTACATTTGAAGTTGATTTCTAATTAAATATGGAATTACTGATATTGATAAAAATATTGACATATCTATAGACTTAGCTGCTTCCAAACAATAGGATGTTCAGATTTAGATTTTTTAATTTAGAGGAAAATCAAATAACCACTACTTTGTACCAGAGGCTTCAAACAGTAGTATTTTCAAATATTTTCAGAAGACTTATAATACCAATCAAGAATATAAACACAAAATAATTGTATTCCTTTTAATTGTATAACATATGGAATGTATACAAATTGAAATTTTCATGTGAAATTTGTCGAAGTACTTATATTCTGAATATGTTTTAGGAGGGGGCAAGGTGAAAAGATTGAATATTATGAAGGCTTTAAAATGAATTCAAAATGACTTCAAGTGCATATTTGAAGGATTTCAATACAGATCAAATAAAAAAACGTGATTCAAAACCTAAAAGTTACTAACACCAGTTCGTGAGTTTTACGGTAAATATGAATTATGTGTTAGGATTCAAATCAAGTCCTTGAAGCTTTCTGTTATCTGTACAAAACTTTCCTCTGTTGTCCTAGAGAGTTGCCAGTACCATGTCTTCTAGTAGAAGTCATGAACTATAATTAAAAATGAATGAGGACACAGTATAGCATCAGGATTTTGCAGGTTTATATTTTTAAAAAGCAAATATATTTTCTTTCTTTAGAGAAAGACATATGATATTATATGGGGAAATACATAGTTAAAAGACAACAAAATAAGGCCAAGTGTGGTGGCACATGCCTGTAATCCCAGCACTCAGGAGGCTGAGGCAGGAGGATCATCACAAGCTTGAGAACAGTCTGGGCTACAAAGTGAGTTCAAGGCCAGCCTGAACTGCATAGTGAGACCCTGTCTCAAAAAGACAAAAAAAAAAGTAAAATAAAATGAGATTGCCCCAGGATTACAGTGCTGCTGAGAGGACTGTGGGTCCACACTCCTTCAGTCTGCCATTGTCCCAGGACGGCAGTGCCAGTAACAGAAGTGTAAGTCCATGCTCCTTCCTTCCTCCATTGTCCCTTGGATGGAGGTATAGGCATAAGGAGTGTAAGTCCATGCTCCTTCTTTCCTCCACTACCCCAGTAAGTTGGTGCCAACAAAAGGGGTGTAAACTCACATTCCACCCTTCCTCCACTGGCCAAGGAGGTTGGTGCTACTGAGAGGAGACATTGGAGGAACAGACACCTCCTAGGAAAGCCTCAACATCAGTGATAAGGCTATCTAACTTTAGAAATCTGAAAGAATCAACACATAAAACAAAACAAAATAGAAAATGACAAGATGAAGAAGCAAAATGCAATCTCAAATGCCCATCTCACCCAGGATAAGTCCAGAACTCAAAGAGATAAAGGAAATCAGAAGCCAACAAATGAAACTCCTTAAAATGATAGCAGCAAAAGTGAAAAAACAAATGGAAGAGGCCATACAAAAATAATCTTCAAGGTGCAAAATGAAATGATTATCAAAATAAAAGACATCAAAGCAGACACAGATAAACAAATAGAGAAGCTCAGGAAAATGATGGAAATCATGAATGCCAGGCATAAATAAGAAATGGAAGCAGTGAAACAGATCCAAATAGAAATGCAGGTGATTAGAAGCTCCACTGAAAGTATATGCAGCTGATTGGATGAAGGAGAGGATAGAATATCAGATCTCAAAGACAGGAACATAGCTAGTGACCAGGAAAAGAAAGATATCTTAAAAATCACAAGAGACCATGAAAAACTAATCTGACAGCTACAGGATGAAGCAAACAGGAATCACATAAGATTGACTGGATCAGTGAGAAAGTTGGAGACAGTGCAAAATCCATTAAAAAAACTCTTCACAGAAATAATGGCAGAAAACTTCCCAAACATGAATGAAGAATTTGACATACAAATAAATGAAGCAAATAGAACACCAAATAGCCATGACCAAAATAAATCTACACCAAAGCATATAATAATCAGATTCAAGAAACTGAGTACAAGAACAAAATATTAAAAGCAGCTAGATAAAACAAACACATCACCCATATAGGAAAGCCCATTAGAATCACAGCAGACTTCTCAACCAAACTTTCAAATTAGTAGGAGCTTGGAGTGCAGTATTTCAAGCACTAAAGGAAAACAACTTTCAACCAAGACTGATGTACCATTTAAAACTATCTTTCAAAATTGATGAAGAAATAAGATACTTGCATGACAAAGAACAACTGTGGAAATTTATGACAACAAACCACCACAGAATGCTCTGAAAGACATATTAGAAAGAGATAACACAGACCACAAACACAGGGATACCGATAGAAAGAAGCTGCCAGGCATGGCAAGCAATGAAACAGAGCAGAAAGACAGGGAACAAACAAGAGGGAAACAACATGAAAAAGAAAAGGCAATATATAACAGTTATAACCATTAACATAAATGGTCTCAATTCACCAATCAAAAGAAACAGACTGGCATGATGGATCAAGAAGCAAGATCCTACAATATGCTGCATTCAAGAAACACATTTCACCCAAAAAGAAATTCATACAGCTAAGAATCAAAGGATGGATAACAATCCTTCATGCAACAGGAGCCTAGAAAAACGCAGGAAGGGTAGCTATTCTACTTGCAGATAATGCAAACTTTAAGCCAAAAGTGATAAAAAGAGACAAAGGTCACTACATACTCATTACAGAAAAACTGCAGGAAGAAGAGATAACAATTGTAAATATTTATGCACCAAACACAGGTTCACCTAACTACATAAAACAAATATTAACAGACATGAACAACCAAATAAGCACTAACACAACTGTAGCAGTGTTCTTAATACCCTACTCTCACAAAGGGATAGATCAACTAGACACAAAAATCAACCAACAAATATCAGAATTAAACCAAGCCTGTGAGCAAATGGACTTGGTATATGTCTACAGAGTGTTCCACACCAAAACATCAGAATACACATTCTTCTCAGTTGCACATGGGACATTCTCCAAAATAGATCATACAATTAGCTGAAAAAATATGTTTAAGTAAATGTAGAGGAATCGAAATCATCCCATGCATACTATCTGACCATAGCACAATGAAACTGGAAATCAATGACAAAGGAAACCACAAAAACGCTATTAACACATGGAAATTATACAACACCCTTCTGAACAACCAATGGGTCACAGAGGAAATTGAAGATGAAATTAAACAGCATATACAATTAAATGATAATGCCAATAAAATATACCAAAACTTATGGGACTCAATGAAACCAGTCCTGTGAGAAAAATTTGTAGCAATGAACTCACACATCAGGAAACAGAAGGATCTCAAATAAGCAACCTAATGTTGAACCTCAAAGTTTTTGAAAAAGAGAATAAATCAAACCCAAAGCTCAGACAAGGTAGGAAATTATACAGGTAAGAGTAGAAATTAATGCCACAAAGAATAAGAAAAAAATACAAAGAATCAATGAATTGAAAGGTTGGTTCTTTAAGAAAATAAATAAAATTGAGAAACCATTAGTGAACCTCACCAAGAAAAGGAAAGAAAAAACACAAATCCAAGCAATTAGGAATGAAAATGGGGAAATCACAAAGGATCCAACAGAAATCTAGATCATCAATACCTACTATGAGAACCTATATTCTAATAAGATGGAAAACACAGAAGAAATGGACAGATTCCCAGACACAATCAAATTGCCAAAATTATATCAAGAAGATATAAAAATTCTAAATAACCCTATACAGCCAATAAAACTGAAAAGATAATTAAAATTTTACCAACAAAGAAAAGCCCAGGCCCTGAAGGATTTACTGTTGAATTCTCCAAAAAATTTAGAGAAGAAATAATGCTAATAATGCTTAAACTCTTTAAAGAAATTGAAAGGGAAGCAGTACATAAAAGTCATTCCAGGAAGCAAGGATTACCCTGATTCCCAAACTAGAGAAGAACCCAACCAAGAAAGAAAACTGCAGACCAATCTCCTTAATGAACACGGATGCAAAAATCATTAATAAGATACTGATGAACAAAATGCAGTAAAATAATCAAGAAGATTGATTACACATCATGAATATGTAGGATTCATCCCAGGGATGCAGGGATGGTTCAATATATGCAAAGCAATAAATAAAATACACCATGTTCACAGAACAAAAGATAAAAATCACATGATCATTTCAATAGATGCAGAAAAAGCATTTGACAAAGTCCAACACCCATTCATGATAAAAAAAAACCCTACAGATAATTAGAATAGATGGTCTTTACTTCAAACTTATAGAAGCCATCTATGACAAACCAGGAGCTAACATCATATTAAGTGTCAAAAAATGAAAGCTTTCACTCTAAAATCAGGAATAAGAGAAGGATGTCCACTAACACCACTCCTATTTAATATAGTTCCAGAAACATTAGCCAGAGGAAAAATTAGAAGGAATAAAGATAGTAAAGGAAGAATTTAAATTATCAGTTTTTGCAGATGACATGATACTCTACATAGAGGACCCTAAAAACTCCACCAAAAAACTTGTAGTTTTAACCTCCAAATTCAGTAGTACAGTGTGATACAAAGTCAACACTCAAAATCAATAGCATTCCTGTTCACTAGCAACAAACTCAAAAAGAGAGAAATTAGGGAAAGAATACCCTTCATGATAGCATCTAAAAACATGAAATACTTAGGAGTCAATCTAACAAAAGATGTAAAAGATCTGCATAGTGAAAATTACAGTACCCTAAAAAAGGAGATTGAAGAAGATATCAGAAAATGGAAATACACCCCTGGTTCTTGGATAAGAAGACCCAACATAGTGAAAATGGCCATACTCCCAAAACTGCTTTACAGATTTAATGCAGTCCCAATCAAAATACCAATAGCATACCTCACAGATCTAGAGAAAACATTCCTGAAATTCATTGGAACCAAAAAAGACCTAGAAAAGCAAAAGCAATTCTAAGCAACAAAGGCAAGTCAGGGGGCATCACAATACCAGACCTGAAATTATAATACAAAGCTACTATGATAAAATCAGCATGATACTCCCAGAAAACAAACAGGCAAGAGAATCAGTGGAACACAATAGAAAATGCAGACAGAACCTCAAACACACTCAGCTACCTTTTCTTTGACAAAGGAGCTACACATTTTCACTGGAAGAGTCTCATTAATGAATGGTGCTGGAAAAGCTGGTTTTCCACATGCCAAAGATTAAAACTACACCTATGTCTATCACCATGCACTAAACTAAAGTGAAAATGGACCAAAGATCTAAATATTCAAATAAAAAGACTAAATTTGCTGGGAAAGAAAATAGGCAGAATTCTCGAAGACATAGGTGTAGGAAGAAACTTCATGAACAAAACCCAGTCTGGAAGGGAAATAGTAGAAACAATCAACAAAAGGGATCTCACCTTATTACAAAGTTTTTGCACAACAAAAGAAGTCAACAGAGTGAAAAGACAACCCACAGAGTGGGAAAAAATTATAGTCAGTTGTCCCACAGAAAAAGGACTTATATCTAGAACATACAAGGAATTGAAAAAAAGCAGAACCCCTCCCAAATCAAAGCCCCAATCCACAAAAAGGCATCTGAGATGAATATGCATTTCTCAGATGAAGAAATGCAAATGACAAATAAATACATGAAAAAATGTTCAAAATCATTGGTCATTCAAAAGATGCAAATTAAAACAACACTGAGATTCCATCTCACCCCAGAAAGAATGGCTATCATCAAAAAAATCAATCGATAACAAATGCTGGAGGAGGTGTGGAGGAAAAAGGAACTCTTCTCCACTGTTGGTAGGAATGTAGACTGGTGCAACCACCTCAGAAATCAGTGTGTAGATTTCTTGAAAAACTAGGATTAGCAGTCCCATTCACAAGCTAGTTCTTCTGGGTATCTTCCCAGAAGAATTAAAATATCGTACCATAGCAATATATGTGCACCTATGTTTATAGTAGCACAATTTGTAATAGCTAAATCTTGGAAACAACTCAAATGCCCATCAACTGACGAATTGATAAAAACGATGTGTTTTTTTTTATTCAGGGTAGTGCTACTCAGCCATAAAGAAGGATAAACTAGAGACTTTTGTAGGTAAATGGACGCAACTTGAGACCATACTCATAAGTGAAATAAATCATGTGTGTAAACATCACATTGTCTCAATAGTGTGAGAAAGTGAACATGTAAATAAGATTCAAAATGTATAATAGATATTGTGAATTGGGCAGAAACTATTCAAAAAGAAGACAAACTCTGAAGGGGGAAATGGGTAAGGAAAAAAGGGAAGAAGAAAACAATATATGTATACACAATATAGTAAAGATAGTCATACAGCTAGTTTCTCTTAGTTCATTGAAAAGGAAGATTTGTGCTAATATTTTTAGGACAAGATATCATGTCTATATCTTGTACTCTGAATAACTACTACAAAGACAACCACATGCAAAGTATCAACTATTGTAACTGTCCTACTAACCTGTTCTGAAACTCGGTTTCATTGTTATATTTATCTTTTATTTGCTTTAAAATTTAAAAATAATAAGATAAAATGAATTTATATTTATTAATTCAATATGTTATGGGAAATTACCTATCTATCTATTTATTTAGATATCTATAGAGAAAGAGATATGAATGCCAACAAATGTATATATACTTACACTTCAGCAAAAGAAAAATGTATAAATATATTAATAGTAAATTTGTTGAGAAATCATGAGATTAATACAAGTTACTTTTGGCTTTTACAATAATAAGAGGTGGTCAAAGTTGTGGCCATTAGCTTCTAGTCATTTATTACTATGATGAACTGTTGTTTGGGTAATCTTGGTCATTGAGATTGCTACACATGTATTTTCAATTTCTTCTCGAAGGCCCAGCAGTGTAATGGTCTTTCTGCAATAATACATCATCTTTTATGGTCCCCCCTATGAGGGTAATAACAAGTGTTGAAAAAATATCATACTATTTTTCTTTTACTGAAGTGTGTATGTATTTATATTTGTCAGTCACCCTGTCAGTTGGTCAGTCTCTCTCTCTCTCTCTCTCTCTCTCT
>NW_004955531.1:3580744-3689898 GCF_000276665.1 Chinchilla lanigera | reverse complement strand
TATATATATATATATCTGTGTGTATATGTATATCTCTAAAAGTTGCTGAAATAGTACACAGAGTTCTTTTATATTTATTTATCATTATTGAATTTACCCAAATCTCATCATCTTATGTAACCATAGTACTACTATCAGAACCAGGATATTATTACTGAATCATCACTAGAATACTAGTGATGAATCTATAAAACTCATTCAAATCTCACCAGTCATCACATTAGTGTCCTTAGTTTTCAAGATCTAATCCAGAATCCCACATTGCATTTATTTATCATGTCTTTCAACATGGGGAATTGTCTTTTTTGAAAAGTACTAGCTAGTCATTTAATTCAATATCTCTCAGTTCAAATTCGATGCTCCTCATGATGAATTCTGGTTACGCACTTTTTGCAAGGAATATCACAGAGATTAAGGAGAGTTCCTCTCAGTGCATAATGTCAATGAGTTCATGACATGAATATACCCTGTTAGTTATATTACTGATGACATTTTCTTGATCATTTGGTTAAGAAGGTATTGGTTATGTAGCTCCTCTGTAAAATTAATACTTTCTTCTTTGTATATGAGGAGTATCTTGATATGTTGTATCTTTAGGAGAAAATAAATTTGAACTATGTAAATATCTTCTGTTAGGGAATTTGTCACCAATTCACAAATATATTAAGCATTATTAAAGCACCCTATGTAGA
Organism: Chinchilla lanigera; assembly: GCF_000276665.1. Lineage (NCBI taxonomy): Eukaryota > Metazoa > Chordata > Mammalia > Rodentia > Chinchillidae > Chinchilla > Chinchilla lanigera. The sequence continues at coordinate 3,689,206 of NW_004955531.1, read as the reverse complement.
AATTGTAGCAAAAGCCTTAATAAGAAAGTAATAATTCTAAAGAAAATAATAAATTTAATATGTAATTTCATTCATGTTGCCAACAGAATATTTTCCATGGAAATATTTACTTATTGGGATGGTCTATTGTTATTTTACATACATTTAATAACATATCTGCAAAAGCAAAGATAAACAGCTGAACAGAAAAGCATAAGAAAATATTCAAGGCATATAGGAAAATACCTTTCCTTCAAATTCTGCTGGTCAGAGAAACAAGACCAGTATATCTCAGGAAAATCAGTGTAGGAAAAACAGAAAGATGGCTCATTGTTTAACCTTCTGTATATTACAGGAAAATTCTGTCTTAAATGTTATTAGCTTGCATAAAAATATTCTTATTAAAATTGTCCATGATAATCCCCTTCCACTCCATATTATTACATGTAAGCAAAGTTCTTATATTATTTACATAACAGTTTGTGGGCTAGATTTAGTCCATGGAGCTACAGTCTGCTTGTTCTGATCAGTTAGAATAGAGTTTGTGAACCTTGATACTGCCCATAACTGGGGTCAGATAATTCTTGATCATACTGGGTTGCTCTGTTTATTTTAGGATACTGAGGACTATTCCTGGTCTCTACCAATTAGATGCCAGTAAAAGCTCCTTCAGCACAAGTGACAAGCACACATCTCTACACATTGTCCAATATCATTTAGGTAGCAAAATCACCCCTAGTTGAGAACCTTTACCCTCCAAGCCACCTGGCAGAGAGGAAAGACTTATTCTAGTGTTTTCTCCACTTTTATTTGGGGTATTTTGTATGCACTTATGATCAATTCTTAGTTTATGACTTTTCCTGCACACATATTGGGATACATAGAAGCTCAAAAAAATCTCCAAGACCCTCTATTCTGTGTCTTCGCATGTTTCCCAAGTATTCAAATTGGTCTGTCTTTTCTCTACTTTTCACAGTCTTCTACTTGTTTTATATTTTGCCATTATCTTCTCTGTGTTTTAGGTGCAATACCTGGGGAGAAATAGAATGAAATGTGCTCACACTATCTTAGCGTCTCAGGTAAGAATTCTTCAAAGATGATGCCTGTCTGAGGCATATCCTGGTTAAGGTTATACATTGAGGAGTGAAGTAGCATGAATTCAATTTCTGAATCTACTATTAAAAGGGTGTGAAAGCTTAGGCGGGATATACAACTTCTTGTTACTTAGTTTTTACAGATGTAAAATTATACAACATTAATATACAACTCATAGTTTCATGTAATATAATCCTCATTTAATTCAGAAGGGTTAAATGAGTTATTATGCATAAATAATATTGGCTAGTATTTTTATGTAATAAAAACATACTATCATTAATATAATTTTTATTACAACTACCTGGAAAATCATTGACAAGCAAATCTACAAACCATGCCAGTTATTAGTAACACTCCATATACCCACCTGATCTCAAAGTGAAAGCAAGAATCATTAAAAAGAAAAACTTCAGCTGTGATTTTAGTATTTGAAGAGATGAACTTGAATTCAAGTTAATTTAATGCAAGATTTGAGAGAGTTGGGAAAACAGAGCATTTGGTATCTTAAGTGTTTCAGATTAGGAAGATTTAAATTCCTAATCATAATAAGTACAATACAGTGTTTTTCTTTAAGAAACCCCAGACTCCAGGACAGTAACAGAGAAAGGACTGGTGTTTCATTAAAACTATACTGACATTGTTGTCTTCAACAAAGTTGCTCAGATTACCAGATGTAAGAATAAAAGATATAGCTACCACTGTTAATCTCTATCATTTGGTTTGAAACCCTGTATCATTTTTAATGCCCTTGCTTTGTGGTGTTTGTATTTTGCTATTGTTCTTTTTTGGTACTATTTTCTTCAAAATAAAAAAAAAAACTATACTGACATTCTCATTCTCTCTCTCTCTCTCTCTCTCTCTCTCTCTCTCTCTCTCTCTCTCTCTCTCAATATTCACTTCCTAGGCAAGGGAACACGTTAATCTCTTTTCATGGAAGGACTTTCACCTCTGGTCAACCTACAGAGGAGAGGTTCTTTCTATCCTTTAAAATTCGTCATCTGTTATCTAAGGTTATAAAGCTTAACACTGGGGAAAAAAATCCACACTCACATGATTCCCACAGCAGAAGAGAGAAAAACGATGCACTGAATATAAAACATAACAAAAATTAGGTGAAAGAGTGAAGACAAACATTTGTATATAAACATAGAAATGGGATCAGTTAATGTATTAGAAATAAAAGGCTAAGCAGATAACAGTTATGGATACATGGTGTATCAAACAAGTATATCTAAAGTGGTTTAAAAGTAAAAGTACGAAATGAGCTATGCCACAATATTCATATTGGGCAATGTAGAATTCTTAAATAAGAAAAAGGAAGACATTTTATAGGGATAAAGATTGCTATCTACATTGATGATACAACTTTGTGATTAACATTTAGTTTCTGAATAACAAAATATGAAACACTCCAAGAAAAAAAAAAGAAAGAAAGAAAGAATGAGAAACAGACCTTAACCCCAAATGAAGAATAGGGAATGAATCACAATATCTTTTAGAGTAACCATATAATTTACAGAAAAAATCTAGTAGGATTAGTATGGTATTATTTTATTTTGAATCGTCACAGAAGCGAGTCTTAAAACAAGATTTCCAGTTAAATTTCTTAGGAAAGATAAAAGTGACAGAAGTTATATAGGAAAGAAAAGCATTCAATAATAGGTGAATAATGTACCTACAACAGATTAATCACACAGAAAACCTCTGAGAAACGATATAATATATGAGCAAATCTTCCCACGCCAGCAGTCGTTGATTGGGAGTTACTACACATGTATTAGGCATTTCACACTTCTGGCCTGCTGCATGGAAACAAAACAGGCTGCTAAGAATTCAGTAAGATCTTTGTTCTAGAAACAGAGACACTGGTAGTTGGAATTTTGAAGGAGCATGATGAAAACTGCAGCATCAGAGGGAATATGGCATGGGCATTTTTGGAACTGGCTGTATATATGATACTTTATGTAACCTGATGCTAACAATAAATTTAAAAAGACAGTAAAATAATTACTAACATTAAACAATGTATTAGATTGTACAGAAAACCACAATAAATTTTAATGTGTAAACAACAAAAAGCCTTTTTTTTTTTTTTTTGGTTTTCCTCCGGTACTGGGAACCAAACTCACGACCTTGCGCTTGCCAGGCAGGCGCTTTGCCGCTGAGCTAAATCCCCAGCCCCGAAAAAGCCATATTATTATCTCAATGGTATAATATTTAACATTAAGAGAAGGGATATTTAAAATCATCTCAAAATATTTCAAAATGTGTATAAGTACTATTGTACATCATTTAAGAGAAATAAAAATCAATAATGAAGACTATAGAGGCAATTTTGACTAATGATTTATATTTTACTACATAATGCTACAGCTATGCTCAGTGAAAAACATCCATACTCTTTAACTTGTGTAATCCCAACACAAATAATATTTTTACAGTGGTTACACTTTCAGTGAAAATCATTTTAGAAAAAATAACAAAATATAATCATCAAAAATAACAAAGGAGAAAAAATTAAAATATTTGTTCAATATTATTAGAAAGTATAAAACTAGTTATTATATACATTTGAAATAATATTAGACTAATGCATAAAAAGGACAAAATACCTTGTTTGATCAAAATTAGAACTAAGGAAAGAAAGAATAACAAAGGAAATTAAAATATGGATCAAATATTTTTAAAATAACATGTAAAAGCCTTCAAAAACTAGACTTAAACGTTATTAACAAATTACCAGGGTCAATCCCAAAAGAGATAGAAAATATGAACAAATCAATTCACAGTGATAGCATGTGAGTTGATTTTTAAAAATTGAGAAACTATCTCATAAATATTAAAAGGCTGAGATTGTTCATAGAAAATGATTTCAAACTAAAAATTTTAAATTTTTAGGGCAGTGATTAAGGTGATGCTTAATAATGTTTTATGGTGTCAGACAAATACTGATGAAAAAATTCAAATGAACATAATATCTAAGAAAGAATTAATAATATCTAAGAAAGAAGTCAAGTGTTAGAAAAGAATTAATAATATCTAAGAAAGAAGTCAAGTGTTAGAAAAGAATTAATAATATCTAAGAAAGAAGTCAAGTGTTAGAAAAGAGTAGATATTTATATACTAAAATTGTTATATAACTTTTAAAAAAAGGATTATACATGTTATATCTACGTGTGTAGTACCTGGGCACCACATTTTAGGCACACAATAAATTTTGATGGTATAAATGAATAAAAAGTTTTTAGTGATAAAACATAATTTACTAAAATATATACATTCTTCACTAAATTCTGTATTATTCTATACATATGTATAGACATATGTAATTCAAGTGGTTTAGAGAAAATATTTATGATTACAATATTACATGGAAATATACATAAAATAATATTGTCTTGATTTTTAAAAACAATTTCTATGTTTCAAACTAAGGAAAGCAACATGCTTAATTAAAATCACACTAGAATAAATCCATGAAAATGTAGAAAAACTAAAGAGCCCCAAATAGTAACACCATTCTTTAAACTTCTTCTACCAGTCAAGGCAAATGTAAGCAGTGTGCATGTGTGTGTGTGTGTGTGTGTGTGTGTGTGTGTGTGTAAGAGACAAACTAAAATAGAAAAAATGTGTGAAGTTTATAATCAGATAGGTATATGAAAGAAATACAAATGCCTAATAATATAAGAGAATATTTCATTTCTAATTAAAGAATTGAAAATATTAGATTTAAAGATCTAATTGGTAACATTTCAAAAGTTAAACAGAATTGATTTGGGAAAGATATGGGAAAGTTTATTTTAAAACTACCAGTGTCTAAACAAGTTGGAGATTTTGGAGGCTGGTTTTTTAACATGCAAGAAAATTTAAACTCCAGAACCTCCTTGTCTCATCATTTTTTTCAGGTAATGTTTCCATACTCTTATTCAAAAATTATGAAAGGACTGTGCATTATATTTTTTAATTTTGTGTTTATTTTAACTATTTACTAGTCCAATTATTTAAATATAAGAAGATCAAAAATTGCGTATTTTTCATTACTTCTTAGATAATATAAGAGGAAATATAAAAAAAACTTTGTCAAAATATTCAGTGTAAGAATTGGCTGGTTGAAATGACACCTGCCTGAGTGATGCTAGGGATATTCAGTACATAAACAAAAACGGTGCATCAGTGATGCCTAAACTGTTAAGTGTTTAGCATAAAAAATTAAACTATTTGTCCAACAATTTGGGAATAATCAGGAACATATGTGCACTCATGTAAAGGAGCAAGGTAAAATCTTTAAAAGAAAAAAGACTTAAGAGAATTTCACATTCCCCTGTATAATGTACTTAGTTATAGGTATATATAGAAAGAATTAACCATATGTATAAGGAAAGATGTTAAGGTGCATGATAAGAAAACTTAAAAGTTTTTAATTCATTATTTCATATACTTTTATCATGTGCATATGTATATATTTGTTTATATGTCTTCCTAAATATTTATATATTGTTTAGAAATTTAAACATTGTGTATTACAACTTATTAGAAAAATATTAACTGTGTGCTCCTTTTAAATATTTATATTACTTGGTATTGATAATAAAAAATAATAATGTAACATTTTTAAGAGCCATCATTTATAGCTAATTATCCTAAGAAATCACTACATTTTAAATCTACAATATCACAATCAAGCTTGCCTTCATAACTTTTTAAAGAGGTGGTGTTACAGTTTAGACTTAAAATGTTCCCCAAGTGTGTCACATTTGGAGCTGGATCCTAGTTGGAAGCATGACCTGCAAGAATACATTCTTTTCCCTTGTTCTTCTCTCTTCTGTTTCCTGGCTGCCACGTGATGAACAGCCTCCCTCTGCCATGGCATTCTGCCATGCTGTGTCTTCCTCTCAGTCTGCAGACCATGGAATGAACCCACTGAAACTGTGAGCCAAAATCAGCATTTTATTCCAGTGTGCAGAAAGTGACCAATACAAAAAATTGGTATAAAAAATTGGGGTTATTTCTCTGACTGTAGCTGACCATATGGTTTAAAGGTATTTGGAAATAATTTGTGGGAGTAGTTTGGAGATTTATGGAGATGTGGGCTAGAGAAACCTTAGAATGCTGTAAACTGAGCTTGAGGGGAGAGTCTGGTAAGAGGTCAGACGACCAGAATGCTGATAGGAATATGGACCGTAAAGGGCAGGCTCATGAGGTTTCAGATGACAATGAGTACCTTATTGGAAACTGGATGAATGGCTGTATGTATTTATTTTCAGCAAAGAATTTGTCTATGCTTTGTTCCTATCTTAAGGGTTTCTGTGAGGTTGAAATTAAAGGAGGTGGAGTAATTAATCTGGTAGAGAAAAATTTCAAGTTTTCATGTTTATGTTGTGGCATGGGTACTGCTGCCTTTTTTTTAAGCCAGATTCATAGGGAGCTGGTGAGCAATAAAACAACTGAATGATTTAAACTATTTGCAGTTTCACCAATAAAGGAAGCATTTGCAAAAGGAAAGCATGGTTGTTGAAAAGATTAGCATTAGAAAGAATCCAAGTACTTTGTATAAGAACAAGAAGAAAGATAGTTTCAAGGGAATCTCAGAAATCAGCAAGACCCACCCATGGCAGAGTCAAGAGTGCAAAAGCATAGGTATCTTTTTCTGAGAAGACACTTCCTGGAATGTTAGTTCATGAAGGTCTACCTAGGTAAGTGTATCCTTGCATTCAGCCACACAGGTTCTCAGAGGCTACTGCAGCTATGGTCCAAGGGGCCCAGCTACTGCTTGAGCTAACAGCAGCCCTTGGCATCATTCACATGGTATTGGTTTTCAGAGACGCAGAATGCAAGTGTTATGCAGTCATGGTGGCTTCCACCCAAATTTCAAAAAAACGCATGGGAGGCCAGATAAAAATGTGTGATAAGATGTCAGTTGTCCATGAGAGGGCTGTGCATGGTATTATGACAGCAAAGCTAAAGGATCAGTAGAGACATCAGGATGCTGGAGATACCAAAAGCATGGAATATTTGCTGAGAAAAGCTACAGACAGTGAGATTTTCTCCACTTCAAGAGAGTGGCCCTCTGGGTTTCAATCAGCAGGCCATAAGGTATGTGCTACTTAAGCCCTTTGGAGCTCACAACTTATCAAGTGCTGGTCATACATGTCCAAGTAGCTAGTTATACAGCTAATGTTTTCTGTGCTTGTTTTTTGATCTTGCTTTGGTCCATTTTCTATTTCTCTATTTCTTCCTTTAGCAATAGGATTGTTTACCCTTTTCCATTGCATTTCAGAAGTGTTTTACATTTTTTTTTTTTTACTTTTATTGGGCACACAGCTAAGAGTCTACTTTCTTGTCCTCGGCACACCTTTTCTCTCTTTGCTTCCTGGATGCCATGTGGCAAAGAGAGTTCTTTTGCCATGTCATTCTCCCATACACTTTCTGCCTTGTATCCAGATGACCATGAACTGAATCTACTGAAATTATGAACCAAAATAAAGATCTCCTCCTTTAAGTTGTAGATGTCAGATATTTTGTCCCTGGGATGGGAATGTGGCTAATACAGCCTTAACAACATTTTTGTTATGATAAGGATAAAAAAAATAGTTTTCTATAATGAAAGCCACTTATTTTAAATGTCACAATATGAAGTTCCAAAAAATGTCAAAAATTTTCTAAATGAATATGGATGAGTGGCTTTTTCAAATGTTTTGACAAAGTAAACAAATGTGCATTACTATTCTTCAGCAAAGCCACTGAAAAGTCCTACTGTTATTTTTTTCTGGAAGGCTATCTACATTCAATTAGGAAATAAAACCTTTTATGGTAGATATGAGTGTTAAAGATAGTATATAAAGATTTAGAGATTTGACTGTGTATTTGTAAAAGTAAGTAGACACTAGAAATTGCTGGTGCTTCCTATTTATGGTTCATTTTTTCATTCATATTATTTCATTAGAATTAAAAATACTAGCAACAGTGAGCAGTATAATAAGCAAATCACAATCTGGTTTATTTCACAAAATGTATTTAACTTCTTTTAAACTCTATAGCTAAATATAATAATATTATGACCATGATCTGTCTTTAAAATATTGATGAGTAATTTTATCCACAACTAAACACAATAACTAGGATGCTTGTTCTCATACCCAACATCAACAGTACAAATTTGTCACTCATGAATAAAGCTGCCAAGCTGTTGAGCTGAGTGCCACCTTAAAGGGGAATTTGAACCTTCCTATCAATAGATATGCAATATGAATGATGAATCTGACTATATCCCAGAACATATCTTTTTAAGTAAACGATAGAGGACAGGTAAAGCAAAACCAATATAATTGCAGTGAAAATATATGCTAGGAAAAGAAAAAAAAGAAACTTCTAATGCTTCTTTTTTTTTTTTTTTTTTTTTTTGTTTGTTTGTTTTTTGGTTTTTCTCTGGTACCGGGAACCGAACTCACGACCTTGCGCTTGCCAGGCAGGCGCTTTTGCCGCTGAGCTAAATCCCCAGCCCCTCTAATGCTTCTAATAGGTCAGAGGATCAATGGAACAGATTAGAAGATGCAGAAACAACTCCAAACACACTCAGCCACCATACATTTGACAAAACACGTTCACTGGAAGAAAGATAGCCTCTTTAATAAATGGTGCTGAAAAACTGGAGTTCCACATGCTGAAGAGTAAAACTAGACCCATGTCTCCCACCATGCACTAAACTAAAATCAACACGGATCAAAGATCTAAATATCAAAACAAAAACACTAAATCTGCTGGAGAAGAGAATAAAGAGAACTCTTAAAGACTTAGGTATAGGCAAAGACTTTATGAAGAAAACCCAGACTGCACAGGAAATATTACAAATAATCAACAACTGGAATCTCGTCTTGTTAAAAAGCTTTTGCCCAGCAAAAGAAATCATCAACAGAGTGAAGAGAGAATCCACAGAGAGGGAGAAAAATTTGTCAGCTGTTCCTCAAAGAAAGATATCTAATTGTTGTGGTTTTTGTCTGAATGTCTCCCCAAAGCTTTATGCAGTCATGGGGTGGACTTCTAGAGTTTATGATTGATTCATGGTCCAGCGTTAGAATTATGGATGTGAGTTCTATATCCGCCCTGGGGTAGATCATTTGCATACAATGTAAGGGAGGGAAAGAGGCTGATTGCCACTGCTCCTCCCTTCTGTTCTTGTTGCTTTTGCTATCTTCCACCCCCATGAACTTCTACCATGTACCACTCTGCCTTGGAGCCAGCCTAGTATGGACTGAAACCTCCACAAACTGTGAGCTAAATAAAACTTTCCTTCCTTAATTTTGGGTGTCAGGTATTTTGTCCCAACAACAAGAGAAAGGTAACCAAGACACTAATATAAAGAACTCAAAAAATATCAGACCCACTCCAAGAATGGGCTTCTGAAATGACTAGACACTCCTCAGATGAAGTAGAAATGGCAAATAAATATATGAGAGAATGTTCAACATGATATACGAGAGAATGTTCAACATCATTCAAGGGATGCAAATTGCAACAACACTGAAATTCCATCTCACTCCACAAAATATGGCAAATATCAAGATATCCACCAAAGCAAATGCTGGTATGGCTGTAGGGAAAAGAAACTCTTCACTATTGTTTGTGGGAATCTAGACTGGTACAACTACTGTAGAAATCACTGTGTGTGGAGATTCCTCAAAACTTAAAACTTTTTGACCCAGATATTCCCTTTCTTGGTATCTTCCTGAAAGAATTAAAAGCATCATACCACAGCAATCTATGCACACCCATATTAATACCAGCAGAGTTTGTAATAGATAAATCTTGAAAACAGTCAAAATGCTCATCAACCAATGACTGAATAAAGAAGATTTTTTAAAGTATGTAATGGAGTAGTACCCAGCCATAAAGAAGGATAAATTGAGACATTTACAGTTAGATGGATGGACCTTGGGGCCATACTCTTAAGTTAAATAAATTGGACAAATATGGATAAATGTTGCATTCTTTCTCTGCTGTCAGGAATTGAAATTGTAAAGAAGGACCAGAACATACACTAGACATTATGAAATAGAAAGTGCTCAGTTGAGAAGGGTAATTAGGGAATGGGTGGGGGAAAGGAGGGTAGGGCAAATAAAAATAAAACAAGATAAGATTTAAAAACTAGATACAAAAATAGGTCACTATTTCTGCCCATTAACTCATTCTAAGTACCCATTTCTTACATATAACCTTTTGTGATATTATTTTTGATTTAATTTTTATTACATGGGATCCATGAAAAAAATTTTTATTTAACTTTAATATACAAATCAGGATGTAAAAGTTGTTATTATGATACTTGACTGAAAGCTTTACTACTCTTGTTACAAATAACCTAATAAAAGTAGTGTCTAAAGCAAAAAAAGAAAAAGACATTTTACATGACCTCCTATGACAGAAATTAAGACAATATATGTGAAGAGCAATTTAGATATCCAACATTCAAAGTGTATTTGTGCAAAATACTAAGCAAGAGTATTGTTAATCCCCCAAAATCGGCGTATGTTCCATTGTAAGAAAATAAATACTACTTACAGGCCTGAGGGACTGAAAACAGCTAAATCCAATCAACTCTTCAAACGTCTTCAGAGTAAGTATAGGTAGACATTTACTGTTATGTTCAAAAAAAGGGTCAACACACAATAACTAATTGATTCTATGAGAATATAATATCACTAATTTGAAGAGAAACAGGGTAGGAATATTCATAAATATGCATGGAAACATAGTAATAGGTAAAAACAGTTCATCATTCCACAGGATTTGACATATATTTAAGCTGCTATTCAAGTTTGAACCTTCCTGAAAAAGTTATTCTTAGTTTTCCAAGGTTTCAGTAAATAGAACCAGCAGCTATTTTTGCTAAGTTGACTGAAAATATTTTCATAGATCACCAGGAAATAAAAACAGAGTAACAAACCAACAACTTGGAAAGTGCACTCAAAATACTGACAGCTATTAATAAAATCACCTTCAGTTTTTGACGGACTTATATATCCAACTGTCAACATTATACATCTACTTAGGGGTTTCATTGACATGGTTCAAACAAAAAGTCTGAAATACCCACTTCCCTGAAAAATCTTTACTTGCTGGCTTTGCCATCTCAGTTAAGAACAATTCCATCTTTCTAATTGCTCAGGCCAAAATTCTTGGCATGATCCTTTAGGTCTCAGTTTGCCTCGCACACCTCATGTCATCAATCAGAAAATCTCTTGGGCTCTACATAGTGGATGCTGTGATGTACTGTCTAGAATCCCCTTCAGAACCAAAGGATGTATCTCCCTAGCTGTCGAGTGGTACGATAGACAGCTCTAGTATACCAGCCTGCTTCAAGAATTGCCTCAGGTAAAGGAATTAGCTTGCTCAAAGTCATTCTCACAGATCAGTATAGGGGGGAAAAGGCCTGTCTCCTTTCCTTCAAGTCTGGATAACTATAGGGACCTCCCAGCTTTAGAGCTGCCTACTTAAGTGTATGAGGTTTTGCTAACACTGTGTTACACTGCAGTTTCCCCTTCTATTACGTGCTGCTCTCCTGCAATCCTTCTGAAAGGCGTGGATGTAAAGAACACTCCTTGAGGAAGTTTCCATACACATCATGTTCAAGTCTGTTTTTTCGAGAACCCACCTTTGAGAGCTGGGACCAGGAATGGTCAGAGAGAACAGTCAATAGGATGGGATATTCAACTGTTTGGCTGGCAATGAAGATTCCCCCACTGATGGTAGGTAGAGCACACATAGATCCAGGACAAAGGTAACAATGACATTGTTAAAATTTATACAATGGTGAACTGGGGCAGAATTTAAATGAAAGGAAATGAGCTTATGATTTATAAGCCATCATCAGGTATAGAGAAAAATTAGGGAAGTAATTACTATAAAGACAGTGGAATAAGGTAGATGAACACTGGGCAAAATTGACATTTGGAGAATTATTTTAAAGGCTGATTGTGACCAACTGACAATTAAAATCTAAGTATCAACATCAGAACCTTATAAAAAGGCTCTCTCGTGAATGCAGCTGGTGGGCAACTAGGCCTGAGAATTACTTGTGTATCTTGCAGAGCTTGAAGAAAGGTTAAATTTTCCAAGAAAGAATAGGGCTCTTCTAGTAATATACTGTAGAAATGACCCCTAAAAGCATAGGATAGCAATATGTAATATAATAGCCATTGTTAATTTCCTATCATCTTGTTTTGAAATTCTGTACCATCTTTATTGTTTTTGTGTTATTTTACTTTTATCTTTGTTGTTCTTGTTTTGTTTTCTTTTCTCTTAAAAAAAAAAAGAATACGCTTCTTTTTCCCTATAGATGTCCTGACATTTGTTAATATTCGACTTCTTGATGACAGCCTTCTACATTTTTGGCAGGAATATATATAGCACAACCAATATAGAGATGTGAAGATTCCTTAAAAAGGTAAACATAGTAATTCTATTCAACCCAGCCATTTTCCTTCTAGATATAAAGTCAGCATATTACAGTGATGCACGCCTACCTCTATTTGTAGCAGCACAACTCATAATAACTAAATCTTAGAAACAGCCTATGTGCCCATTAACAGATGAATGGATAAAGAAAATGTGGAGTAATAGAGTACTATTCTCTCCTAAAGAAGGATAAGCTGCAGACATTTGTCATAAATGGATTCACTTCTCGATCATAATGTTAAGTGAAATAAATCAGACACACAAGACTGACCATAGCATGGTTTCTTTTATGAGAAGCCCAAATTATAAAATAAAATAGGAAGTAGGGAGATCTTTATCAAAGAGGAAGGGGAACAACAGGTAGAATGACAGGGAGGGAAGGAAGATAAAAGAAATGTAAGAGGAACAGTGAATTGCAGAAATAGAACTTTTGCAAATGGCAAGGGGAACAAGAGTTTGAGGGGGCATCGAGGGATGGGAGGAGAAGGGGATAGAAAAGAATGAAGCTGTGCTATGTACATGCATAAGCTCCCTACAATAAGTAATCATTATGTACTGCAAATTTTTAAAAAGTAGAAAGTAAAACATTTTTAAAACAGAAAAATAGGTCTGCAATGCTAAGATGAATGGACATACAAATTAGTACATATCCACACAACATAGTAATACTAAGTAACAAAGCCAAGCCCTGATAGAGCATGGAAGAAATGTGAAATCATGCTGGTAAGTAGTACATTATATCTTGAACTGATGTGAAATTTTTAGAAAAAAAGACACAGAAATCAGACGAATGGTTGCTGGGGGGTTGGGTGTGAGGACTGACTGCAAATGTGAATATATAAACTTTGTGATATGAAGGTATGGTGAAGTAGATTGTGGAACGTTTGATTATGGTGGTTAATTCATGACTATTTAAATTTACTAAAAATCATTGAGTTTGATCATTCAATAATCTGCAAATTATATCTTAACTGGAAAAAATTAAAAAGGTAAAACTCAAAAGACAAAAGCAAAATCAGTGTGTATATGAGAGAGAGAGAGAGAGATTCAATGTTAATACTGTATGCACATTTTTCTGATTACTTTTGGCGTTAGTTGTCCCTCCTCTTTGCTCCTGTATTATATTCATCAATTCAGAAAACATTAATTGGCAATGACTAAATACTGAATCAATCTCATGCTAGTTATTTGGGATATAAGAACAAGAATATGATTTATGCTCTAGAGGCACTTATCGATCAGTGTAGGAGACATTTAGGAAAATCACAAAGTATGAAACAGTGATCATATTCTCTAGTATTGTTATTCATAGGGGCCAAAGGAGACAATGGATGGGCTTTAAAGTACTTATATCACACAATTTACCTTATAGAATATTTGTTAAACATATTGCATATTTCAATTATTAAGATGACATACTAATATTGTGGCATGTTAATGAGTCATTATAAGGGATTAATTAAGAAATAAAATTGTATTTTATTTTTCTTGAGAGCATTCCAGGTAGGAGGATGATTTGAGATAAGGCATTACATTATCTCTCTATCTATCTATCTGTCTATCATTTCACATGTCTATAATTCTGTAACAATGCTGAATTCTGTAATTCATTTTCATTTACTCGAGTTTCACAATTTTCCTTTTTCCAGAACTCAACTATGAAAGAGTAAATAAGTAATAAATGATATAAAGCATTCCATTAAGGCTAGCATTCTGCTTCACTATCAATGTCATTTGTTTTATAACAGAGTCATTAAAATATAGTCTCATATGTTTAAAGTAAACACATCAAATTTTTCATGTAGTCTTTTCTTTTTTAATGTATTTTAAAGATAAAAGAACAAAAACATTAACAAACACACATACATTTACAAAACAACAGAAAAACAATATAAACAATACAGAATTTCAGACCAGGTGAAAGGAAATTAACAATGGTTGTTGCATTACATATTGTTATCTTCAATTGGATACTCAGATAAACAAATATAGGCACGTAAGATTGGGCAAGCAATGAAACATTAACTGGTCCTTTCCATAAAGCAACATCTTAGCTATCCTGTCTTTTCAGTTTCCTTCTTTTAGTGCCTAGATTATCAGGAACACAAAGCCATAATAAGGTTCAAAGTGAAGCAACTGGAGACTATGGCAGCTGGAGAACTGACAGTGAACCTACCAGTACAAAGGAAGGAGGCTACGGCAGGGAAGTGGACAGACTTCTTTCTAGTACAGGGTTGATGAGTATAACAACCATTTTTGAAATGCTTGTTAGGTTCCCCATTTTTGCAAATTATCTTGTTCCTTTAATCTCTATAAAAGTCTTGTGAGGCAGCCATCATTATCTTTGTTTCACAGTTACTTATTTGGGCCTAAGATTAATAACTATTGCCAGTAATATGAGCAGTAGGTCTAAGTAAATATGCAAGATAAATATTCTGCCCAATCACCATATTGTCCATTATGAAGACCCACACATTGTTATGAAAACTAAATGTAGAGCCAATATTACTTGTTTAAATGGGATAAAATACATACTACATAATGATTTCTAAAACAATATTTTCTAACAAACACATAAACAATTATATTTTATGTATCTAAAATTTTCTCTTGCATCGACATGCTTTTCTGCCATTATGGAAATTTGAAGGTTTTCTTTTTTTCCTTTTTTTGACACATGGTCATACTGTGTAGTTCAGTCTGGCCTTGAGTTCACTATGTAGTCCAGCCTGGCCTCAAACTCACAGAAATTCTCCTGCCTCTGCCTCCTGAGTGCTGGGAGTACAGGAGTGCACCACTATGCCCGGCTGCAGTTTTTCATCACACCAAATAAAAACCTAAAATAAAAAACAAGTAACAAAATGAGAACCTCTTTATGGCTCACCATTTTCATGCAATTAGGACTTCTCCAATGGTCATTTGTATTTTAGTAGACTTCTCTTAAGAAACATTCACTTTCTTCATCTGCCCTGTAATTTTTTTCCAACATAAAGGTTTGCAATTGCTCAGTAAAACAAAACAAACACTTGTCACAACTGAAAGATATGCAAATATATCTGTGTGCTAAATATGTGCTGAAAAATCATACATACAACACACAAATCACTAGTAATAAAGATGTGAAATTATCTATAAGCAAAAAGTTGTGACATTTGAAATACTGTAGAACAAAATCTATTTCCAATTGTCTTATTTTCTCTCTCAGAATCTTAATTCTTCCTTCTGCCTGTACCAATTAAAAATGTCATTACTGTCTCAAATTACTTAATCTATGTTATAAATGTACCTTTATTCTCCTCACGTTCCAGAAATTGCAAGATCTACAGAGTTTTTCTTTTACATGCTTTAGTATTCAACCCACCTCCTTTTTTCTCACTTGGTGAGCCACCTACATGGGAATTATTTTTGTAGCTATGTTCCTCCAACTCCTACATTTTCTTTGCAAAAATGGAATATATGATAAAAAGGAGATCTATATTTATAATAATCAAGGTATGACCACAATTTTTGTGTGTTTTTCTTTTTTTGGTAAGTATTTGGATAACAAATAGTGAGAATTAACATTGTTGGCAGATGACTTTCTTTGAGGACCTCTTTAGAGTAGGCAAAATAATTTAAAGATTATTATGATGACATTTTATGCAAGTCACATTTTTACATTATCTTAATGCACATATAATGATTCCTACTAAGTACTCCAGTTTGAAACAGACAATTATGCCACCTGCCCCTCAACATTGACTGGAAAAGAATTTCTCATTTCAAATCAAAGATACAAAAAGAGTATTTTCTTGTTTCTCTCTTGATAGAACCTGAAATTAATACATATTCCAATAGCATTTCCTTTTCACGCAAATATCTTTATATTCACCTCTTGCCAATCCATACCATGATTTTATACGGTGCTACCTTCCAGTATTAATCAGACCAGCAGACGTGATTTTCTGACTCATATAATGTTTAAAAGTTGAAATAGAGTATCTTCAGTAAGGCATGCAGTCAGGCCTTGCCATTCTCTAGCCTATTTGTGGCAGGTGGACCTAGATGAACCCCAGTGATCCCCCTTTCCTGGTATTCAAGCACGTACTGTAGCAGATTTGCTCTGAGTGACTATAAGATTCAACAAACTGATAGTGCGTCATTTCTGAGATCAGATTTGAAAAGACTGGCATCATCTTTAAGGAATATTTTCTATAGAAGAAGCAGTTGCTTTGTTGTCAAGATACTCACAGAAGCCTAGGGAAACACTCAAACGAAGTCTGCCAACAACTACATGCACATCCTTGGAAGTGGATCTTCCAGCATCAGATGACTGCAGCCCCAACCAATTTCATGTGTGCAACATCATGGGAGATCGTCAGCCAGGATCAGCCACCAGAGCCACCCCTTAATTGCTGACTCATGGAAACAGTGCAATAACTGCAATGAATGCTATTCTTAAAGTTATCAAGTTTCAAGGTAAATTTGCTGTATTGTAATAGATATTGAATATAACATTCCACTTAGAATGTTCACCTACATATATTTAAATGGTTTTGAGACTATAACCTCATATTACTCAGCATAATCCATGATTAACAGTAGCTCCCACAACATGAGAAGAAATTAAAGGATTATATCTTGTTCGTGTCCAATTCCAATCCAGTGGTTCTCTTTGGTGACTTTCTCTCAAAGGTGCATTGTGGATGTAAGTTTCATTTTTGTAATAAACCCCGCAAATAGGGCTGGGGATTTAGCTCAGCGGCACAGCGCCTGCCTGGCAAGCGCAAGGTCGTGAGTTCGATTCCCTATACTGGAAAAAAACCAAAAAATTAAAAAATATAAACAACAAAAAACCTCGCAAATAGAATGTATTCACACTCAAACGTACATGGGGTAGAGATATTGAGCATGAAGATCTCACACTTACTCTTAAAGTGCCTTGGAGTACAAAGAATGCATAATTTTTCTCATATGCATATTTGAAAAAATTCAAGTACATGAAGCTAGCCAAACAGCAAAGAAAGTTGGCAAATGTAGCCTTCTGTATCCTGGAAGAGGCAAGTTTGTATTTAGTGGGTAACACTGTGTCTACAATCTGACTCTAGCTTTAGAGTCATAGTACTAAAGGAGAGATGTTCAATATGTTCAAAAAGAAACTCTGTGCCATTAAATACTCCTTGAATTTTATATTTTATGATTTATTGACAGAATCAGAGTACTTTTATCACTTTGTTCCATTATTTAACAGAATTGATTTCAAGTTTGCCACTTACATAACAGTAACTTTTCAGAAAGTATCTTGAATGAATTCCAAAACCAGAAAGAGCTACAATATGTCACTTACACTTTGCTACCTGTGAAACAACATCAGAGCACACAGTAGTAAGCCTGTATTGCTCATTTGCTCAGATGAATGTTGCCTGTGAGTCTCTGCCTACTTGACTGAGCTAGCTCTTACATTCTGGCATGGGCCATCAACTAATGTAGGATAATTTGGTTTGAGATATAGTGTGACAGCCAAATATATCTCATCTTCCAGTAGATGAGGTCAAGAATATTTTTATGGTGGTGACAGAAGGATAGGGAAAACTCATTTCAAGTCTCTGAAGACATCACATATACTAGATTCCATTGGACAATGCATTTTAAGGAGGAAGCGGGGCGTACAGAGGTCATGTCAAAGTGCATGGGTATGGGGAGACGTAAACACAAGACATCAGTGTAACCTACCATATATATTATGCTCTGAAATATAAATCAATCATATTTCAACTTCAGTAAAGGCAACAGGTACAGTGGTGGCTCGGTTCACGATTTTAATTCTTTCCAAATGCTGGTTGCAAACTAAATGGGACAAGAACCAAACCAAATTCAGTTGGTTAGGTTCAGTATTGACCTTATGGGGAAATATTCAATTCTCATCCAACTTTGTTTGGGATCAGAATCACAGAAAGAATTAAGTTCATGAACCAAGATACCACTGTAATCATCTATTCCTACAAATAACTCCTGTGGAATGAAGTAAATGTTTCATGTCTCATTTGATATATAAACGTCAATGTGCTAAATTTTGAGTATGCTCTTCCTTAACTTTTAGTAGTAGTTCTTGTCAAAAAAAACCTCACTCTGATATCAAATGTGCCTTAAATATAAACAAATAATGAAATATTTTTATAAATTTATGATTAAACAAAAATGACACCTAAAAATTTTTTTTAAAATGACACATAAAGTTATATTGGCCAGTAGGTTTTCCAGTAATATTAAAAACTCCTTCTCTTTATCTTTGGATTTTTTTCAGGGAAATAAATATTTTAGAGAGATATAGTGAATTCTGTCTCTTCTAGACTATGAGATAATCTTTGGCAATAACTACTGTCCACAACATGCAGATATGTAAGACATTTTGTTTGATTTATGCTATTTTTATTGAGTGTATTGCATCTGTCATTTTCCTAGTTGCTAATTTTTCGATGACTAACAAGAAACAATAATTCACCAAGTTTATAATCCAGTGAAAGATACAAGATACAAATGACAGATCAATACTTGTCATACAGTGTAACATACTGTTTTTGTATTCAGAAGTCTATGCTGGGTAAGAAAAGAGCAGAGCAACCGAAGCCAGGCAAGACTAAAGTTTTCAAATAAAGGTTAAAAACTCAATTTGAATCTGGGTATGAGTAGTCAGCCCATGGAAGGGATTTTGGCTTCTTCTAGGCAGTAAATACTGAGAAAAAATATATTTACAAAGACATTTTAAATCTTACTTCATAAAGAAAGGCAATCATTAGGAAATCAAATAATAAGCAATGCTGGCATGGATGTGGTGAAAAAAGAACACTCTTCACTGTTGATGGGAGTGCAAATTAGTACAACTATTATGGAAATCACTATGCGGATTTCTCAAAGAACTGAAACTGTACCCAGATATCACCTTGCTAGGTATCTTCCCCAAAGAGCTTAAATCATCATGCTACAAGCAACAAATGCATAGCAATATTTATTGCAGCACAATTTGTAATAGCTAAATCCTGGAAGCAGCCTGTATGCCCATCAACAGACAACTGGATAAAGAAAATGTGGTATCTATATATAATGGAATACTACTGGGCTATAAAGAATGACAAACTTGAGACACTGATAGGGAAATAGATGCACCTAGAAAATATTGAGTGAAGGCTGGGGATATAGCTCAGTGGCATAAGTGCCTGCCTAGCGAGCGCAAGGTCCTGAGTTCAATTTCTGGTACCAAAAAGAAAAACAAAACAAAAATACTGAGTGAAATAAATCAGACACATAATCTTAAATACCATATGGCATCTCTCTTCTGAGCTAGGAATAGTACAAACAAAGAAAACTATATAAGATTGATAGAAAGAGACAAGTGGACAGATATCTAGCAATAGGGGAGTGGGCCAAGAAAACCAGCATGAGGTTTTCATGAGGGGTTCAGAGAAAGGGAAGGGGAAGTAAAAATAAAGATGTGCCATGTACACGACCCTAATAACCCCAATTAATATGCCATGACATGGTCTAAGACAAATAATGTCAACAAGTATGAAGAAGGCGGTACCACTGGGGAAGAAAGGAGGGACAGGGAAAGGGAAAGGGGAGAAAAGAAACAAGCTGTAATATGTGCGTGTAACCACACCCGAAATGGTTCTAAACAGCATAAATTGCAAATGTGTACTAATAAAATTGAAAAAAATGAATACATCATGAACATCTTCCCCAAACCTTTAAAAATGTATAATACACAGTCTAGGTGATTTATTGGAAAGTGGGTATAAAGAGTTAAGAAGATGTAAAACTTTATAATTGAACCATAATTTGAGGAGCAGTTATGCTATAATCAGTTTTGCCTCTTGAGGGAAATCCAACTGGAAATATCTCTAAGGTCACTGGCTTTTTGGACATACAGATGAAGAGATATTCCTAGGAAGTGATTATTTAGAAAATGTCAGCTTAAATGATAGCTGCATGTCAGAGGGCCACTGAAGTTCTAGAATCCTAGGAATAGTAGAACTGTCCAGAGAAAATGTTGTCCAACAGTCAAAGGAGATACCGAGGGGCAAAACTTCAAGAATTTTAATATCTGAGGAATGGATAGAATAAATTCCATCTACAAGAAAAAAAATGATTAGGAGAATAGGAAGACAAAATAAGAAATGATAAAAAGAAAGTGTTTTTAAGGTGGCTAATGTTTTAATGCATATGTTTTATTAAATAATGTCTGAAAAATATACTGACTTTATCAACAAGACAGCTACTGATATTCTTGACAAGAACAGTAGCAGTACTGTGAGTCAAAACTAGAATGTAGTCAATTAAAATTAGTTAGATATTTTAAAGTAGAGATTCAAGGGTATACAACTTATTCAGGAAGGAAAGATGTAGACAGCATCAAGAGAACAAGAAATTTTATTTTTTAATATGCAAACTATGTGAGTGTTTAAAGCCTCACTGACTTATCTAGGAAAAGATTAAAGATCCAAATAGTAAACAAAGTAAACAAATGAGGGAACTTTAAAAGAGGGAAGATTAGAATAACAATAGAGTTGTAAAACTACATTAAAAGGGACCACAAATTTTATCACATCAGTACTGAAATAGGAAAGCATATGTATGAGAATAGAGGTGATTTTAAGATTAATATGATTAGCAAGGAAACTTAAAAGCATTTCTCCAAGAGTTATTATGTGTATGGTTAGTACAATTAATTAATATTGCTTTGGAGGCAATAGACAAGGTAGTTTGACAAGAGAAATGAATTTGGTGTACAGAAAATGTTTTAAATGTTTTGAAGTAAAAACTGTATTTTTTCCTGTAGGACAGAAACTACCTTCTTGACAGCAATAGAGGAAGCTGCAGTAAAATGAAACAAAAAGCCTGAGGCACAATTATTTCAAACAATGTTTAGCTAAACTACCTATTAAGGACGAAAACAGAGCAGAGATATTTTAGATACGGAATAAGTCATAGTACTTAACTCATACGCTCTGCTTTGTAGGAGATTATGTAAGCAAACTAAGAAAGAAATCAGTAAATAGAAAATCCAATACAGCATAATAATTCAGGAGAGAGATAAGGGTTAAAAATGATCTGATGCATTTACCTACACAGAAAATAATGTTGAAAGCCATTTTATAGACCTTGTGGTCTACTAAGGAATGATAAGCAAAGGTACTTTGAAAAGCAAGTGCATGAAAAATAATATAATATTGTGAGATAATGGTGGCATAAGAACCACCAGCGAGGCCAAAGCTTGGTGTTAAGATAGCTGGGTGGAATCAAATGATAGATTTTTTTTTTTTTTTTTTTGTTTTTCTCCGGTACCGGGAATCGAACTTACGACCTTGCGCTTGCCAGGCAGGCACTTTGCCGCTGAGCTAAATCCCCAGCCCCCAATAGATTTTTTTTAAAGAAGAATATTGACTGTTGTGCTCTAAGAGTTCATTCTAGCAGACCTGGAACTAACCTGAGATGATTTGCTGAAGTAGGAGTTATGTCTACTGCCACTAACTTCTGATCAATGTTTTTCACTCCATGCAAATATTGGTGGTTTCTGATCCAAGCGACAAAGCAGGACCGTTATGGGCCTTGAAGAGGGAGGGAAATTGGAACTAGCTTGCCTTAAAGCAACCTGTGGCTGTGACATATTCTAACTTTTGACTTGTATGTTTATACCTGAAAGAAAGTACAGATTTGAAAACTTTTGCTTTGAGTCTTTTGAGTCTTACTTAGCAATCTAAACCTTTTTGACTGCCACCATTTCTGCAGTTATAGAAAAAATATAATTACATGTAATCCTGGGCATGCCTATTTGAGAGCCTTGGGGAAGGAAGACACGATAACTGAAAAACTAAACTTCCTTTTTTCCTAACTCAGCTGCAGGAATACTCTCTTAATAGTGGTATAAAATTCATTTCCCAGTTTTCAGAGAGATATTCTCTCTAAACCCAGGGGTGGAGGGAGAGAACTGAAGGTATAAATCGCATGCATTCATTTGTTATGAGCGAAGGGATGGGGGCTGAAGGTTCATTTTGGATGTCATATCACCTCTCTGTTTGAACTGGCCCTGAGCTTCTGCAGACATTTAGTGGCCAGCACATTTTGTCTCTTTCTAACCACCTCAGTGTACTTTTGTACGCCTCAATGTGTATCTTCCTTAGGGTGGCATATATCTTATTATTCACCTTCACTTGGTCTGAAGCCCTGCTGCAAGCATTTATGCTTCCAAGTATTTAGGTGCTTCATGTATTGATACTTCAACTATTGATGAGCACAATTTTTCTTCCCTAAAGGTCCAGCTTAACTTATACCTGCTGCTGAGAGGTCTTAGACTCAAATGATCAATGATTCTACTTCCTCAACAGGAATTGTCTCTGCTTTAAGCTGGTTGCATTGTTTGGAGGAAGCTGTGAAATGTCCAGTGAATTGCTATCTCTTTGATGACACCTGACAACCATCTTGTGTCTGTCTACACTTGGCCTAGCTATTGATTTACTATAGAAAAAAACCCTTATATCCGAATCCAACAGTAATAAACAGAAGAAAACATACAATTTCTTTTGCATATTCCTAGTATGTGAGCTATATAGGCTCCTTGTCTTCACATTTACATAGCACCATTCAGGCAGTGTACAACAGATCACTAAAACTCCACCACTAGAAAAGCTAAGAAAAATTATTGAGTAAACGAAAGAAAGAAATGAAGCTGATAAGATTAAACTTTAAATATAAATTCTTACTTCAGTAATTACCAGAATATACTCTAAATATGCAACTATTTTATTTGAATTATACCCACTTGAAAGTTCTTGAACAGAAACACATTCATTACATATTCATTTCATTCCTCAAAAGCTTTATTAAATTCACATTATCCTCACAAACGTGTTTCAGGGTTACTCCAGGTATGTTAGTGGATTCAGCATTAACCCACCTTGGACGTGCTTTGAATTCATTTTTAGACAATTTTGAGGTTAATAATAGTGTACTCTATATTACCTAAACAAAATGGGCAAAGGTCTAGGGGTCACAGATTTCAGGAGATAAAGGTCTTGCATGGGGTTTGCCAGTCACTGGTAGTCACATCACTAGTAAGTGAGAATGATAATATATATCTAATACCATGAGTTAAAGACTTATAGGATCAAAATGGCAAAATACTAATGATCTCAGAAATATAGTAGTGATGCAAAATGAACAGACACTTAAATATATTCTCTTTTCTTCCCCTTGCCTGCATAGTATGAAAAAAGGAAAAACAAAACTGCTGTATCTGGCAAATCTGTCTATCCCTATATCATTTTCCAAAGAAGTTTGTTCAAAGACCATATTCCAAGAGATTCTTTGGCAAAGATCAATCATTATTATATCTATGATACAAAAATTTTCAGATGTCTTCTCTTTTAAGAACTTAAGGATGGGGCTGGGGATTTAGTGCAGTGGCACAGTGCCTGCCTGGCAAGCATGAGGTCGTGAGTTTGATTCCCGGTACTGGAAAAAAAAAAAAAAAACCAAACAACTTAAGGATGGCCCCCATATGAATTTTCAGGTTACATGGGTTGTCATTGAATTTAACACTAAGTTGCAGAAACAGGAAATTGTGCTAGGAGTTTTACTATCAAACTATCAAAACTTGCTTCACAGTAGTACATGGGCTATTTAATACATTCTTCTCTGATAATTGTGGTATTCCCTAGGGATCTGTTCACAATCTTGGAGGCGGATGCACAGGATGGGAGATTCTCTGGTCTGATTGTGAATATCAGGTGACAGGTCAAGCTAGATCACTGTCTGATGGAAGGCTTTGTTCATTAGTTGTTCCTGATCATTTAGTTTTCATATGTTAATACAAGCAATGGGGTTTCTGAGATGATGGTTGTATATAGTGTCTGTTCAAAGTGATACATTATCTGCATGTAGACATCAATATTCCATTATTGCTATGTTCCTGTGGAAAGTTTTCATCCTTCAGTTTTATTTATTTATTTATTTTTTTGTCCTGGGAATTGAACTCACAACCTCATACTGGCCAGGCAGGTGCTGTGCCACTGAGATAAATCCCTGGCCCTTCATCCTTCAGTTTTGAGAGATGAAACATTTAACTAAAAAATGGCCAGACCATATATAAAATGGGATTCAGATCCACAACCACTCGGAAACAGGTCAGGAAACCAACCCATTATCTATAGAAAGTAGCCCTGGAAGCCAGCCTATTTTCTCTTTGTCAGACTTGTAGGAAGTCAAACTATTATCTCTAGTAATAAAACAGGGAGACAAATAATAACCCCCAAAATATTTAGGATTTAATTAATAATTGACAGTTTCCCCATGTTCTCTTGCAGTTTCCAACTGTGGACCATACCGAGAAGGCTAAATGTACACTCCCCACAATTAATTATATAGGGCGTCCACCTTCTAAAGGTGCCCACATAGTTTTCCTATGCCAATAGATTCCAATCCGGGAGGCACCTCTAAAACATTTCTTTGATTCAAACATAAAACGTTCCCACTTCTCTGCTTGTTTGTATCTCTACTAAAATGCAAGTGGTAGTGACTGATCAGTCTTGCTATAGCAACCTGTGAATAAATAACCTTTGATCATTTTCTTGGTTTGTATTTGTTTATTCCCACAGTTTGAACGAGTGAAGCATATGTTTCACAAGGTATACAAGGACCAGCATGCTAAAATGTGCTCCTGAAAGTGGTATGAGGGGTGCCTTTATCCACGATCAGCAGTCAAGATAGCCCACCCACTACCAGATTATATTTTTAAAATCAACATATTGCCTTCAAATATCTTTAAGAATTTATTTAGGACATATATACAGAAGCTGACTGGATCTTGGATGGTGTATTTTTAGTTAAAACGTTGACAACCAGTTGGCCTTTAGGATTAGAAAACTGCTAGATATCAGAATATTTAATAACAGAACATTAACTTTTAGACATATGCTCTGATCTTTGCTTTGGCAAATGTAAATTTTATATCATAATGTATACTTAGTTTTTTTTTCCAGACCAGCCAGTTACTTCAATTGTATTCTCAGTACATTACAATAGGAAGGTCTTACTATGTCATAGCTTAGAAATTGCTTGTTTCTGTTAGAAAAAATATTAAAAAGCCTTGAACCAATCAAGCAACTGCATGGAAAATCTCGTAAGATTTTTCAGTAAGAAAACCCTGCTGGGATGAAATTTCAATTAGAGATCAAACTAAAACAAAATCATTCAAAACTCATTAATATACTGATGAAAAAGGGATTGCGGATAGATCTATTTTCACTAATAGCATTTGATGATAAAAATGAATTTAGGAATTAATGGGCCATTTTGCAATGTTGCTTCATAATTTTAAAAGTATATATCCTGCTGCACTTTTTGCCGTTTGAACACTTCCTCATGGAGTTCTGGCAAAATAAAGATATAAATATAGATGTACATCTCTCATTCTCCTCCAAAATAAGATAAAAATAATGACTAATATGGACAAAGTATCTTTTATGACTAACTCAGGCAAAGGCTCCAATCAACATGTTGGGAACATGGGTATATAATACAATGCAATTTGGTGCTGGATGAAAAAGGATATTGGGAGCTGACACAAAACTGGGTGCTGAGAAAACCTAGCAGAATATTTTCGGAAGGACCCTCCTGGGGATGTTCAGTATTGGAAGCCCTGGGCTGTTTCTTAATCTAGGGCTTTTTTACTGAGCACAAAACAGTGAAAGCAGGATAGCAGGAGAAAACCACAAGGCTGATCAGAAGGAGTTTCTGAAGTCTACAAGCAAAACTACTTTGCAGCTAAGGAACAGAGATAGATTTTCTCTAAAAATAAATGCCAGCAAACATAATTGGATTTTATTACATATCCAAGGGAATGTCTAAAATTAAAAGGATGACAAAACTAAATGTCTATCAAGCTGTAAGCAACCAGAACTCTCGTACATTGTTGCTGAGGCTATAAAATGGTATGACTATTTCAGAAAAAGTTCTGGCAGTTTCTTATAAATTTAACATCTATCATATGACACAACAATTTTCTCCGAGGTACTAGCCAAGAGAATTGAAAATATGTTCACAGTAAGACCTAAAAAGTCATTCAAAACATTTGTATTCATAAAGCACAAACTGTAAACATCCAAGGTGGCCATCAACAGGAGTATGAACAAAACTTGATATACCCAGAAAACAGATAATTATTCACCAATAAAAAGGAAAAAATTACTGATACACCCAAGAACTTAGGTAGATTCCAAAATCATCATACTTTGTGAAAGAGACCTTATAAAAACTAGTGCTTATTCTTTACTATATTATAGTATATATTACATTAACATGTAGAATAATATACTGTATAATACTCAACAAAATTTTTGGAACAGGCAAAAGTAATTTACAGAGAAAAATATCGGATCATTGTTAGTCTCTGAAAGAGTAAGAGCTGGGATTTTCTAAAGAGTATAACGGAACCTACTGTAAGGTATGATATTTTATGTCTTAATAGAAGATTGTGTTACACGGGTATATAGATTGTCAAAACTGAGCAGAAGAATATTTAAGACCAATCCATTGCCTTATATGTAAATTTTAAATTGAAGGAGAAATTATGGAAAACAAATTTCACTATAGTGATCTTTCTACATTTACAGAAAAGAGTACTAATTTCTGAGAATTAATTTGAAATGCAGAAAAATAAGATAGATTAATGGATGGATAGACATTGGATAGAATGTGACTCAGATGTATAGTAAAATTTTTTAGTACATCTAGGTGTCAAGAATTTGAAATTTCACGGTAAAATTCTTTAAACTTTCTTTGATGCTTGAAAATATTTGTAATATAGTTTTGGAAAAATGTATGCTATCCTCTAAAAAAAAAAATCTCCACAACCTGTGGTATTTTATTTTAATTTGACTTCTTATCAAATTAGTGAGCCAAATGAAACAATTTAGAAGAAAGAGAAGATTGAAAACTCAGAAACTCTTTAAGGAAATAGGTATTCCAAAGAAGCCTGGTGTTGCAAACTGCTTAGAGAGAAAATACAAGATAACAAATACCCCAATAGGAACCTATAGGCAGCTAAACATATCACTGACCTTCTATTACTTAGTGATGCAGCATTTGATCTTAAAAGTGCATTGCATCACCTAGAAAAGGAATCAAGTGAATGGTACCTACATTTGCTTGGAACCAAGTTGGACAAACTAAACCAAACTATTGCCCCTCCCAGGTTTCTTACTGTAAACCAATAAGGCTACAAAAGTAAAATACTAAGTGGGCAGAAAGAACAAAGGGAGATTTCCAATTTTTTGTTTCTAGACTTCATAAAATACACAATATGAATTAATTATTACATACCAAGAAAACTGAGTTATAAAATTAATTGAAGAAAGATAACATGGTAACATTGAAAACTAAAAGTATAAATCAGTAGTATCAAATTATTTCTAAAAAATTTCTTTTAACTACACAAATTTAATGGGACATTTTTCTTAAAATTAATGAACACATAGACAATTGAAGGTATCAAAAGTTAGATTACTTAATGAAGAGTCACTATACCCCAAATCTATAGTGTGACTTTATGCAACTGCAATATTAAAGTATGAATATCATAATCACTCAGAAAGAATCATGTTCAATGGGGAAGAACAGAAAAATGGTACTCACCACAGATGTCTTTTTTAACCACTGTAACTGCTGGATGTCAGTGGAGTGGTTTTGACAGTGCAGTCCTAACAAGAAAGCTTTTGCCAGGAAGTTCCATGCTGAGTAGTCTCACAGATGAAAGAAATAGAAAAGTAACATTAAATTGCAAGGATTTGGACAATTTATCACGTTTGTACAACAAACAGATAATTTTTAAGAAAGATCCAGAATTAAAATAAAGTGAATAAAAATTGTGTGGATAAGAAGGAAAAATTGATTGAAGTAAAATTGTTTCTTAACAGCTGGAAACTACAGATATAAAACAGGATCAATGTACTCTAATTACTGAAAAAAATCTCTAATATAAAAATTCAAAATTCAAGTCAAATAACCTAGTGCTTAACAATAGAAAATCAAAGAAAACAAGGGATACTAAAAGCCACAAAATAAAATGAGTGTACCCTTCAAAAGCGGGGCCAATTATGTCACTTTTAATAATACATGCAAAGAAGACATAATTTATATATGAGAATGAATGACTCTCAAGATCAAGGAAGAAAAGACTACAAAAGGAAACCTATATTGTGTCAGTAATTGTCTTGAAAACTTTACTGTAAATGAAAACAAACACACCACATTAATGAAACAAAAAAATATACTGTTAATGTCAATAATGACTTTAAGGTAGAATTAAATGGGACAATAGACTTATTTATGACAATAAATGATACCATGTACATTTAACTTAACATTTATAAAATAAAGTAGCTACAAATACAAAAAGAATTCCTAGAAACATTTTAAGTAGTATTTATATCACTCAATAGATCATAAGCCAAATAGAAGAATACAAAAACCTGGGTAATTTTAATAATAACTTTGTATATATTATTTATTTGTATTTTTTATATAGTGAAAGTGCAGTTTGTAAAGAAACTATAAAATGAATGACTTCATTTTAAAACATTGCAGAGTAAACAAAATTAATATAAAGGTATTGAAATGGAAATATTTTCTTCAAAGCATACAAAACAATAGCATTGATAAACAATTTCCAGGCAACATTAAGTAACCTAATCAATCTAACTAAATAAAAGGAAGAAGCAAAAATAGACTAAACTGACCTATACCTAGTGGGCCTAGTCTAGGGTTTTCCAACCCTTCAAGTTCATTATCCTCTCCAATAATCTGTAAAAGAGAATTTCAGTAATTTGCAAGTAAAGAATTGTTGGATATTAGTTTGTTTTTATGTACTATGCTTCTACGCCTTGAAAATTTGAATTTACCTATGAGCATTATTATTTTTCTTCTTTTATTAGTACATATTTGCAGTACATAATGATTATGTCTATTGTAGGGAGTTGGTACATGTACACAACATCTTAATTCCTTTCACTTCTTCTCTTAGTCAGAGAAGGCTTTTATTTTATTGCTTACCACCTTAGTTCACCTTCTATAGCAGGTCGGGGGGTGAAGGAAGTTACTGTGCACAAAAATGTCTCCTCTCCCCTTCCCTTCTTCTTCCCTCCTACCTCTTCTACTGTCTCCTCCCTTTTCTCCCTCTCCCTTTCACCCTTTCCTAAGAAAGTCTTCTAACATTAAGCTATGGATCATGCCTAAACCTTTCTGGCAGGCAAAGAACAGTCATCACATAGCCAGGGCTAAATGGCCCAGTCATTAGAAAGAGGTAGAAATCCTTTCTGTCTTAGAGATGTGGAAAGATTACTACAGGGTGGCATGGTGCTTCTCACATTTTGGGTTGCTTTGGCTTGCAAAAGGAGGCTAGAGTAGCCGAGAGTAGGGATTTATTGGAATAAGGAAAAGAATAAAACAATAGGGAAAAGAAAAACAGCACACCACAGAGAAGGTAATTTGGGATGACTATATCTTTTTCCAAAACATTGCAGAGAAAGGAAGTCATTTGCTAGGTTTGCTATGGAAAAGATAGAAACTGATTATTGAGATACAGCTGGAAAATACAAAACATCTGATGATGGAAAAACTACTACTTATCTTACCATTATTACTATGCCTTGAAACAACTTCCTCATTGATTTTATTGTTATTTGTGATCAACTGTGTATTTTTATTAGTTATTTTTTAAATATGAAAAATATAGACAACGATGATGATAAAAGCTATTATCTGAAATCTGTCATTATTTTTGCATTTCTTTACTATATCATTATTTTCATATAGTTTATATCATTTGCGATATATTGGAATTTTCAAATAGTTATTTTTAAAATAACTTATGAATATTGATAAATCATACATTCAAGATTTTTAATGGTTGGAACAATAATAAGATAATAAAAGTGATTCAATTCATTGAATATATTTGAAGTTGCAGAAAACCATTATATTTCCTTAATAAAAGTGCAACTCTTATAATTTACTATTAAAGTATGCTTTGTAGGTAGAAGGAAAACTCACTGTGGATACAATTTCATCCACTAAATTCTCTAAAACAGTTTAATCATTATTACTAATTACTGGGGTAAGACAGCAAGAGTAATTACTCTATGTCATCTTCAAAAATGTCAAGATTTTCCCACTAAACTGTAAAATGAGAAATGTATGTGAAATAAAACAAAACAAACAACAAAAACTGTCAAGTATTAGACTCATTTTATAATTATTGTTAGAATAAAACTTTGGAAACCACAGAGACACATTCTCTCTGGGCTATAGAAAACACCAGGTAATAAATCATCCAAAAATATACTGATGGCATTGAGGGCATTCAACCTGTTAAAGAAAGTAAATTTTGATAATGATTCAACTATCATAGGTTTTAGTGTTTATTATTATTAATTTTAGGGAAAATCTTCAAGCAGTATTTTTTAAATACAGGAGTTACTTTAACGTCTTCCTTTTCCATCTTTCTTTTACTTCTTTCTCTTGTCTAATTGCTCTGGCTAATAGTCAGCCACCTATCTTTCTAGAACTATAATGAATAGGAGTGGTGATAGTGGCACCCTTGTCTTCTTTCTGATTTTAGTGTGAAAGCTTTCAGTTTTTTAGAATGATGTTGGCTGTCGGTTTGTCATGGATGGCTTTTATCAGATTGAGATGAATATCACCTATTCCAATTTTCTGCAGGGTTTTTATCATGAATGGGTATTGGACATTGTCAAATGCTTTTTCTGTGTCTATGGGGATTATCATGTGATTTTTGTCCTTGACTCTGTTGATGTAATATATTTATTGATTTGTGTATGTTGAACTACCCCTGTAACCCAGGGATGAATCCTACTTGGGAATGCTGAATAATCATCTTGATCATTTGCTGCATTCTCTTTTCCAGAATCTTATTGAGGAGTTTTGCATCTATATTCATTAGGGAGAAGTTAAATTCTCATTATTTGCACATGACATGATACTCTACATAGAAGACACAAAGAGACCTCTAGATTTTATAACCAAATTATGTGGCATAGCTGGATACAAAGTCAACACTCAAAACTCAACAGCATACCTCTACACAAATAACAAACCACTGAGAGACAAATTAGGGAAATCACAACTTTTGTAATAGCATCAAATAAAATGAAATACTTAGGAATCAATCTAACAAAGGAAGTAAAAGATCTTTACATTGAAGGGGCTGGGGATTTCGCTCAGCGGCAAAAGCGCCTGCCTGGCAAGTGCAAGGTCGTGAGTTCGGTTCCCGGTACCGGAGAAAAACCAAAAAAAAAAAAAAAACAAAACAAAACAAAAAGATCTTTACATTGAAAACCACAGTATTCTGAAAAAGGAGATCATGGAGGATATCACAAAACTGAAAGAACCAACATAGTGAAAATGCTCTTGGATAAGAACTACCAACATAATGAAAATGGCCATACTCCCAAAATTGTTATACAGATTTAATGTAATCCCAATCAAAACACCAATAGTATACTTCACAGAATTAGCAAAAGGAATTCTAAAATTTATTTGGAACCAGAAGAGTCCTAGAATAGCAAAAGCAATTCTGGGCAACAACGGAAAGACAACAGGCATCACAATCCCTGACTTAAAATCATACTACAAAGCTGCTATGATAAAAACAGCATGGTACTGCCAAAAAAAAAAAAAAAAAAAAAAAAAAAAAAAAAAAAAACAGACCCAACGATCAGTGGAACAGATTAGAAGATGCAGAAAGAAATCCAAACACACCCAGTCAGCCACCTATCTTTGACAAAGGGGCCAAACACCTTCAGTGGAAGAAAGACAGCCTCTTTAATAAATGGTGCTGGAAAAACTGGCTTTCCACATGCTGAAGACTAAAACTAGACCCATGTCTCTCACCATGCACTAAACTAAAATCAAAATGGATCAAAGATATAAATATTAAAACAGAAACAGTAAATCTACTGGAAGAGGCAATAAGTAGAACTCTTCAAGACATAGGTGTAGGCAAAGACTTTATGAACAAAATCTCTATCACATGGGAAATATGACAAAGAACCAACAACTGGGATGTCATCTTATGAAAAAGCTTTTGCACAGCAAAAGAAATCATCAACAGAGTGAAGAGACAACCCATAAAGTAGGAAAATAATTTTTCAGATGTTCCTCAAAGGACTAATATCTAGAACATATAAAGAACTCAAAAATCATACCCCCCAAACATATGGGTTATCTATATATATATTCTACCCGCCTAACTCCTCAAGTATCATATGATTTGTTTCTATGACTGAAAAAAATTTAGTTTAGCAATGATATTCCCAATTCATCACATTTTTACCAAAAGTCACCAGGCCCAAATGAAAAGCTAGAATTCTAAAAGCATGAAGTCTAAAAGTGTTAAATTCATTGTCTTCTGGTACTTTCTATTGACAATAATGAACGAAATACAGTCTTACTTTTATTCTTTTCTAATTAACTGTTTTCTTCCTCGTAAAAAGCTCATACACTTTTTACATTAAACTTTGTAATATATCTCATTTGACAGAGTGTTTGGATACAGCTTTCCTGGTGTTGTTTCTGTTGGTGTCTAATGATCATCTTGATTTTTCACACTCAGATTTCTTTTCTTATTATTCAAAATTTAAGTTTTCAATATTTATAACTGATAAAATGGCTATTGCTTCTTCATATCTGTCTACTCATTTATTTTCATATTTACATTGTTAGCATAATCACCTCTGGTTATAGTAATCTTTTTTCCCAACCTTTTAGAATTTTTCAGGCAACTCAGTTCTAAGCACACATTGCAATTAAAGCCTGGTCATTCTGGTCATTAGCACTGCTTTGGTTCCTATTGCCTAATCATGGACTGCTGTGAAAATGAACTACAGCAAATATAAAGTAAAGGAGCTCATAACTGAATGACTATATATGAATATGTGTTCTTTATGTTGTTCTTTATTTCTTTTCCAAAGTAGATTTGAAAACTATTATTCCATTTTATTTATCCTATAATGTTTTTGTTTTTAATTTCATAACTTCACCTCATTCCTTTTACCTTTTCTTCATTTAATTAGTCGTGTTTTCATTTGGACCTGGTGACTTCTGGCTTTCTTACATTTTAGCACATAAAATTTGTTTTCTTATATTCTTTATGAGTATCAAACATTTCTGAAATGTTGGTCAGATTAATATGGACTAGTATATCCAGATGAATGTGAAAGGAAAATATAATGTGTAACCCCAAAATATGCCTCTGACATAAAACATACTTTGAGCTGAAGGCAATGACAAAGCAGCACATACAGGGAAAGCGCTCTACTTTTTCCTTCCTAAGATAATATACCTTCTTTACTGAAGCTGACTCTAGATTCTCACCAGCGCCGAGATGGCAACAAAGGCATCTGCAAACAATCTTTACTCCATTAGATTCCTTCTATGTATATTCACCTTACCACAGTTTCCTGCCCTTGGAATCCTAAAACTGCTTTTATTTTTCCTGTAATTTCTCTACACAAGTATTGTTCTTTGCTTTAGATAATACTATACCATAATCCTTTATAGACAATGTCACTTTCTTTGGTATCACTTATCCTTATAACAGCACTTTCAAGATATTAAATGGAAAATTCTAAAAATTATCAATTCATCAAGTTTAAGCTCCATGCCATTCTGCACAGTGTAATGAAATTTCAAATCATTGTGCCCAGGACAGTGAATCATCCCTATGTCTAGGGTATCTATGCTGTATACTACCTGACTGTTAATCAGGTAGTAACTGCCTAGGTTATCAGATCAAATGTCATAGTACTGAAGTGCTTATAGTCCATTAACTCTTACGTAGTAGGTTAATGCTATGTCACAATGCCTACTAAATTCACTCATTTGCTCATTTCCTTTATTAATTTCATCTCATCATGCAGGTATTCTGTGACCTCACATAAGAAGATGA
Source organism: Chinchilla lanigera (assembly GCF_000276665.1). Lineage (NCBI taxonomy): Eukaryota > Metazoa > Chordata > Mammalia > Rodentia > Chinchillidae > Chinchilla > Chinchilla lanigera. The sequence goes on along the minus strand of NW_004955531.1, from coordinate 3,654,681 downwards.
AAAATAAGGACATTTTAATGGGGTATTTTGAAAGAAAAAGATATAAACCAGATTCACATAACATTTATTGAAGTATATTGTGGCCATTGATTTATTATTATTGTTGTTGTTAATCTATTACTATGCCTAATTTATAAATTAATTTCATCATAGGTATGTAGATAGAGGGGAAAAATACAGGGTTGGGTTAGGTTAGGTACTATCATAACCTTTAGGGTTGGAGGGTTAGATACTATCATTGGTTTCATGCATCCACTGAGGCTCTTGAACTGTATTCCCGAAGGACAGAGTGGAATACAGGTAAGCCAGAGTTCTAGGCCACTGCTTTCAGTTACTTTTAGTTCAGGTTTCTCCAAAGTTTTCTTAGCTGCAAGTATTAATAAATTCTTCGCTTTCTTCTAGGTAAACACTTTTTTTGTTTAAGAGTTCCAGCTAACAACCTACGATGGGCAGAGGTGTTTTGTTTACCCTACAATGTTCTCATCCTTGGGCTTACAGGAGTATTTTCTCTCTAATATTGGTTTTCTCCTAACAGAACATATCTAGGGTTTATTAATTAAAAATTATAAAACACTCATGAAATAAAAGAGGATCTCAACAAACAAAAATATCACATTCATGGATTGGAAGACTTAAGTAAACACGTCAATTCTTACAAAATTCCAGCAAGATATTTTCTAACTATAGACAAGCACAGTACACAATTAATGTGGAAAGTATAGAAATAAAACTGTTCTGGAGAACTAAACCAATCTTTAAGAGAACAAAGAGGGTAGAATCTCTACTCAATTTCAAACAATAGTAGGAAGCTACAGTAAAAGGGGCAAAGGTTTTCACCTCTACCAATAAAGTAATATATAGAGAACTAGATCAATAACATATCACACCGAACCCCGAAGTGGAACAATATGAATATGCCTAAGTAATTTAGACTCATACATAAAAGCAATTCAATACAGACAGAATATTCTTTAGAATAAATGAACACAACACTGAAGGCTAAAACTGAACATTCACAGACAACAACAGAAAAAAAAACTTATGCTTCATGAGGTAATTCAAAAATTAACTTCATGTGGATCAGAGATTCAAATGTAAAACAAACTATGAAATATTTAGAAGAAAATCTTACAGAAAATATTCAGGACCTACAACTTGGTAAAGAGTTCTAACACATGACATAAAAAGGAAAAAGTAGCACCCTCACAATAATGATATTAATACAAACCAAGATGATTTTCCCAACAATAGCAATGCACACTACACATATGATCATGTAAAAGACTCCAAGGAGAATTCAAACTGAATACATATTTTTTCTGTATATTTCGGTGTGAAGTAATACTACCTTATATACCTCAAAAAGTAGTATTCAAAAGAATACCAATGCAAGAATGCCCAAAATCCCCTCACTAAAAGTATTATTTAGTAACCACAATCATGCCAAGCCCACGGTGACAACTGTGAAATTAACACGTGCCTTCATATAAAGTGCACAGGTTCAGTAGTCAACAGTGCACTCCCCTTACACTGAATTACCACATGATGCTATGTAACATTAAAAACGAGATTTCGGGACTGGGGATTTAGCTCAGCGGCAAAAGCGCCTGCCTGGCAAGCGCAAGGTCGTGAGTTCGGTTCCTGGTACCGGAGAAAAACCAAAAAAACCAAAAAAAAAAAAAAAAAAACAAAAACGAGATTTCTTCTCTGTGTTTTTGCTTATCCTGATCATTTCACTTACTTTAACTATGGTTTTTGCTGTATTTTAACTCTAATTTGACCTCAGTTGCTGAGGCGGACTTGCAGAAACCCTACAAAGAGGAATAAAGAAGCTAGAAACCTCAAAGAGAATGACTATCACGCAGCTGGTTTACACTGTGTACAGGTATACTAGCATCTCCACCCCACAGAAAAATGAGGAAAACATCAACAAGATGGGAATCAAGAAAGAATATGAATATTGGGAAGCTAAAAACACATGTACAAAAAGTTCACTTAAACTCAGACACATGTACTCACTTTGGCAGCACATACACTAAAGCTAGACACATAAGTGTGCAGTAAAATGTGTGCATTTATATGTACATCCTATGTCCGTAAATATAACAGCGTTTTTTTTGTGGGGTTTTTTTTTTTTTTTTTTTTGTCTTTTTGAGACGGGGTCTCACTATGCAGTTCCGGCTGGCCTTGAGCTCACTTTGTAGCCCAGGCTGGTCTCGAATTCTCAAGCATCCTCCTGCCTCAGCCTCCCGAGTGCTCGGATTACAGGCATGCACCACCATGTCCGGTTAAAAGTATATTTTTTAAATTGATACCTCCGAACATCTAATAAAGCCTTATTCCCCTGCACCTCAAGGGTAGAGACAATGTTGGCGAACAAACAAGGCTTTCAGTGAGTGTCTGCAAATGGACCCTCAATTGTCTATCTTTCTCAGCACTGGATATCACTGAATGCACATAAACAACCAAAAGGAGGAGGCTGTTTGTTTTTTAAACACTAGTTCCCATTTCCCAAGTAAAATAATGAAAGGATGACAAATTGCCACTAGCTATCAAGTCTAAATAATAGTGTGCTTATATTTCTTCCTCATTTCTAGATCTAGTTGTTGGTTTTGTTGTTGTTGTGGTTGTTATGGTAGTTGTTTTCTGAGTATTAAACTCAGGACTTTGCACAGGCTAAGTAGTATCCGCTTCTCTGAGCTTCTACTCTCCTCCTTTAAAAAATATCCCTGATGGGGCTGGGGATTTAGCTCAGCGGCAAAGCGCCTGACTGGCAAGCACAAGGTCGTGAGTTCGGTTCCCGGTACTGGAGAAAAACCAAAAAAATAAATAAATAAAAAATAAAAAAAAATAAAAAATATCCCTGAGATAATATTTCAATGTAAACTCGGAAAAAAGAGGTGCCAGAAAGTTTTCCTGAAATTCCAGTAATAATTGCACCTTTCTCATGCATGAACTCTCAGATGTTGAAGACTATAGCTGGGTCAATTTCAAGCGTGATTCTTTAGGTAATAAATGATGAGTTATAACAACTTTTTTCATAAAGATGGCACTACCAGTTTTTCTCCATTATAAATAGCCAGAGACCGAGCTGGCCATTTTCCCGACCACTGATTTTTCTCAGGGGTTACATTAAATATTTCTTTCCCTAACGAGTTCTGAGATGTTGACCCCAGCTTGCCTGCTTGTGAACAGTATGAATCCTCTGATGAAGAGCGAGAGATGAGCTGCAATTGAAGAGGACTTTGTATTCGCTGCACCCGTAGGGTGTAAGTCTTCCCGCTGTAAGTCTGCTGGTGCCTCATGAGCTGTGACCTGTGATTGAAGGTCTTCCCATAACCCATGTACTCATGGAGATTTCTGCAGTGTGGACACTGAAGTGTCAAATAAGGTCTCCCGTACTACTAAAGGATTTCCCACCTTTGCATTTCTAGGGTTTTTCTCCAGTGTGGGTTCTTTTATGCAAGATGAAAGTGGAGTAGTGAGTGAAGGCCTCGGCACATTCACTGCACTCTTACAGTCTCCACTGTAAGAGTCTTCACTACTCTCTAACAGCACTAGTGCTGCTTCAAGTGAGACCTGTGGTTGAAGCCCTTTCTGCACTCCATCACTTAGAGGGCTGCTCCACAGTGTGGATGATGTTCTCTTGAATAAGGTCTGCACTCCCACAGAAGGCTTTTCCACCTTGATTGTATTCATAAGTTTTGGACCAATATGAATCTGAGGACGCCCTGTGTGGTTATCTTTGTTTGAAGGCCTCCCAACACTCCGTGTATTCATAGGGTTTTTCTCTTGTGTGGGTGATGTAGTGTCAAACCTGGCCTATATTAAAAGGCTTTGCCGCATTGTTCTTATACAAAGGTTTTTTCTTCAGAGGGGCTCCTCCTATGCAAGACAGTGGTCAAGAAGTAGGTGAAGGCCTTTCTACATTCACTGCATTTATGTTTCTTTCCAGTGTCAATTCATTGGTGCTGAATATAATGTGACCTGCAGTTTAAGGCCTTCCCACATTCCATACATGTAGAGAGGCTCTTCCCACCACAGGACAGGAGCTGAAGGAGGTGAGTGCCTTGCTGGAGATCTTTTCAGACTCTGTGCATTTGCAGGACTTCATTTCACTCCATGGTGAATGAGATGATTCTTGCTAAACACTTACACATCCCTTGCATGTGCAGGAATTTTTCTTCTCCTGCATGAAGGGATCTATAGCCAGTTCATGTGAGTTACAGAAATCGAGAGCATCATCTGGAGACACATGGTCCTGTGTAGTCCTTCAACACACACTGGGAGTTCTCCCCATGCTACCATGTCCAGGTCTCAATTTCCCAGGGATTTTCTATCCCTGGTCTCATGAGTCTTTCCTCTGTTTCCAATGGCCCATCTTGATCCTTGGACTGCCCCAACTGGGAGCCCTCTGAGGGTGCCTGTGCCAGTCGTTCCTGAAGCGAGGCTTCTGCAGGTCAGGAAAAGTAAGCATGAGTGGACTCTCTGGTTTCAGGCTTTGTGCTGTTACCTAAACAGGAGCTTTGGGTGAGGACTTTCTTTACCACCCTTAACTTTTGGCCATTCTCCAGCTGGTAGATCACCTCTGATTTGGAGAGAGAATATCACTAGCCACTCCTAGTAAAGAGAAAAACCTTTATCCTAATAAGAGCTGAACAAGGGTCTTCCACTCCTGCTGTCCCACAAGACTTAGGGTGAATACTGAGATGACCTCTCTGATGGTTCATGAAGTACTGAAGTCTAGATTCAAGGAGTCTGTCCTTCTCTTTCATCTTGGTTCCTGAGCCAAGAATCCTCTCATGTGAGCTCACCTCTTAGCTCCACAGCCCACTGGGTTTGAGGATACTGACCCCATACAGACACGCTTGCCATTTCCTCCTTAGTGTAGCACTGGGAGACCAGAGTTAGGTGCTAGGGCAAATGTTAAAGTGATCTTCCTGTGGGCCTTCTATGAAATATTTTAAGAATGCCACACAGCATCCACATGATGTACGCACTGTGATCAGCACCATTTACTGATGAAGAATCAGAGGCTCAAGCAGATAAAATGATTTGCCAGAAAGAGGGAAATGGTGACTGGTAGAGTCAAGATGAAACCAAGTCATCACTACCCTCAGACCAATTTAACCACAAATCTATAGAATGTTGTTACTGAAATGCCAACTCCAACTATGCAGATAATGATTTTGACACAAGGATGTCAGCAACAGCAGAAGGGATTACAAGTGCTAACCCATACATAGCCAATCATCACCAAGTATTGCTCTGAGCCATGCACTTTTATATGAGTCCTGTGGCATAGATACTGTATTGGCCTATTTTCCCCATGACATAATTGAGGCACAGAGAGGTTAAGTAACTCGTCCGGGAATACACAGCGGATAAGCAGCACAACTGGGATTGGAGTCCCAGGATCTGGTGCCTGACCCTCATCTCCCAGTGTTACCAGGAGGACATGGCAATCATGAATGTGTGGCCCAATGGCCTCAAACCAGGTGGGCAGTGGAGCTACGCAGGGGACTCAAGTGAGAGGCATTATTCCTCAGGAACCAGGATGAGAGTAAGGGTTGGACTCCTTGACTCTAGACTTCTTCAGTACTTCCATGAACCACCAGAGAGATCAGAAGCCCTCCGGTCTCCAACACCATCTCCCACTACATGGTCCAGTGGGTCAGGTCCCACTGCGTCCATTCCTCCTGTGACTGCCACAGCCACTTCTTTGGACGTCACAGATACTTGTACCAGGCCTCTCAGCTGCATCTCCAGCCTAAATCCTGTAGACCAAGAGGCTGGGAAACCAGTGGGCTTGGCCAACACTCAGTGCCTCCCTGACTGGGCAGGTGACCTGAGCTGACAATCATGCTCCAAGCCTCAGTTTCCTCCATCTAAAATGTGCACAAAGCCTAGGTGTAAAGACAAAGAGCAGTTAAGGAAGCCAAGGCCCTGGTGGGCACCCATAGGACACCCTCTTAGGGAAGAAGGGTGCAAATTTCCACAAACACGTAGAGCAGGGATCTGTCCTCCTCACTACTCCTGCCTGCAGAGCCGGGGAAATGAGCCCTGCTCTGTGCTGCAGTTCTGCCCAGCAAAGGGAGAACCTGAATATGTTTTTAGGTAGAAGCACCTATCACTGCACTTCCACACATGGGTTAGTGACGATATATTTATATTTGCTTCTTCCAAAACCTCTTTTGAAGCTAATCTGCTACTCTTCACTCAATTTCATGATACTGCTTCTCAGATAGGAGCTGGAAAAGAAATTATTATTTTTGATTTGTTCAACTTTATTGGCTTCATCCCTAACATCTGGGAGGAAAATGGTCTTCACGAAACTGAAACCAAATATCTGGATATTTTAAGTAATATTTCAAGTCACTCTGTTATATTGGAATTTCTGCTTGTCTATTCCTTAAGGTATTTCAGAGAAGAAACAAAGCCGAAGAAGTGTAAAGTAAAATCACTATTTGTTTTCACTGAAACAATCTCAAAAAATTTTAATGAGGTTTTTAACAATATTAGTTCAAATATTATTCACAGATAAAAAGGACTGAGAAAAACAAAAAGGCAAACTTTTATCCTTTTTTAAATAGTCATGGTTCAACATCACTAGCCATTAAAGAAATGCAATTTAAAACAGCACAGAGATTTCATCTTACTGCAGAAACAATGGCTAACCTCAAGAAATCAAATAAAACAACAAAAGCTGGTGAGGCTGCAGGAGAAAGGATCTCCTTACATTATAGGTGGGAATGTAAACTAGTACAAGCACTATGGAAATCATTATGGAGATTCTTCAAAAAACTAAAACTAGAAATTCCACTGGACCCAGCTATGGCCCTTCCAGGTATCTTCCGGAAAGTTAAACACATCACATTATAGTGATACAGGCATGTCTGTGTTTATAGCAGCACAATTCATAATAGCTAAATTTATTTTATTTTATTTTATTTTATTTTATTTTTTTTATTTTATGGCAAAAAAGTAAAACAAAATTTTATAACAAAATAATAGAAGAATAACAATGGCTAATGCGTTGTGTATTGTTATTTCTAAAGTAATTACTCAGAGTACAAGACATGGACATAAAAAATCCTCCAATCAATATTACCACAAACCCTCCTTTTCAATGAACGAAGAGACACTAGTAGTATAACTGACTTGCATTTTTTCCTTTTCCCTTCTTTACATTCCCCTTCCCCTATCCTAGTTCCTTTTTTCTTTTAAATAATTTCTTCCCATTTCACAATATCTGTTGTACATTTTAGACCTCATTTACTCTTTCAGTTTCTTACACTAGGGAGACAATATGATGCTTACACATGTGAGTCTGATTTATTTCACTTATGAGTATGGTCTCCAGTTGTATCCATTTACCTATTAAAATTTCCAGTTTATCCTTTATTATGACTGAGTAGTACTCCATTGTATAGAAAGACCACATCTTTTTTATTCATTCCTCAGCTTGGGCATTTGGGTTGTTCCCAAGATGTAGCTATTACAAATTGTGATGCTATAAACATGTGTGCACATATATTTCTGTGGTATGATGTATTTAATTCTTCTGGGAAGATACCCAGAAGGGGAATAGCTGGGTCAAATGGGACCTCTAATCTTAGCTTTTGAGGAATCTCCATACTGATTTCCATAGTGGTTGCACCATTCTGCACTCCCACCAACAGTGGAGAAGCGTTCCTTTTTCTCCACAGCCCCTCCAGCATTTATTATTGGTTGATTTTCCTTGGGGTTTTTTGTTTGTTTGTTCGTTTGTCTGTTTTGGTACCAGGCAGGCACTATGCCTCTGAGCTACGTCCCCGGCCCCCTGCTGATTACTTGATGATAGCCCATAATAGGTAAACCTTGGAAACCACCTATAAATCCATCAACAGATGAACAGGTAAAGAAAATGTGGTATTTATACACAATGGAGTACTGCTCTGCTATAAAGGATAACTTTGATACATTGATAGGAGAATGGATGTACCTTGAAATCATAATGTTAAGTAAAATAAATCAGACAAGCAAGCTTAAATATCACATGGTTGTCTTACATGAAAAGCCCAAAATACAAATAAAAGAGCAAACTAAAAGATAACAGGAGACAGAGTTAGATCTTTTGCAAATAGGTAGGAGACCAACAGATGGAGAGGGGTTACAAAAATTAAGATGATATGTACACCTACCAACTCCTCACAATGAGTGTAATCATTACGTATTGCAAACATGTACTAATAAAAGTTAAAATAGTCATGACTATTATTCTCTAAAGTAGTAGAATAATCTCCAGGCACAGAAACTGTCTGGAGATATTTTTAATTGTCACAATGGAGTAAAGGAGTGTGGTACTGTCATTTAGTAAGTAAGAACCTATGAAACTACTAAAAGGCCTATATTATACAGAAAAGCAAGTCACAACAAGAACAGAAATATAGCCTAAAATTTGTTATACCAAGGATTAGAAACCTAGTACTGCAGCTTTACTGTTCTCTCCTACATGAATTATTTTAAGAAGAATATTCAGGGGTTTCAGGTACTTCTTCATAAGTAGGAGCTAAGCATCCACATACATTAGATTGTTTTTGTTTAGGAAATGTTCAGCCTGATTATGCAGATTCTGGCAATAACTCACAGTCCATTTCAAACTGTCAGGATTTTTTGATCCTCTACCTAATTGAAATTTACAACAAAGATAGGATTTAGGTGATCAAAAGTCAGTTTATTCTAAGTAAAATTTCTGTGATTGACCAGAAAATGACATAGATTGTTCTCAAAGATCTGAAATGACAGTTTGCCTGTAAGAAAACAGTTTGAAAGTGATGAATGATATCTGAGCTCAGATGTGCTAACCCAAATACAAACAAGTAGTCCATTCAGAACTTGTTCTTTTATAAGGAGTGAAGTTAAAACAATGAATATCTAAAATTTTATTTGCTAAAAAGATATAAAAGCTTTTTAACAAAATAATGAGATAAAAGAGAAAACTGTTAACTGATAACTAAAATAGATTTGCTGAGAGTTATTTGGGGCAAGTCAAAATAACTGTTTTTTAAAAAAATCTCTTCCTCTATTTCCTTTGGTACTATTTTAAGTGATTCAGTAATAATCTGAGCAAAGAAAGCCCAGAGGAGAGGAAAGAAGGAATGTGAGGGAAAAAGAAAGAATATGATACTAGAATCTACATGACTTAAGATACAATTTAGTGAAATAAAGTAGACAACATTGGAAATATAGATACAGCTAGAGACAAAAAATCCCACAATAATATTGCACTAAAAATAGCTGTATACAGTACAATATCCCAACCTAATAGGCAGCCACATCACAAACTTTAATGGAGTCATTTGGTGATTGTACATTGAGTCTCCCTAAAACTCTAAGTGTATCATATCTATCATCATTAACTTTACTGGAAGAAGACACAAAATTCTGAAATGTAAACATGGATAATTGTTTTGGAATAACAGAAAAAAATCTGTAGGTGGAAATCATGTTAACTATCAAGAGTATAATTTTATATTAAAAACAACAAAAATACCAATTGACATATTCTATGAAAAGAAAAATTGAATAAAATCACTTTAATAGCTACAAACATATAGCCATGAACCAGGACGGATGTTTGGAGTGGACTGTGAGACTTCATGTAAACTATACTTGGTCAGGTACCTGTATTAGATTTTCCAGAATTTTAAATATTTCAATTCTCTCCAAATGTATTTGGAGATCCATTACATTTACAGTAAAAATCCCAGCAGGTTTTAATTTGATTTTCTTTACAAATTAACTAGCTATTCTAAAATTTACTGGAAGAAAAATCCCAAATCAATCTTGAAGAATAAATTGGGGAGTTATTTATGGGATTTCAAGACTTACTGTTGAGCTAAATTATTGATGACAGTGTGGCACCAGTGAACGACGAACAATGTTTTATTACATTCACGCAGAAGTTGAGTAAACTATTGCTTCTTACATCACCAGGGAAGAATCTGAAAAATATAATCTTGAGCCTAAACAGTCTTCCAGAAAAGGATACATACTGGAAAATTCTTTCATGTCAAGTCCAAGTCCAAAAATAAAGAAAGCTGATGTATGCTAGTAAGTAGTGATAGTGGTTACTTTCGTTAAGAAGGAAGTTATACAGATTAAGCTGGGACATAAAAGGGGTGGGCCAATGACATTTCACCTATTTTTTAGCATAAATGCTGCTTATACAAGAATTTTCACATTGCAACAATTCAATAATACGTATACTCAGGAATCATCATTCGGAAAGAATTTTGCAATTAAGTTTAAAAGATAAAATAAAAGGAAGCTTCTACTGGCTTACAAAGAACAACTTTTTCAAATTTGAAAATGTAGTAAATAAAAATAAAATCAATGAGATCATGATGTTATTCAAGAATGTCTTATTAGTCACTGCTGTATGCTGCAGAAGCACAGTTTTACCACCCTGAAAACTGACATGGGAGGTAGTAAAATTTATCCCCCATTTCTCATATAAACCTCATGTGAGAATAACCAAATACTTGGTAAGGGCTGCTCTTTCTCAGAAAAGAATTTTACTGCTAATAAGTACAAAGATATGATACCATAATAAAACTGCAGTTTTACAATCTAATGAAATAATAGAAGTAGCCAGTAAACTTCAATGGACACTCTGTTATGTAAAGTTGTAACAGACAAATTTATAACGAGGGGACAATATTGACACCATATAAATCCAATGGCCATTCTTAGTATAATTAGTTATTGGCCACCCTTATGTTATGTGCCTCCTGTTATAATGTAATGGAAAATACACAGCACCACCTATAAGATATTTTCTAGAATATTTTTTCTTAATATAACAACGCTTATAGACCTAGAAGGTTACAGGAAATGTGGGGAATTACACAAGATAAAAAGTATATCAGGAAGAAAGAAAAATCAAATTTAGTAAATAGGTCATTTTATAGAACAAGTGACCTGGTTTATCCAACAAATCGAGGGCACAAAAAAAGCATCAGCATTCTAGTATAGAGTAAAAGAGAAAGACCTAGAAATCATATATAAGGTATGGAATTTTTGGAATTCTAATTTAAAAACAAATATTTTAAAAGGATCTTTTGAGTTAGTCAAGGAAACTCAAATATAGATCAAGTACTAGTTGATTTAAAGAATAATTATATTAAGTATGATAATTACATAGTGATTCTGTTTTGTAAATGCCCCTATCAGTTAGATATGCAAGTTGAAAACTTTACAGGTGAATGGACAAGTTTGTTTTCCAATCTCTCCAACCATTTTTGCTTACACAAACACAAATTATATAGATATTAATCTATCTATAGATATATTTCCCTAATTATCATGACAAGTTGTTAATATAGCAATATTAAATTTGTTCAAAATTATTTCCCAAAAAGAGGAAACTATTGTGATAGAGTTTAAGCAATATCTCAGGCTAAAGTTATTTAATGGAGGGAACTGAATGGGATTGTACAAAGGTCACAGTAAAATAATATAAGACTACTGGACACAGCACGGTTGCCAGGGTTGTATTCCAAGTCTTCAAAAGCGAATTGTGAAATAAGTGAGTTCTTGTCACAGATGAGCCAACTATTTGATAAAATGACTTGTAGAAATTGCCTGAAGAATGAAATAATCTACAAGCTTGGCGTGTGGGCTGAGATGCTTGGCATTGTCCCTTGCCATCCTGGTCTTCTAAGAGCAGTTGATCCTTTGTCCATCTCATTTAGCCTTGTTTCTCATTTCCTTGGCAGCTGGAGATCAGCAAGGAACCCCTGCCATGGGCTGTGAGGAGGAGGACCTGCCATTGTGCCTGTCAAGCCACCGACTCTTAACTGGTTCCGCAGTTCCGTTCCCCTGAGTACAAGGCTACAGAGGTGATTAACAAAGAACCAACCTGAGTAAAGATGAGGTCAACTCCCCTGAGAACAGGTGAGCCCAGAAGCGTCAGCTGTTTCATGGAGAAATAACAAATGGGCAGGCAGTGCTAGCTCTAAAAAGCCCCATGGCTGGTGTAAAGTAGCAAAAACAGCATGAGGTTTTACCCTGAGAGTAACTTCTTCATGGCAGGACAGATTTAAAAAAAATTCCACTGCAGCACCTACCATACTGTCAGAGTGTAATCAGGCATCATTTTGGGAGGAGTTGATTGTGTGGGACTGAGCCACAGAATACCTATGCTACAGTTTCATTACATACCTACACGACTGCAGAAACTGGGTGAGAGACAGCCATGGGAAACAGATGAGGAGAGGTTGAGGGCTAGACAGAGATTCCTTGAGATCCTCTGAGAAGTTCAAGCTCAGGCCAGGAACGACATAGACCTGCATTCCATGGTGGGAGGCCAGGTATGGCAGGCGTCGCTTTCAGAGGAGGCTGTGCCCGAATGTGACAGCATTCAATTCAGTGGCCCGCTTGAGCCCTTGCTCCACTGCCTGCATCCAGGGGTCTGATTATATCCCTATGTAGCAATGTGAGTGGGGATGCAACTTGACTTGGAAAGTTGCCTCAGTCTGGGGTTTACAGATGGGGGGACTTTTATGCAAGGGGTAGTGTCCTCTCACAAACACACAGTATAAAGTGGGGCAGAGAGGACTGTGCCTTTCTGGATTCCACACACTGCAGGTCCTACAAGGACATCACTCATTTGGAAATACAGTAATTGTCTTTCTTTTGACCCATTTTTTTCTCTTTTATTGGTTTGTTTTTGTGGTGTTAGGAGTTTTATTCTTTTCCTTTTTTACTACTATCTTTTGTTTTTGTCTTTTTTGAGACAGGGTCTCGCTATACAGTTCAGGCTGGACTTGAGCTCACTTTGTAGCCCAGGCTGGTCTTGAACTCACAGCAATCCTCCTGCCTCAGCCTCTTGCATGCTGGGATTACAGGCATGTGCCACCACAGCAGGCTTACTACTTTCTTTCTTAAAGAGGTATTTTGTTTGTTTAGAATTAAACTTTTTAACACTATATAATGAAAATGTACAAAGAATAATATTGAAGTTTGGGGTTAGATTTAAGTCAAAGACATTCATTAACAAGGAATCTTCAAATGTGATTATTCTAGAAACTTCTCTAAGCCATCTGATCAGAACATCTGTCTGTTATTACTTTACTTTGAAAGACATTGGAATATATTTGAATTCAACCCAGAATCTTTCAGAATAAGATGTAATTAAAAACCAATTCTATAGTCAAACTTAAAAAGTTTAACAGAGCTTTCCTTTCTAGAAATAATAATAAAGAAAACAGGCATGCCAGAATATTTGATCTTGAGCAAGTGACAGCAAAGTATGAATGTATACTTAACTTCCACCTCCTCAAAAATGGAGGCTACTTTCTGTTCCACAGCCTTAAAACACGGTGAAGAACAGCCTATAGGCAACTTTGGGCAAGTGCTTACCAAAATAAAGCTCAAGCAACTGAGCAAGGACACCTCAGAAAAGTGTTTGGGTGGATCTGAATTCTATTTTTATTGATTAATACAGAAGTAAAGTGGCTCCTTCCAAGGGCCTGGCTCAGTTCTATTCTCACCTATGTTATGCTCCTGAGAACAACCAGGATGATTCTGCATTAGGAGAGATCTTCTTCCTTCGGATGCTCAGTGTTCAGGGAGCTTTCTGACTATGTGAATGAAGTGAGCACTGACTCCATGGGTATTTTGAAGCGTGGAGAGTCAAAGCATTTTTGAAACAGGGTTGTTAGAGTCTATGTACCGATGGTCTGTCTCCAGTTTATTCTAATTTCTCACCATGTATTTGTAGATCTAGGGCTGCAGCTTTTGCTGTATCATCATAACAATAACTAATGTCTACCCCAATTTATGATTCAGATTATGTTCTCAAAGCAGGCCTGGCATTTTACAATACCTGCACATGAAACGATCCACTGTTGCAACTTACATATTCACAAAACATTGACAATCTTCTGCAGATCAAGCAAATGTTTCTAACCATAATTGTCATGCATGAATTCATAGCCAGAATCCCCATGATCAAAAAAGTTTGCACAATACAAATAACTTAAAAATATTCATATGCACATGTACACACACTCACAAACATTTTGATAGAACTGTGCTTGCGGAAACTCCATTTGTTAAGTGCCGTTGAAAGCATATTTTGTTAAGCTGCCGCTCCACATATTTTTCTTAGGAAAATCTATCACAATAGGGCAGAGTGCTTTTATGGATGAGCAGAAAAAGATATGCTTGTGGCAACCAGAAAGTTTAAGGTCTTTCAAGTTGTGTAAAATGCACTTATAGAAACATTTAAGTGTTTACAGGATGCAAAGTTTGGAGCTAAAATATAAAATCAAACCAGTTGCAGAAAGTGTAGAGCTACAATCTTTTGAGGTAAAACCTGGTACTGAGATATGCAAGAAAGTTTCAGCATGCATAGCTTCTTGGCCTGAACCCATATTGCCACATAATTTGATCATGTGTAAATTTCACAAAAGATTCATCGTCTTCGGCTAATTTGGTACTAAGGATGTGCTTATAATCTTCCCAAATTTTTCTTCATTGTCTTTTAAGAGCCTCTCATGTATTATTCCAGCTTGTCAAAGGGTAAAGCTGGGCAAGTCCTTCTTTATTCAGGAGGAATCTGGAAAATGAGGTGCCGTGCGTGAGTGCCGAGGAGTAAGGCTGGCTTTCTCACATGCAAACTTCACTTTGACTGAGAACAACTTCTGAATGTCTCCACTGTTGATGACAACTATATTTTCTTGTTTTGTTCTCTGAAAAATTTGCTTCAGGGTCGGAAGGCTCGGCTCAGTGCTGGGAATGGCAGGCCGTTGTAGAGTTGGCTGATGGGTCTGCATGTGAAGTGGAGGCAGCAGCTTGATGTCCAGCAGCCTGAGACCCAAAGAGGGCCCTGCAGAGGTTCACAGCATTACTAGTGCTTTCGGGACCTGGGGCTCAGCAGCAATGCCTCAAACTCTATGGACCACTTCAGCATCACCCCACAGGCCATGCTGCCAAGGGACCAGAGACTAGGAGCTGATGCGATGACAACTGCAGTCCAAACTCCACCTCCTCAGATGGGTTCATAAGCCAAGCCGGCTCCAATGGCGCCTTTGTAATTATCTTGGCTTGTTTGTTTTGGTCCTCTTTTGTGTTTTCTCTTTCCTTTTTTTTCCTCACTTTTGATTTGTTCCCTTACTTGTTTTCTTCGTTTACTCTCTATTTTTCTTATTTTTCATTTTCTGAATTACCACGCTCAGAGCTGAATTACTGCTGAGTGTGGACCAGCAATTCTGTCCTTACAGAGGGAGGGTATACATCCCATCCCAATTCCCCCTTGAAAGATCATTACTTGTTCGGTTACTGGATTTGTTACTAGAGACAAGGGCAGGTGAACCAATAGAGGAATTTGGAGGAGAAAATATTTTAAGAGAGAAGTGCTGAGATGTGACAGTGTGTTACACAGAAGAGGGTGTCAAAACTGCAGGCTACCACCTCAGTGTAGTTACACAGATTCAGGCGTGAAAACCACAGGCTGTCAGTTCTGCTGCCTGCTGCTGGCTGAGATGCAGAGGCCTTTTCCTTTGTATCCCTTAGAGGGGGGGCATTCCTTTAATCTATCCCCACTGTAGGGTCCTAAATGTGCCCACAATTTGCAAATAGAACTCTGGTAAAAATTCGCTTTTGTTTGCAATCTCTGCATCAGGTGACAAACACAATTGCATCCATCTTTTCCACATAAACACAAACGTGTCCATCTTTTCCAAAATTATAGAACAAATTAAGTTCATGAACTGATGCCACATTATTTGTCAATATTCAGCTTGTTTTTGTGGCTGATACTACTATAGGCAAGATGACATAATTATTGCTATTGATTGGTGTTCTCTGTATACCAATATCTGGATTGCCTGGAAGTCATATGATACTTGAAGAACTGGCTACTGAGATAATAAGCTTCAGTCTCCTCTCTCAAATAAATGGAAGTGGTTGGATCCTAGGACTGAGGAAAGGCCCATAGTTAACCATGCTCAGAGGATATCTCTGAAAAGTAGAGATTAACTATAGATGTCTTCATGCTAGCAACAATGTTACCCACTATAATCAATGCACAAGCGTCAGCACAGAAAACAAAAAGTAGAATCATGAAAAAGCAACAAAATGCCTCCAAAAACTCTAAACTACCCCAAAGATGATTCAGGGGACATCAAGCGGGAGGAAATCAAAAGTGACACAGCCAAAATATCTGAAATAATAACACTGGAGGTAATAAAACACATGCAAAATTGTTTGGGGAATTTAAAGAAAATGTAACTAAACAGACAATCATACTAATGAAATAAATGATCAGAAGTAAAGAAAGATGTAAAACATCAATGAATACTCAGCATAGGAAAGAACTGAAGTCTATAAATTAGTTCCAAACAAAACTCCAGATTAAAATTTTCATTGAAAGTATGGGCAGAAGGAGCATTCAATGTTAGGACAGTGTCAATCTAAAATATAGGGCTGTGGTTGGTGGTCAATTAATGATAAACACCTTAAAACAACAAGAGAATATTAAAAATGTATGCAAGAGATGGTAGTGACACAAAGAAGACTAATAAAAGATAAATTGGAATTAGTGAAAAATCAGATGATAGCACGCAGAGCACAAAAAGACGTGTTTATAGAACTAATAGCAGAAAAACTTTCTAAATGTAAAAAAAACTTAACTCGCAGATAAGTGAAGCATATAGAATCTCAAAGAGCCATAAGAAAAGAATTGTTACATGATACATCATAGTCAAAATACCAAAAATTCTACACAAGTACAGAATTTTAAATGCTATTAGACAACTTCAATGTATCACTTATAAAGGAAAACCCATTGGAATTACAACTGACTTTTTCAATACAAATCTTAAAGGTGAGGAGAGTTTGGTGTGCATTGCTAAGTAAACACAAAGAAAGGGAAGCAAAAGTGGGAAAACACAATGGTAGGAATAATTCAATAATAAATTATTATTTAATATCCATCAGATATAAATATTAGTATGAATGGTTTCAATCTACCAATCAAAAGTTGCAGATTGGCAGGATGGATCAGGAAACGAAATCCAAAAGTATGCTGTAAATAAGAAACACAATTATCCCCAAAAGAAATCCACTGATGCCCCCCTCACCAAAAAAATCAAAGAATGAAAAACAATATTCCATGCAATAGGAACCTTAAGACAAATAGCAGTGTCTGTGCTATTTTAAGAAAATGTGGACTTTCCTTTTGAGCAGTTTCTTTCTCTTTATCACTATCTATTGTACCTTTTAGATTTCATTTACTCTTTCAGGTTCTTATACTAGGGAAACAATACTATGTTTACATATATGAGATTTATTATTTCACTTATATAATATATGAGTTATTATTTCACTTATGAAGTAATATATTTCATAAGTGAAATATATTATTTCACATATATTTCACTTATGACATCCACTTAAGGATGTCTAGTGGCAACCATTTACCTACAAAAGCCTCGAGTTTGTCTTTCTTTATAGCCAAACAATATTCCATTATATAAAAATACCTTTATGTCTGTGTGCTTGTTAATATGTTTTGGTTCTTTTATCTCTAAAAATAAAAATAAAAAAAAAGAAAAGAAAATGTGGACTTGAAGCCAAAACTGATCAGAAGTGGGAAAGGATACTACATAGTGGTTATGGGAACTATTCAACAGGAAGAGATAACAGTTACAAACATATATTCACGAAACAATGGTACACCCAACTTCATAAAGCAAATACTTTGGGACATAAAAGATTAGATGAACATCTATACAATTATAGCCACCACTATACCAATTAAATACACCACTATCACAACTATACAGATCAAGTAGGAAAAGAAAATCAAAACAGCATAATCAAAGTTTAATCAAATGTTCAACAAATGGACTTTGAAAAAAATATATGTCACACAGGATATTCCAACCAACAACAAAATATACATTTTAACAGTACATAGAATTTTCTCTAAAATATACCACATAGTAGGCAATAAAGCATGCTTAAGCACATGCAAAAGCATCAAAATTTTACCATGCATATTATCAGGTCATAGTGCAATGCAAGTAGAAATCAATGGTAAAGAAACCACAGAAATTATTCAGATGTATCAAAATTAAACAACACACTCTTTAATATTCAATGGATCACAAAAGAAATTAAGGAAGGAATAAGACAGTTACTAAACTAAATGATAAGGCCAGTTAAACATACCAGAGCTTATGGAACATAATGAAAGCAGTTTAAAGATGGAAGTTTATAGCTGTGAATGCCCCTATCACAAAAACAGGGTGAGCCCAAATAAATAACATAGTGATGCACCTCCAAGACCTAGAAAAACAAGAACTAAAACAAGAACTAAATGCAGAACTAAAACAAGAAAAGAAATTATGATATGGAGACTAAAAGACAATACCAAGAAACAATAAGAGTTTGTATTTAAAAGAACAAACAAATACTTACCCAATCTTAACAAAAAAGACAAGGCAAAAAATCAATCCAATTAGAAATGAAAAAGATGAAATCACAATGGATATTGCAGAAATTCAGAAGATTATTAGCATCTGTTTTACAAACCTGTATGCCAGTAAATTGGAGAACTCAGAAAAAACAGATTCCTAGATACAGATGATTTACCAAAACTGACAAAGAAGACTTAAAAATCCTAAATAATCCAATAATAGGAAATGAAAGTGAAGCAATAACAACAAAGCTATCAGCTAAGAAAATCCCAGGGCCTGATGGATTCACTGCCAAATTCTACAAGAACTTCAGTGAAGACCTAATACCAATACTCCTCAAAATCTTTAATGAAATTTAAATTGAAGGAATACTCCCAAAGTTATTTCTGGAAACTAACATTACTCTG
The DNA here is from genome assembly GCF_000276665.1 of Chinchilla lanigera. Classification (NCBI taxonomy): domain Eukaryota; kingdom Metazoa; phylum Chordata; class Mammalia; order Rodentia; family Chinchillidae; genus Chinchilla; species Chinchilla lanigera. The sequence goes on along the minus strand of NW_004955531.1, from coordinate 3,635,801 downwards.
ATGCCAAAATCTAACAGAGATCCAACCAAAAAAGGCAACTACAGGCCAATCTCTGTAATTAACATGGATGCAAAAATCCTCAACAAGATATGGGCAAAGAGAATGCAACAAATCATCAAAAAGATTATATACCATGTAGTGGTTGATTGATTATGTCAACTTGAGAAGTTTAGAAGCTTAACTAAACTTGGCTCAGCAATTGTCTCAGCAATTCTACACCCTAGGGTATAGAGGAACCACCTAAGGTGGATCATCACCTAGATGATATAAAAGGGAAATAAGGAAGGACAGAGGAACTTCCATTCCTTTTGGAGGAGCTCCAGTCTTCACCTTTAGCTTGCACGTCATCTCCTGGCTTCTAGTGCAGACTCTTCGGCTTCCAACCTGGATCCTTCAGTCTTCTGTCACAGACTCATCGGCCTCCTTGTACGGACTTGCATGGAACTCTGCAGTGAACTCCAGACCCTGGACTGATTCGTTCAGTCTTCAGCATGCAGACACCCTCTGCACACTTCCATCGTAAGCCAGTCTTATAATTTCTTATACATTTGTACATTTTGTGTTATATCTGTTTTTCTAGTAAAACCCTGACTGATACATACCATGACCAAGTAGGTTTCATCCCAGGGATGCAAGGATGGTTCAACATATGCAAAGCAATCAATGTAATTTATTACATAAACAGAAGCAAGGACAAAAATCACATTGACTATCTCAACAGATGCAGAAAAAGCCTCTGACAAAAATCCAACACCCATTCGTGATAAATACCCTCAAGAAAGCAGATATAAGACCTTTTCACAATTTGATAAAAGCTATTTATGATTAACCTGTTGCCAACCTCATATTAAATGCAGAAAAACTGACAATTTTCCCTCTAAAATCAGGAATAAGACAAGTATGTTCACTATCACCACTCCTGTTCAACATAGTCCTTGAAACATGAGCCAGAGCAATCAGAGAAAGGAAGAAATAAAATGGATACATATAGGAAAAGAAGAACTAAAAGTATCATTATTTCTCAATGATAGAATCCCCTATCTATAAGATCCAAAAATTTACCAAAGAAGTCTAAAATTAATAACCAAATTCAGCAATCTACCAGATTACAAAATCAATACAAAAAATCAATAGCATTCCTATTGATACCAAAATAATATAATTAATAATATCAAAATAATATCATTAATAATAGCATCAAAAATTAAATAGTTAGAAATTAACCTATCAAAGGAAGTGAAAGACCTCTAAAGGAAAAATTACATCACACTAAAAAAAGCGTAGATCAAAGAGAACATCAGAAAATGGAAAGTCCCAAGCAGTTTCAGGGCACGGAGGGTGCAACAGGCGTGGTTGGCCCAGAGGGTGCAATTCAGCAGTGCAAGAGAACTCTGGCCTTGGCAGGCAGCCCATGGGGCACGAGGCATGAGGCTGAGCAGGCTGAGGCTGGGGTTGGGGCTGGGGCTGGGGCTGGGGCTGGGGGAGCAGGGTGGGGAGATGGACAAACTGATTGTCATCTTAGGATGTCTCTTTCTGGCCACTGGTATCTTTGGCATTGCCAGAATTGCCAACCAGGAGTCTGCAGGAGCATTCACTGTGGGCTTGGTGGGAGTGTCAAACCATCTATGGAAGAGACCACATGCATCCCTCCCCAGCTTCCTCCCAAAGTCACTCCTGGAAGGAATACTCCTAAAGGCATTCCTGGGAGCTAACATTACTCTAATGCCAAAAAAACCACACTGTTTTTTCATCATCATGGGAATCATTTCGTTGACTGCCACATGTGGTTTGCTAGTGGCTTCCCACTGGCAAAAGCAGCTACAAAATATGCTCATTGGATAGCATCCACTGGAATGATACTTTTTTACTGCATGGCTGCCCTAATATTTCCCAAATGATTTTACATCAATGAAGTGAGAGGTCAACCTTTTAAATTACCCAACAACACAGTAATTGGATCATCATGTGTTTTTTTTTTGTCTTATCAGTTTTCTTTACTATAGTAAGAAGACTTCTATTTGCTGCCAGTTTATGTACAGAGCTGACGAATGTCTAAACTGCCTCTTTTTTGTTGTTTGAGGAGGATAGAAGGACAAATACAAGGCATCTGAGCAATCCTCTCATAGGAAGATGCTTAGATGAAACTGATATTGAAAAGAAAATAATTCTTTGATTTGTTCTCACTATGCACGTTGGATTTTTTAAAAAATGAGGAGAGCCTTTCCCATTACCAAATACATACAGTATCGACTAAATCTCCTGAGCATATTCAGGCAGTCAGTTGGCACTGTGATAACCTAGGGAAGGAGAATGCTTTATACCAAAAAACATGTGGCCCTTTGTGACTCTGTTGTTCCATTTTTAATGTCAAATGAGTCACTTGAGGAAAAAAAAACAAGTCTAAACATTTATGAATCACGGTGGACCAGAGGGGGATGCAAGAGAAGTTGAGCCTCACCTCGTAAGAAATTAGTATTCACAACTTCCCTGCAGTGGTTTAAGCCTTTAGTAGCAGGATGAATTCCTGTAGCCTTACTGCACCAAGAAGCCAATAGACCAAAACTGGTTTGCTAAAATATATGTAGAAATTCTAAATTCTCTAATTTCTGTGTACAAAACAAGAAAAAAGTCAAATACTGAAGATGCGCTGTTTAGGGTGGGTGGGGGAAATCTTCCTTATATAAATTTGTATAATACATAAATATTTTGCTGATTCCATATACAGTGCATGTATGTGTGTAAATTTATATATGCACACATGGAGATCGTTCTTGAAAGAGAATTCTTAATGCTTTGCTACTAAAACACTGTGGTGTGCAAACCTAGAACTGAATAGAAAACAAGCCATTCTCTGAAGGCTGCATAGTGGAGAGTGTCGTTGGTTCACTTCCTTCTTTGTAGTAGCCCTTGATTTTAACAGGTTTTTGTAACAGGTACAAATAATTCCATACTCTTCTAGGTACAATTTTAAGTTAAGCTAAACATTCTTTCGGGTTAATTTATTTGTATATGATAGAAGGTAAGACCATGTCAAACCTTATAATTTGGGGAATCTGACGCTATTGAAATCATTGACAACTGTTGTCTATTGTATAGATTCTTTTTTTCTACTTGTTTGGGTCTGTTACATTAATAATGCATTTTATATGTTCAAGCACACAACTACAAAGCTTACTAGCAAGTATCTAGCTGTTTTGGCTATTTATACTAATTACACTCTGCCATAAAAATTAAATTTCTGTTTCTATCTGTAAGCATTATTAATAAATCTTTACCAAATACTTGAGCAATACAATATTTTCTTTATATGTTACACACCTCTGTCTGCTAAAAGCTAATATTTTTGCATTTACATTAAAGGCCGTCCTCAACCCACAGCTTTAAGGTTTTCCCTAAAGAAGATTTACAGCTAACCTTTGAACTCATAGATTCAAAATACAGTGTGTGTCTTCTCCACATTTGCCTTCATGTCAACGTTTATCTATAGTGTTCACCGGAAGAAAAAAACTAATCTCCTGTTTAAAATATGGACAGGAGGGGGTTTATGGCAATAGAGCGAAGTTTTTTTTTTTTTCTTTATAGTGAAATAACAACCCACGTGTTTCTGTCAGTAAGTAGAGGAAGGGTATGTAGCCCATGTTTCACACAAATACAAGTGGATGCACTGCTTAAGAAGCTAAATTGCAAATTATTGAATAGATACTTGCAGGATGGGGTCACCTCCTCAGATATTCATAGTTTGAAGTGGAAGAGCTTAATATGCTTCACAATGTCTTGCTTGATATTGATATAGCTGATTGTACAAGTAAATCTGACAGTATTTCATTAGAAAACCCCATGTTTCAGTACACTAGGGAGGATTTGAACTCCCCTATGGTGCATTCCTTGAGTGTTTGAGGGGAATGTTATCCTTTTCCTTCCTCAGGTTAAAAAAAACTTGTTTTTGGAAAATCTAAGGAAGACCACTTCCTCCCAAGTATTATAACGTGTAGTCAATGCTAGGAATACACTGGACATGTTCTGTGGACCTTTGCGATTGCAGTTCCTGTTGTGACATGATTAGTCCTCAATCAAATGGATCATTCTGAAGAAAAGCTTTGGTTATCACCATTATACCACTGAGATAAAGTGTTCGCAAAATATTATTCAAATTAATTTAAAATATAACCGAGAAGATTTTTTTCCTTTTCCAAAAATGGAGTTGATTATAAATAGTTTCTCAAAACATTTTAAATGGATCATAAGCACAGGGAGAGAAAGTTTCTGAGCTGCTAAGGATTTGCCCGCTGTTTACTTCTTTCGTTTATATCGGCATTGCACATAAGATTACAAAATTTAAGGTTTTATTTGTATCTATTACCCAAACCATTTTATTGTCTTTACTTTAGTGACTGTCTTGGAGGTCCAGTGTGTAAAGGGCTGGTAGAGGGAAAGTCCTTCTAGTAATTCAGCACTCTAACCCAGGACTGCAACCAGCCCATCTAGGAGCATGTGAGGTCAAGTCTTTGCACTCTTCCCGAGCAAACATTGAAATGGACTCATTCTTGTAAACTTCTATAAATCCTGTAAGTGATAGACAGCTGATTGTCAGCAGTTGCTTTTTAAAAGGTCACTATAATAAGTACTATATGGTATAGTATTAATATAGCAGGAGATCATAGTTTGCAAACTGTATATAAAAAACTTTTATGGTGCAAACATTTGTCAAACTTTTGTCTGGTACATTGTTTTTAGAGTGTGCATTCTTCTCATAACTGAGAATATTACTGTGAAATCTGCTGCTAACTATTTTCAGATTTTATTTGCACAAGACTGAATTCGTTTGAAATTTCTGGAAGCATCTATTGAACATGCCTAAATATCTGTAAACAGAAAAACCTTCAATACATTAAAAGCAAATGTTTCACTATGATTCTTTCCAAACATAATCCACGTTCCATGTTGTTAATGTGTGTATGTAGTTTTTCTGACTCTCTTACAAACATATTTTGTTTCATTTGTTTTGTTTTCAAAGGATTTTTTTAATGTTCTAGATGATCAAAACACTTTATTGCTCTCTCCTCTTTACCTAAAGCTTTGATATCTCCACTCGATGTTCTCTGAAATTAGTTTAATCTCTTAAGTGAAATAATACTCTTGGTCACAATCTAATGACTTAGAGAAAAAGCCCAGAAGAAGCACTGAAAGGTAACTTTGGATATATTCTTAGCTATTATTTTGCATCGTGGGCTTCATAGAAAGAACATGTGGCATGTATTTTGTATTTGTTAAAAAGACTATTAGCCATAAGCTGCTCTGATTATAGTAACTGTTTTATCAACCCACTTTGATCTTCTTTTAAAAATTAAATTTGCATTCACAATTCTAAACAGATATCATCAAGAAAATCAAACAGATATCATTAAGAAAATTTTTGAAGGATAAAAATATATGAAGGAAAAAAGTGGCCTGTGTAGGGAGAAGTTTCTACACAGAAGTTTTAGTTGTGTCACCTCAAGAGATTTTAAAGTTTGTGATCAAGGTCTTTATATTGTCCCAACTTTATCAAGACTTATTTTCTAATGGGTTATAACATTTTTCAATTATTAATTTCAAAACAAATTGTTAAAACAACTGTATAAAATGAACATAATTTCCTTCACTTGTATTTTTTTAATTGAGCGAGATTATCAAAATGAACTGTCTACTAAAGAAAAAAAAGGAAAGCTATCCTCTGTTAACTTGGCTTGCCAGTTAGCTCATTGGAAGAGCCAGTGTAGTCAGAATGGATATGTTGTACTTCCAACACTGATATATACAATCCCAATCAAAATACCAACAGTATTTCTCAGAAATCTAAGGTACTGGCACAAAAACAGACATGTGGGTGAAGGAAACTATTATGGCTTGTATCTAGATGTTCCTCCAAAGCTTCATGAGCTCATAAGTGGGGCTTTTCAGAGGTGGTTGGATAATGGGCGTGCAATACTGGCATTAAGGTTGTGTGGTACTGGATTAGTCCACACTAATTGGTTTATCATAGCTCTGGATTATGGGAAGGCTCACCCTGAATGTGAGTGGAACCACCCAAAGGGCTTGTAGCCTGGATGGGATAAAAGTGAACAGGTTAATTCTTGCTGCTGCTTCATTTGCTGGTTCATTTATTGCCTGCCCTGCCATAGACCTTTTCTCCTCTGCCATGCCACCTTGTCTTGGAGCAAGTCAACTATGGACTGAAAGCTCTACAGACTGTAAGTCATAATAAGCTTTTCCTTCTTCAACTTGTGTTAGGAATTTTGTCCCAGCAATGCAAAAATAATTAAGACAAGTACAGAACAGAGGAAGCAGAAACAAACCTATGTACATTCAGAAATTTGATCTTTGCTAAATGTGACAAAAACATACAGTGGAGGAAAGATGGCATCTTACTAAATGGTGGTGGGAAAACTGGTACCCACATACAGACCATTGAGTCTAGATCCATATATCTCTCTATTTACTGAACTAAAATCAAAATGGATCGAAGATCTAAATATTTAAACTAAACACCATCTGATGGAAGAGAAAATGGGTAAAACTCTTTAAAACATAGGTCTAGGCAAAGACTTTGTGAACAGAACCCTACTGGCTCAAGAAATAAAACTGAGAATCAACAAATGGGATCATATCAAAGTAAAAAGCTTACACACACCAAAGAAAATACCCAGTAGAGGGAGGAGACAACTTACAGAATGGGAACTTTTTGTTCTGACAACTTTTCCTCAGAACTAACATCTAGAATATGTAAAGAACTAAAAGCAAACTGAAGGAAAAAATTCAAAATGAGCTATTGCTAATGGAAAGGGGACCAAGAGTTGAAAGAAGCATGGGGGAATGGGAAGAGGTAGGATTTGAAAAAAGAATTAAGATGTGTTATGTACATGTACTAACTCTCCACCATAAATATAGTGGTTACTTACTGGGAACCTGTCCTAGTAAACTAAAAAGAATGAAGTGATTTATTAATGTGCATAGTCTTATCTTTCCAGAGCAAAGGATTTCTGGAAAGAAAACAAAGCTACTGAGCTGTGGTGGTGCACGCCTGTAATCCCAGTACCCTGGAGGTTGAGGCAGGAGGATCACTGCAAGTTCGAGGCCAGCCTGAGCTACATAATGAGCTCAAGACCAGCCTGAACTGCACAGCAAGCTCTGTCTCAAAAAACAAAAGCAAAATAAAAGCGAATAAAAACAAAGACATTAAATCCTCAGTGATGACAAACCTTTCAGAAGTTTCTGCGATAACAAACAGCACACTGTGGTGGGCATGCCATAGGCTCTGAGCTACATGATCTTAGCTCTCAGGATTAGGATTTGCAAAATGCTGTTACCTGTTGAAACTACATAGAACTATGAACAGTTACTTTTTTCTATAGTTCTATGTTAATTTTAAAACTTCCGTAAAAAGAACACTTTTAAAAGTGAATATAGAGCTTGAGATGATCATCTTGCATAAAGTCCAAGGAAGCTCCTTGGTTGCAGAGGAATATTTGGAAAACTAAAAGATTTGGTTTCAAAGGATTGAGAAAGAAAGGGGCTTGGTGAGCATAAGGAATAATATGAAATGTACTAATGTGAGTGGAAAAGTATAAATATGATGTGGCTATTTCAAATTTAAATACTTGCAAATAGTATTTTAACTAGTTTTGAGTACTTAAATACAAATGTATCTCAGGGATTATTATGTTATATGCATAATGTATATTACACCATTTAATTCTCAAAGCTCCACACGATGGAAGTTTTTCGCAGCAGTATTTTACAGTAGACTTTCCTAACACTGAGCTGACTTCAGTTATGTGTCTAAGGTCACAAAACTAGAAATAGATGGAATAGGATTCTTATATGACCTCCTCTTGCTCTAAAAACTGAGAAGCTGTTCCAATAAACTAGGTTAATTTCACAATATGGAATGCAGGTTTTTTCCTAATTATTACTTACAATTTTAGGGCACAGAAATCTCATACTTCATATGGAAACCAGTGATTCTGAATATATCCAACATGATTTTAGAAGAAAGTGTGATGCCAAGAACTATCTAAAGAGAATAGAAGTAACTCCGGATAAACTGTGCTTAAGCCTAAATGTTCTAGTTGAACAAATACATTGCATCTGAATTTGAGTTACAGTTGTAATAAATTGATGAGGTCCCCTTAACTACCAGTATTTATAAGTAGCTAACAATGTGGTCATTTGTCAACGTTATTGCTTGCTTTGGTTTTAGAAACACAAGCAATGTGCTCATGTGCTGACATTATTGCACACAAAATGTGCAATCTATTATCACCATCATCACCAAATATCCGCAGAGCGCTCCCTGCATGTGAGCTAGTTTGAGAAGTTGCAATGGGAATTTATATGGAACAGAGAAACTCATGTTTTCCTTATCCTTCCTTTCCTTCTCATCCACCTATAATGTTTTGAAGCATTTTGAATGCTAAAAAATACTTCACCCATCAGAAGTCTGATAATTTTAGAAAACTAAAAATACTCTTTGCCTCCTATAGTAATTTATATTAAGTACCAAACATTCCACAGGTGGGAGTCTTCTGCAAAAAAACTGAGTTTTCAAATGTGGCTTAAGGGAACAATCAATCAGACATAATATTGGATTTAAAACTCATCTGCATTTGGGGGAAAAATGTAAGAAATATTTCACTTGAAGTAATTGCCAGCTATAGGACACTGGCTTGAGTAGACATGAAAAGGAAGAAGTTTGCTTATTTTCCTTAAACTGCTAAGGGCCCAAAGTTCAGTTAATTCTGCTATAGTTTACATGTCACCACTGTGCTTATTAAACAAATATTATTCTTACCTGATATCTTAGCCACTTTTTTTGTCACTATGACACAATATCAGATATCCACAACTTAGGGGAGAGGTTTGTTTTGGCTCACAGGTTCAAAAGTTTCAGTCCATGGTCTGGCAGCTCCACAACACCAAAAACATACCACAAGGGCCTGTGGCTCACCTCACGGGAGGCAGGTAGCACGGCAGGATGGAAGAAGCCAAGGAGGGAGATACATCTTTCTCCCGTGATCCAGCTCTTCCAACCAGGCCCCATCTTCCAATAGCACATTCAGCCACTGAATTTACCAGTAGATGATTCCGCTGAGGAGTATAGTGACCGGATGATCCCATCGCCTTGCACAAGATCTGCCTGTGATCGCATGCAAACTCTAGGGGGACATTTTTGATCTAAACAATAACAACTGATGTGATCTCGCTACAAGGCTATAACAGAGGGTTTATAGTTTCACTTTTTCAAAGGAAAAATTTGTAAATAATACTGTATTTCTTTATAATATGTTGTAATTTATCTACTTTTGAGCAAAACTGATTGGTAAAAAAAGGACAATTGTGGCCAGGCATGGTGGCACACGCCTGTAATCCCAGCACTCGGGAGGATGAGGCAGGAGGATCTTGCGAGTTTGAGACTAGCCTGGGCTACAAAGTGAGCTCAAGGCCAGCCTGAATTGCATAGCGAAACCCTGTCCCAAAAAAAAAAGAAAAAAGACAATTGTGTTACTAGGCAACATACGCTAAGTAATAGATTTAAGTTTTAAAAACTCATTAGCAATTAACTTCCTTTACTTATTTTAACTAAGTAAATGTTAACTCTCATCTAATGTTTAAAATAGTAGAGGGTGGATCACAAATATTGTCTTTCTTTACTTCAAGATGCTGCCCATCCAATTTAATGAATCTTTCAAGCCTTCAGTAGAGCAGATGCAGTACAAATATCAGAATATTAAAAACTCACACATCATATTGATTACTATGTTGATTATTAATTGTTAAAATATACAAAAATATGATACATATGGACCCTACCAACATTTCCTATTTGGAGTAAGCATTGTTTGTTGTTTTGGAAACCTGCTATTGGGTAAGAAAAGTACAGAGAAAAAAATAAGCAAGACCTTCAGCAGGTAAACGATAATACTAGGATTTATTGAACTTTTAACATGTGCTAGTCTTTGTTATAAGGGAGTAAAATTTACCCTCTCATTTACTCTTTGCATCATATGGGGAATGCAGAGATAATCAGATGAATATGTTCACCTAGTTGTCTATGAAAATAAGAATATTTATTCTAGAAACTGAGTTAGTAATAGTTCAAGTACATTGCTCTTTGGGGATCTAAACTGGACCACCCAACATAACCAATTATCTCTTAAACTGTTTCTATAATGTGGTGTTTGTGAATAGTGCTTTTTCAGTCCTTAAGGGCATCAGCTCAAAGTTACACATTTGCTTAAAATGCAAATAAATAATTATGTACTGCAAATGGTTTTGGTCCCCAAATAAGTAGGCAATAAGTATAAAACTTTTGAAAAAATTGAGGCATTTAACATGTTTCTCACTCTTAAATTTACCACATCTTCACACAGAGAAATGTCACAAATAGGAATACAGGAGGCAAGTTCAACAATATCCTGAAAAATCAATTTGGATTTCCATTCATGTTGGTGTAATCAGCCATAATAGCACAGCATGAGATAGAAGGAAAACAAAAAAGTCAATTTAGCCTAAATAACTTTTAAAAAACAAATGAAAAATTCACTCATTTGAAAATAAAATAACAGCCAATCAAAAGCATCTTATTTGATACTGGAAGCAAGAATATTGCCTTAATGTATGTCTATTAGAATGAACTGGCTACATACCATACCCATAAACACCTGAAATGTGGAAATACCTATAACAGTTATTTTGATGCCTAAGAATCCTAGCCCAATGAGCTGTTTTTAATACAAACATAGCTATTTTCCAGGTATTATTTTGATTTTGCTATTCTGTAATTTATTTTGGTGGACAATACTGAAAGAAATTTGGTCCAAGGTTGTTTCTGGTTTGGGATATTAAGAACCAACTCAAATAAACAAGATATTGGATATCATTAGCTATCACATTAACAGACCCAAAGCCTATACTGATTATATGTAATCATGGATCAGTAGTATTTATATTTTAATCCTTCCTTAGAGTATAAAAATTTTTAAAAATTACTTAAGTATAAGAAAAGTTAATCATATCTCTATACACAATATTAATTTGCGGGCTGGGGATTTAGCTCAGCGGCAAAAGCGCCTGCCTGGCAAGTGCAAGGTTGTGAGTTCGGTTCCCGGTACTGGAGGGAAAAAAAAAAAAATTTAAAAACAATATTAATTTGCTATTTTTTCTTGTGAATAAAATTCCAAGAAAACAAGATAAAATGCCCTTTTTAGGAAGTATAATTAAATGCCCTTGCCTTGGGTACCTTTAAACAAGTATTTATACTTATCCTAAATATAAAAAGTTCATGACTTATTCTCACTATTTGCCTATCTCTTATTAGAACATACAGAAAATATATACGTTCTGATAAATATTATAAGATACCAACACAGTAAACAGCACAGATACACATATAAACTTGGCAGATTTCCAGATCCAAGTGCCTTTATATTTTGAAAAAGACAGTATGTTTAGGTAGTTTTTGCTTCTATGCTTACCTACATTAAAATTAAGGTTTTTAAAGTTTTTTTCTATGAGGCAATAGGAGAAAAATCTTAATCCCAACTTTTGCTATTATGTGTCTTGATCAACAATATTCTACCATTATATTGATCTTATCAAATAATAAATCTGATCTAAAACATAAAGAAAATGAAATGAAGTGAAGATAGTAAGACACCAAGAAAAATTTAATCTCTTCCTTTTTTGAAATTCAGCCTCTATTATTTACCTTTTTTCATAGAAAGGAAGTAAATTTACCATATTGCAAAGGCTGTACTGAGAATATCTTCTTTTGCAAATTTGGAGAATATTTCCAGAAATTTCCCTTGAAAAAGGATGAAAGTTTCTCTAACTACATTTAAAACAGGGACAGAGGAAGGGAATGAAAGAAGGCGAGAGAGAACACAGAATATGAGAAACATAATCTAATCTAACCAGGATAATTATAAAAACAATAATGGATTTTAACTACACTATAAGTGAAAAACGAAAGTTCTGATTTTACCAAATCGTCCATCAGAACTTAGAAGACAAACTAACAGCCCTAGGGACTAGACCAAGTTATGGGAAACATGACCTGCAAAGTTTCTGGCAGTTAATAATAAGCATTTGGTCTGGCCAAGTGTGGTATTAGGGGAATTTGCCAGTAGGCAATAGGCAGAAAGATAAGCAAGCAGGCAGCCTGCCCATGAAAGCAGCAATGTCTACTGGAGGGCAGCCAGTGGATGTTCTGGCAGGAAAATGGTGTTAGGCAAATCTGTGGACTGGCAATCAATAGAATTACTAAAATGCAATGCTCTCAGTGTGACGGAGGCTTGGCTAGAGATAGTACAAAGCCAGTTGAAGGAATCAAGTCCTAAGATATCTGCTCATAGATGGGGAAACAAAAAGGTTCTAATGAAAGCCTTTGCCAAGAATATGGTCAACAAATGAGAGCAGAATCAGCATGAGAGGTGGTTTGAAGCTGATCAAAAAAATTATCAACTGAGACTGTAAGAAAAACTCCACTGGAAAAGGATTTATTCCACAGGACGTCATTTGTGTGAGCCTAAATTTTAAAGTTATGCAGCCATGAAATAAGGATGTTATGGCAGTGAAGAAGTCAGGCATTTTATTATCATTATCTGCACAATTAATGTGGAGAACAATTATTCTTAGAACAATTTTAATGCAAGCCAATATTTCGTGAAAACAGGGGTGCCATTAGGCACACTGAACACAGCAGTATGTTCCTAGTGAATTCCCTGCTGAAGTTTTCCTGCTGCATAAGGAAAATTTCCATTATTCAGGACCTATGAGTTTGTTTCAGTCAGGGTTCTTTTTGTAAGGCAGCAGAAACTGACTCCAAGTACATTAAATTGAATGTAAATTTATCGGAAGAATAGCTGTAGCTACCAGAATCAATAAGTCTTAAGAACCAAACTCAGGAGATGAGAAGAAGACAAAGGGATCCCAGGCAAGGCAGAAACAACTCATGTCACATTACTGAGTTGGCCAGGATGTGATAGGGACTTGGTATTATTCTCCTGGACTTAAATGCTACTGCCATGTCATCACAGGCATGACTGAGTTCTCAACTACCCATCTATCTCCACATCATTTCCTTAGATTAAAATTCCTGAGGTTGATGTGTAATTGGCTGAATCTAAAACACAGGCTTACACCAAAACTTCCACAAGGTGGTAAAAAGTAATATTCTTCCTACCTGCCTGCAGCCTAGAGCAACCACTGCTCTACTCTTGTCCATTAAAATTTATTTTGTTTTTTTCTAGGATTTTATACAAGTAGCATCATAGAGTATATACATTTTTAATCTGACTCCTTTTGTGTAATGTTTTTATATTTTCCCATGATATTGCACCTATTAGTAACTTGTTCACTTTATTGCTAGATAGAAATCTATACCAAACTTTCTTAATATATCTATTCACCTACTGATGAGCTTACAGTTACTTCCAGATATTTACTAGGCATAAATATCTACCTAGCAGCTGTTTATAAGAATAGCTATGTGTATATATATATATATATAGTGTGGATAAGACTGCTATAAATATTTATACACAAACAAGTATGCGCATGTATGTATTCAATGTTTTTAGGTAAAGAACTTCCAGGACAATTGGTGGATTCTACAGTAAAGGTATCTTTTAAATTTTAAATAGAAAGAACAAAAACAAAATAACAAAACACAGATAAAAACAAAACAACACACACACTATAAAATGATACAGAATTTGAAAACAAGATGATAGGAAATCAACAATGGTTGTGGCATTACTTATTCTTATCTTCAAAGTAGTTGCTCAGATTACCAGATATAGGTGTGCAAGGTTGATCAAACAATTATACATTAACTGTTTCTTTCAATAAACCAAGAGAGGGGCTGGGGATTTAGCTCAGTGGCACAGCGCCTGCCTGGCAAGCGCAAGGTCGTGAGTTTGATTCCCGGTACTGGAGAAAAACCAAAAATAAATAAATAAATAAACCAAGAGAAATTAGTAGTGCAATCATCTTAGCTATTGTGTGTGTGTGTGTGTGAGTGTGTGTATCCCTTCCTTCTTTCTTTCTTTTCTCCTTTCCCTCATCCCAGTTGTTCTTTCCTATTGAGAAGTTTCTTTCCCTTTCACAATATCTATTGCACCATTCAGTTTTATTTACTCTTTCAAGTTCTTATACTAAAAAGACAATATGGTATTTTTTTTAGATAATTGTGGAAATCCAGATAAGCATGCAGCATTACTTCTTTTATTTTAAAGATAAAAACTAACAGAACAACAATGGAGACAAAATCAAAACAACACAAAAACAACAAAAAACGATACATGACCTCAAAGCAAAATGATAAGAATTAACAATGGTTTCTACATTACATACTATTATCTTCAACAAACTTGCTCAGTCCACCAGATGTAAGAATGTAAGATTGATCAAACAATCCAAGACAATAACAAGTAATTTAAAAAATAAAGTTGGAAATGATGCAGAGTTTATTGAAAGGAGCTGTTAATGTGTAATTGTTTGATCAGTTTAAATGCCTATATCTGGTTATCTGTGCAACCATTTTGAAGATAACATTATGTAATAGAACAACCACTGTTAATATCCTATCACCTTGTTTTCAAATTCTGTGTCCTTTTTATTGTTCTCTATGCTGTTCTGTTTATGTATTTGTTTCTGTTACTTAGGTTTTTCTTTCTTTTCTCTTAACAGTGAAAAACAAAATTTATATGTATATACAAAGATAGTTAGGATAGGTGTATTGCTGATGTGTGTGGTTTATTGAAAGGAACAGTCAAAGCTTAAAATTTTCTTTCCTGACCAATTATGCACAATATGGTATTTTTGACTTTGTAAGAAACTGATAGGCTATTTTCTAAAATGGTTGCAATATTTTTGTTCCTAGTAGCAATGTATGAATGTTATAAATACTAACAGTAGGTATATTCTGGTTTTAGTTAGCAATTCTAGCGGGTATATGATAATACTTTATTGCAGTTTTCATTTGCATATACATGAGGACTAATGATGCTGATCGCAGGTTCGTCTGTTTTTTGGCCATTTGTATATTTCCTTTAGTAACATGATCAATTTGCATATACCAGATTGCATTTTCCCTAAACAGCCACATCGATACTTCGTCTCCCATATGTTTTTCTTACAATGTGGTTTTATCACACTAGCCATCAAGAGATGTTCCAGTTTCTTAAATTGGGCAATCTTTTAGGGTCTGAGAACAGGTCATTAAAGCTCATTAACGGTGATACACCTACCTTTTGATTTTCTTGGTATGCTTGCTCCTGGAATTCAGTTGTGCAGTGAGAAAACGCAAGTGGCCACAGAGAAGCCACATGTAGGTGTTAAAGCCAAGAACTTCTCCTAACAGTGGTGGCAAACCTAGGGCACTGGTGCTGCAGCCAGCTGTTTATCATTGAAAGCTCCAAAAGGTTTGGAATCACTGCTAGGTCAAAGCCAGCATTAACCACCATACTTGTGAAGAAATTTTTATTTGTTTGGTTGGATTTTGTTTTGTTTTGTTTTGTTTTGTTTTTGTCATTTTGAGACAGGGTCTCACTATGCAGTTCAGGCTGGCCTTGAGCTCACTTTGTAGCCCAGGCTGGTCTCGAACTCAATGATCCTCCTGCCTCAGCCTCTGGAGTACTGGGATTACAGGTGTGTGCCACCACGCCCAGCTGAATAAACTTTCAAATGATCTCATACTGAAGCTGTTGATTCAAACTCTTGCTCGATATTGTAATCTGAGGCCTCCGATATTATGGCAGAGAAATGTGCAGAATTTGATGTGCCCTTTCTAAATTCCTGCAACACAGTCCAGGAGCATGATAAAATGTCCATTTGTATTATTACGTTTGGGATGGTTGCTATGCAGGAAAGTAGTAAATAAATCTTAGGCTTTGAGATGCAAACAAATATTTAAAGAGTCCTTGAACAGAAAAACAATTACACTGATTTTTTTTTTTTTTTTTTTTTTTGGTATTGGAAATTGAACTCAGGGCCTCACACTTGTTAGGCAGGTGCTGTACTGCTGAGCTGCATCCCAGGCCCTAGACTGGGTTTTTGTTTTGTTTTTGTTTTTGTTTTGTTTTCTTTTGTTTTGTTTTTTGTATTTTTGAGACAAGGTTTCGCTGTGCAGTTCAGGCCGGCCTTGAGCTCACTTTGTAGCCCTGGCTGGTCTTGAATTCGTGACTATCCTCCTGCCTCAGCCTCCTGAGTGCTGGGATTGCAGGCATGCAACACCACACCTGGCCTAGACTGATTTTTCTGAACGTGACATTTTTTCATTAATATTTTTGTACTCAATTCAGGAGTCACTTGGCCATTTTTCTGCAACTACCACTTTTTTTCATCAACTTTCAGGAAGCTGATAACATTCAAGTAAGCATCTATTATGAGGTGATGAATTTGGCGAATGTCACCAGTATTTACTGATTTCTCATCAACTTTTTCACATCTCTGAACAGAATTTTCTTACGATTAGATTTGCCGGTGTGCAAGGATAAAAGAAGAAAACCAAGCCAAAGAACCATGGAGAATTTTATTAACTCAAACTAAATATCAAGGTAATGAGGGCCCAAATCAGTACTTACCTAGTCAGGTCACCACAAAACTACATCAGTAACTCAGGGTTACAGATGTGCTGCATTTAAATTATTGTCTAATAATTAGGTATTAATTATTCAAATTAATTATTCACAATAAGATAGAGAAGAGGTGCATTGTATATATATATATATAGATTGGCTTAAAAATCTTGATAATTGTGAATGAATGCCTATGAATTCAATCAGATGGCATCTCTAAATTTATCAACAGATACTTGACCTAGACTTACATTTTAGCACTGAAGTTTTGCTTTACTAAATTTAGACCAACATGTAGTGGACCCATTTTGCATAGGGTTTAGGACTATAGAAAAAGAGATAAGACAAACTTGCATCCTTTAAGAATCTCATAATAGAAAAATAGTATGCTTTCTTTTTTCTGAATTATATTGCAACCACTAAGGGGTTTCCTATACTTTTCACAATAGAAATTTTTTTTTGTTTTTTTTTTTTTTGTTGTTTTTCTCTGGTACCGGGAACCGAACTCACGACCTTGTGCTTGCCAGGCAGGCACTTTGCCACTGAGCTAAATCCCCAGCCCCACAACAGAAAAATTTTTGAAGGTCAATTTATGTGATCCACATTAAAATTATATTAGAAGTGGTACATATTGATCATTTGAAAACTTCATATATCAACTGTTAAGTAGCAATAATATTACAGGGAAAAATAACTCTCAACCTGTTAGATATCAGATGAGCCAAGTTCATGTCTCCCAAATACCAAAGAATGAATTTTGAGGACGAAGAAGGTTAAGAGTAGAAAAGGTTCATTGCAAGAAAGTTTGCAAGAGAGAGAAAGGGTCTCAAAAGTATGTTACATGCAGGTTCTTTCTCTAGAATATTTTATACAGCAAAATCACTATGTGGATACAATGTGGGTCAAACTACAATCAACCAATAGAATTACAAGAATAGTCGCTTAGCTAATATTGGTCCAGTAGGAAAGCAAAGCACGTAGCAAGGGTATATGGCTAAGTGTCATGAATTTGAGCTTGTCTAAAACTTTTAACATAGAAGAAACAAAGGCATTCCTGGAAAGGAATGGGAGGATGGGTCCAGATGTTCTGGTCAGGCATTTGTGTGTAAGATGCCTAGGCGGGCTTATTGGACCACATAGTGCTATTCACAGTAGAAATATTTGAAGCAATAAAATAGTTTTGACTCAAGAGATTAAAACATAAAAATAATGCCGTGAATATAACTGCCTGGCAAGCGTGAGGTCCAGAGTTCGATTCCCAGTTCAACAAAAAGAAAGAATTTTAAAGAAATAAATATTGTTCGCCTTATGTACCAGAATATATGTTCAATTGGGAAGATTATAATAATTTCTAATGACTCTTAAGTGTTCATTTCTTTATTAATAAAAGTGAATATACTTATAGTGTTCTTCTATTTTTTTTGTCAAATTTAATGCAATTTTACCCAAAAGACAAACTAATCATGATGCGTAGAGCAGTAAAAGCATATACACACCAATGTTGTTAGTGATTAGTTAAATATTTTCAACAGAAGACCAGCATTGCCATCAGAGTATAAAGGAGGGTTCTGTTATACTTCCCCGTGCTCCTTTTATTGTTTATTGTTTTAACATTATTATCACATTTTAAGAGCAAGCCATAAGCTCTTTAGGTTGTGTGCCTTCTGATTATGTTAATCTGACCAAAATGAAACTTTATGAATATCACAATTTTATTGATCTTTTCTCCTGATCTTTGTATTAATGACATTGTGAATATTTTTGGATTTTTTCTTAGACCTATTGGAAAAGGAAAAGTGATAAAAATGGTATACTTTATCACCAAATTCTGAATATATAAAGAGAATTTGTAGCACTGTGCTTTTCTCCACTCACACTGATTCTCCTCTAAATCATTTCTTTAGATTTTGCTTGAGTTGAAAAGCTGACAAATTAGAAATTTTATTTAGTTTTCCCTGTATTGTTTGTGGCAATTGGTTCATTTAAAAAATTTGATCAAGTTTATATACCTTTTTGACTTTTATTATATGTATTCCATTTAATTGTTTCTTACCCTCTCAATACTGACTGTTATCGCAGAAATAAGAGTAAATTTAGAGACTAGTTATTGGTCATGTGACTGTTGAATGAAGGTTTATGGGTCCAGATATAAATTGTCAATATCTCTTGTATTGGCAAAATAAATTTTATAAATAAAAACCAGTAGAATGAATTTTATAAGCAAAAGACTTCACCTGCCTGAGCTATGTCTCCTCATATAATACAGGTGATTTAAAATCTTAAACTATATAAAATATCCAGGCAAGATTTTCTATTCTTTAAATTGTGATGGTTTTCATTAAGTATGTGGATAAGGTTCAGATAATTTGGAAAATGTTATTACATTACTTTTTAAAACAACATATGCCTCCATCACAAAAAACCACAAACCTACTGCCTTAATATGTCCTAATTCTTGCATTTAAATACAGATTGTGAATTTCCTATCAAAATGTTACCAGCCACTTAGATCCATGCTCTTAGGTTCCTTTGCTCTCCCCTGCTTACCATTTATTTTGCTGAAAAGGAAAAATAGGGTTTCTTTAAAGCTTGATCCAAGGAGATGAGGGAGGAAGGCTGTTTGTCTCAAATCATCATCTCACTACGTAAGGGGTCTCTTACAGCAAGGAGCGGAGCGGAGAGGAAGGCAGTGGGACAGTGCACATCTCTAGGTTTTCTTTAGGGGTTTGCTTTGTGTCTCCCAGCCCTCTTTTATTCCCTCTGTTTCCACTGGAAAGTGCTCTCCGACTTCCTGGACCAGCATCTACATGTTCTGGGATGAAGAGAGAAGGTGTGGTGGTTACACCCCAGACATGAGGGAGTATGGAGAAACCACGTTTTCTAAAAGAACAATATCTAACTTTTAAAGTTTCATTTTGCCATGCCCTTTACAAAGATGCAACGATGATAGTCTCTGATTGACATTTCTTTACTTAACAACAGTGGAGCTATAACCCACAAAAATATTGTGGTTTTTAATTTTCAAGTATTAAATAATGATTCCTACAATTATCTTGTAAAATTTAAAACTTTGTATATAAAAAAGTTCCCCTTGATCTCACTAAAATTCTAACCCTTTCCTAAAAGTATCTATTTCTTTTGAGACATGGTTTCACTATGCAGTTCAGGCTGGCCTTGAACTTATTTTGTAGCCCAGGCTGGCCTCAAACTCACAGTGATCCTCCTGCCTCTGCCTCCAGAGTTCTGTGATTATAGGAGTGTGCCACCAGGCCTGGAAGTATCTACTTTTATCAGTGTAGAATTTATACCTCGAAATATCCTTTTAGGGATTTAAAAATGTGTGTTTAATAGCTGTAATACAATAGATTTCTAAAAATATTTTATGAGTAAATTAAAATACTTGTATTTGAATTTGTGATTTTCCCATCTCATTTGTATTGAACATCTCATCATTGTGTACAGTAATTGAAATATTTAGGTATTTATTTGATAATTGTCATTTCTGTTTACTTTAAGCTTTTAAAAAACATTCTGTAAGAAATGCTCTTATATGTGCCTCTTATTGTACTTCTGCAATGATTTCAACTAAAGTCAAAATGGATCAAAGATCTAAATATTAAAATAGAAACACTAAATCTACTGAAAGAGAAAGCAGGTAGAAATCTTGAAGACATAGTTATAGACAGAGAGTTCACAAACAAAACCCAAACTACATGGGAAATACTTCGAAGAATCAACAACTGGGACCGCATCTTTTTAAAAAGCATTTGCACACCGAAAGAAATCACCAATGGAGTGAAAAGACAACACACAGCTTGGGGAAAAATTTTAACCAATTGTCCCTGAGATAAAGGACTTCTATGTAGAACATATAAAGAATTGAAAAAAATCGGAACCCCCAAATTCAAAGACCCAGTCCAAACATGGGCATCTGAGATGAATACACACTTCTCAGATGAAAAAATACAAATGGCAAATAAGTATATGAAAAAAGGTTCAACATCACTGGTCATTTGAGAGATGAAAATTAAAATAACACTGAGATCCCATCTCACTCCAGAAAGAATGACCAGAAATCAACCAATAACAAATACTGGGGGGGGGCTGTGGGGAAAAAGCAACCATTCTCCACTGTTGGTGGGAGTGCACACTGGTGCAATCACTGTGGAAATCAGTATGGAGATTCCTTAAAAAGCTATGATTAGAGGTCCCATTCGACCAAGAAATTCCCCTTCTGGGTATCTTCCCAGAAGAATTAAATACGTCATACCACAGCGATGTATGTGCACCAATGTTTATAACAGCATAATTTGTCATAGCTAAATCCTGGAAACAACCCAAATGCCCATCAACCGAGGAATGGATAAAAAAGATGTGATCTTTTTATAGAATGGAGTACTACTCAGCCATAAAGAAGAGTAAACTTGAGACTTTTCTAGGTAAATGGATGCAACTTGAGACCATACTCATTAATGAAGTAAATCAGACTCATATGTAAACATTGTATTTTCTCCCTAGTGTGAGAATTTGAAAGAGTAAATAAGGTCTAAAATGTACAATAGATATTGTGAAAGGGGAAGAAATTGTTCAAAAGGAAAAAGGAAACAGGACAGGGGAAAGGGGAGAGGAAGGAAGGAAAGAGAGAAAAATGTAAGTTAGTTATATTATTAATGTCTCTTAGTTCATAGAAAAGGAAGGTTTGCACAAATATTGATTAGAGAATTTTTATGCCCATTATCTTGTACTGAGTATTTTAAAGATAATAATATGCAATGTATTAACTATTATTTTTCTCCTCTTATTTTGCTATGAAATTTTGTTTTACCTTTTTTCCATAAAATAAAATAATAAAAAGATAAGTATATATACCAAGTATTATGTCTAGCGAGGACAGTATTATCAATAGGTATCATTACTATAGCCTCATTGCACAGAAGGCTCAAGGTGACTTGTGTAAGTTTGCCCAGCCACTGAGTGGCAGATCTGGGATCCTCACACATCATGCCTAACATGAGGGTCAGTGTTCTTAACAATTTCTCTGTACTCCTCACCTTTAACAAACAAATTTTAAAAATTAATTTAAAAACAAATATACTTATGGTGTACAGTACAATGTTTTGGTATACATGTACAGTGGAATGGCTAAATCAACCTAATTAACACATCCATTACTTCAGATTTTTTATGTGTGGTGAGGACACTTAAAATCTCTCAACAGATTTTACTCCTTGTTTTGAAACACTAGAACTACCGGATCACATTGCATGCCCAACATACAGTATGTAAATTTAAATTTCAATATACAGCATGTATATATGCCTCCAGAAAGGCAATGACAAATTAAATTCTCACTAACAATGATATGTTTGTTGCTTTTTCCCTGGCATAGCTTTGCACAGGCAGGAATTGACTTGAAATGAAACAGTAATGGAGAACTAAATAAAGATCTTCAGTTACTGATGAGTTTTAGAACCTGTGTCTTAATGCTGTTGTGCAAAAACTTTAATGGATATTTTCTCTGGAGGAACATAATAGTGTCCTGCAAACTGAAGGACACTATTAGTTTTAGTTTTAACTACCTCTCACCTCTTTAACTGTGCCGCAAGTCTTCTTAAATACACGTGAATAAGCTGTCTTTGCACTTCCATACTCTCATTTTATCTTACTTTTGGCACAGAAAATACAAACATGAACACTTCTAGATTAAAACCAGATTTTGCCATCATCAAATGTGTATGTATTTTTGTAGTCATATACATAAAGTTGGCTCTAATAGAAAACTGGGCCCAGTCTCTAATTACTATTATAAATAAAAATGGCTTTAGGTTATTCTTAAACCGAAATAATCATTCTGGTGACATGTCTTCCATCATTAAAGTAGATGGGACAGTCCATTAAATGTTAAGCAATTTAGTCCCCAAGTAATATTGGCTAACATTAAATTATTTTTGGGTGTTGGGTACTTGTGTAAGTACTAGCTTGATGTTTTGTTATTTGAAAATAAATTATTTGTACTTCTGCTATAAGTAAAATTTCATTTGAAAATGGAAAAAAACTGCAGAACAGTAATGATGCTTTTCCTCTATTTGTATTTTGTGAAGCACTTTCTGTAAGACAGAGGCTATGTTTCTTTGAATAAAAACTAATATAAAGCAATAGAAGACATTAGTTCAACTATGTTAGCTATCCTGTATATACATACGTACATAATTTCCCCTTCTTTTCCTACACCCCAGTTGCCCTTTACTTTTGAGCATTTTCCTTTCATTTCACAATGTCTATCATACCTCCTAGTTTTTATTCACTCTTTCAGGTCTTACACTAGTGAGACAGTATGATTCTTACACATGCAGGTCTGATTTATTTCACTTATGAGTATGGTCTCTGGTTGTGACCATTTACCTATAAGAGCCTCGGGTTTATCTTTCTTTATAGCTGAGTAATATTCCATTATATAAAGTAACAAATTTTTTTTATCCTATCCAATATTGCATGTCTCTATTTGTTTTCCTGAGAAACCACTCAGAAGATCTCAATATGTAATACAACAAACACTGTTAATTTCCTACCACTTTGTCTGTAACTCTACTGTTTGCATTGTTCTTTTGCTATTTTGTAAATGGTTGTCTGTTAATGTGATTTCCTTATTTTTAAAATAAATTTTAAGAAACTAATATAAAATTATATAATGCTAATGTTTGTTTGAATCGTTCATTTTTATTGATTTGCTTTTTATTTCTTTCTATTTATTGTGTGCCTCTTTCTAAGTCAAACTATAAAGTATGCTGTATTTTTATGTATGGATTTTCATTTCTAACAGTTTTAGAAATTCTTTGGCATAAAGTTACGATGACATACTTAATATTTTATATGTCTCTCCTATTGCAGGCTGTCAACTCCTTGCTTCTTTGAGCCATTTATTGTCTGTAGGACCTTCTTTCCAGTACCACCCGGTATGTTCAGGTAGAAAAGGAAGTTCTCAGCTGTCTAGGCAATGATTTAGCTTCAGCTGCACTATCTTTATTGTGATATAATACACACCTTTATCCACTATCTTTATTGTATCTTTTGTGACTTGTCCTCTCTACCTACATTTTGCTGTTGAGTTCATTAAGTGAATTTTTTCATTTCAATTATTCTATTTTTACTCATAAAATTTCAATTTGGGTCTTTTATACATTTGCTGTTTCTTTGCTAAGTTTTTCATTTGCCTTAAGCGTTAATCATTGAAACATTTTGGATGGCTTGTTTAAAATCCTTGTTAGATTATTCTAACATCCGATTCATCTTAAGACTGGCATCTGTTGACTGTCTTTTTAAATTGTGATTTTAATGGTTCTTGGGGTGACTAATGATTATCATTTATATCATGGATATTTTGGCAACTATTTTAGGAGATTCTGGGCCCTATTTAAATATCCTTTTTATAAAGTTGTCACCTGTTTAGGTTTAGCTTACATGTTCTTTCCTGATGTTACAGGTTAAATGTCTCCCAAAGGCCCATGTTAAATGCTTGATGCTCAGCTTGGTAGCACCTTTAGGAAGTGGGGCCTAGTGAGAGGTGTTTAAGTCACGGAGAACCAGCCCTTCAAGGGAAGAGTAGGACCTCAGTCTCTTTCTCTTTCTTGTTCCCTGACAAGATATATGATATATATGATAACATGAAGACCTATTTGG
This sequence comes from Chinchilla lanigera, assembly GCF_000276665.1. Lineage (NCBI taxonomy): Eukaryota > Metazoa > Chordata > Mammalia > Rodentia > Chinchillidae > Chinchilla > Chinchilla lanigera. The sequence goes on along the minus strand of NW_004955531.1, from coordinate 3,611,505 downwards.
GGTTTTATTAACCTCCTCATTACATAGTTCTTTTTTGCTTTCCTTCTTTTCGTTCTTTCTTTCTTTGGGTTTATTCTACTATTGTTTTCTCATATTTTACGCTGGACACTCAGGTGAATAAATTCTACATTTTGAATATAAACTTATCAGACTATAACTTTTCTTCTAGTACTACTCTGACTGTGTCTTACAAATAGTGATAATAGTAATCTCATGTAGTTTTAAGTTTTAAAAAAATAAAGTTTGTAATTTTGTCATAAAAAGGACACAGGAATTTTATTTTAGCTAGAATACAATAACTAGTTGATCTATATTAAAATACTGTAGAAGATGTATATTGTTACATTTTATTTTATAATTTTACTACTCTACTATCAGCTTTGTATTGTTACTTTTTACAAGGATGCATATTCCTCTCAGTGTACCTTTATCTTTTATCATCCAGGCTTTTTGTTTTTGTATATAACCTTCCTTGGTTATATTAACAGAATCTGCACAATAAGGAACTTATTGCCTTGTTTATAAAATATGCAGAAGTGCAGAATATGTATAGAGCAGTGTCATCCAACAGCTAACGTGGACTTGTATTTGTAAGGTTCCAAACGTGGTACACAGGATAGAATGGTTAATACGGAAACTACTAGACACTACACAAAATCTGACACAATTTCAAAGTTGAGGGCAATTTTTGACGACTAAAATTTGTTCAATGGCTTAGATACAATAGACTTGTAATAGATTTGTAACAAATATGTGAATTAATAGTATGCATTTTAAAAATATGATTCTTGCTAATATATTCACATCCAAATACTGACATTTAGAAATTTCAAGGAAATGAACAGAGTTGATTTACGCTCAACTATATTTGGAAGAGGCATTTCTTAATTTTTGCTATTTTCTGGCTACTTATTGAGAAAAGAATATAATAAATTTATACATTTCAAAAGCAACATCTTCATTGTATAGTTTAGAAACGTGTCTCTATATACAGAGTCTGCCAAAAATGTATACACACTTCAGGAAAACAAAAATAGTTTGGTGTTTTTGTAACAGCTCTTGTTACACCCTATGGGGGATCCTAGAGGATGCTGTACATCACAGAAAGCCCACTAACCTGCTGACCCTTTGAGAAGAAATTGAAAATGCACGTACAGCAATATCAATAACAAAGGTTACCCAAACAGCAGTTGGCTGTATTAATAAATGTCTGGAACCTACTGGCAACACTTTGAGCACCTCTTGTAATTGTAGACTTCAAAGGTAACATATTAATCTCATGATGTCTCAATAAATTTAATGTTAAAATATACAAGTTTTTGTTTTCCTGAAGTGTGTATACCTTTTTGGCAGACTCTGTACTTTTAAAAGCTTCTATTTTTAGGTTAAGTTGAATAATATATACACAATGATTATCATAGTACTTTTTACTACATTATTTTCATCAGAAGATGTACTTAATCTCATGAGAATATTAACAGATCTATTTAGTTTTACCTTCTTAAGATGTATCTTCTTAAGATACATCTCAGGTTTTCATTAAGAAATTATTAAGTAATGTATGCTATCCTAACATCATCACTGATCATAAAAATGCCTCTCAATATAAGCCTGTGGAGAAATAGGAACTCTTCTCCATTGCTGGTGGGAATGCAGACAGGTGAAACCACTGTGGAAATCAGTTTGGAGATGCCTCAGCAAACTAGGTCTAGAGGTCCTATTCAACCCAGCTATCCTCCTTCTGTTTATTTTCCTGGAAGATTTGAAAGCATCATATCACAGAGATATGTGCACCCGTTTTCATAGCGGCGCATTTTATAATTGCTAAATTTTGGAAGCAACCCAAATGTCTGTCCACTGAGGATGGGATAAAAACATTGTGGTACTTTTATATAATGGAATATTACTCAGCTATAAAGAAAGATCACCTCGAGGCTTTTACAGGTAAATGGTCACAACTAGAGACCATACTCATAAGTGAAATAAATCAGACCTGCATGTGTAAGAATCATACTGTCTCACTAGTGTAAGACCTGAAAGAGTGAATAAAAACTAGGAGGTATGATAGACATTGTGAAATGAAAGGAAAATGCTCAAAAGTAAAGGGCAACTGGGGTGAGGGAAAAGAGTAGGGAAAGAAGGGAAAATTATGTAAGTACGTATATATAGGATAGCTAACATAGTTGTATTCCTGTCTTCTATTGCTCTAAAGAAAGGAACAGTTAAAGATTACTTGTTTGATCAATCTTGTATGTCTCGGCCGGGGATGTAGCTCAGCGGCATAAGCGCTTGCCTGGTAAGCCTGAGGTCATGAGTTTGATTCCCAGTACCAAAAAAAAAAAAAGGAAATCTTGCATGTCTCTATTTGTTTTCCTGAGAAACCACTTTGAAGTTATCAATAAGTAATACAACAAACATGGTTAATTTCCTACAACTTTGTCTGTAACTCTGTTTTGTTTGTACTGTTCTTATGCTATTTTGTAAATGAATATCTGTCTGTTAATGTTTTCCTTCTTTTATTTTTTAAAATTAAAAAAAATTTTAAAAATATAAGCCATCTGCAAAGGGTGGATTTGGCAGTGTGAAAAAAGTATTTAGAGTTCTAAGTAAATAGTGTATATGGTTTGTAACTATCTGGAGAAAAAAGAGACGGATGGGGAAGTATAGGAAGAGGAGAAAGAGGAGTAAGGCATGCTGAGAGACACTGTCTATAGTCCATTACTCACAAGAACTGTTTCGATGAAATTACAATGTCGAAAGCCCTATTCCAAAAAACCCTAAATGTTGTAAACTTTTAATTACTTTTAGTATTGCATGTTTTATTTTTAGGTGAAAACTTAAAAGTACATATCTATATTGTAAAGCACAATGTTATAAAATATGTATTCATTATGGAATGGCTAAGTCAAGCATATTAATATATGCATTATCTCAGAGATACCTTTTTTTGTGAGAATACTTAAAATCTATCTTAAAAATTTCATGCACATACTACATTGCTATGGAACAATATATCCTCCGTCCTCCGACCTCAGGCCCTGATAACTAACATTCTACTATGCATATCTCAACTTTTGACATACTGATTTCATTTTCTTTGGATATATACTGAGTAGTGAGATTGCTGGATCATGTTTTAAATCTATTTTTATTATTTTGCAAAGTCTCCACAATGTCTTCCCTAATGGTTATAGTTACTTGCATGCCTCCCAATAGTGTGCAAGTGTTCCCTTGTCCCCTACCTTCACCAAAGCTAGTGATCTTTCATCTGTCAAAAATGTTGAAGTGTTTCTAAAAGATGTGAAGAACGACCTCATTAAGGTTTTAGTTTGCATTTCACTGATGATTAGTGATGGTGAACATTGTTATATACCTGTTTGACATTTTTATGTCTTTTTTGAGAAATGTCTATTCATGTCACTTGTCCATTTTTGATTAGGTTGTTTTCTTGGTATTGAGTTTGAGTTCTTCATAGATTTTAAATGTTGACCTCTGTCAGGTTAAATGGTCAATTATTCTTTGAATGAATTGGTAGAAAGTTTGATATATACACATATATATATATACAAAGTGGAATACTAGTGAGCCATAAGAAAAAAGAAATTGCGTCACTTATGGCATGATTATTGTAGAGGATATTATGCACTGGGAAAAGGACAGTCTTTTCAATGAATATTGCTGGGAAAACTGGATGCATGAAGAATGAAGAAGAATGAAGTTGGACCCTCATCTCCTACCACATAATAATCTGCTCATAATGTATTAAAATATTATATATAAGACCTGAAACACCAATTATTTTACTACTGAGTTTTTACCTGCAATCAAGTATTTACTGTATATTATGACCTAATTCTAACAAGTCAAATGAGCAATTCTAATTTTGAATTTTATGACAAGGCTCAAAACAGCTGATTTTGTTCAAATAGTTTCCGTATGGCTATCATCATACGTATGGTATTTTCTCACATCTTGATAAGAAAAAACTTGAAAAATCATTTATTAAACTATTATCTTACTTACAAAAGTCTGATGTGATCACACAAGTTTTGTGTGCTTATATCACACCACAAGCACACATATTCACACACACATAGACAAACATGAAGATATGGCAAAAACCCTATTTTGGAATTATTCTTATTATGAGACATTTGCTTTCTCTGAAATTTTTCTTCTTTTGTTTTATGCACATTACCAAATCAATACTTTACAAAACCACTAAAATAAGTTTTACCAAATCTAAAGCAACATTTTGTCTTGATTTTCTGATGTTTTCTCCTCAAACTAGGTTATAATTTAATTGCAGGGAAGGATCATTTCAACTTTCTCTGTTTAGAACCCACCATAGTGCCACATATAGGTTAGGTTCAGTAAACATTTTCACAAGTCGTTCAAATTAATACTTTAAGATTAAGGCAAACTCAAAAGTAGTAACTTACATATAGACAGCACATGTGATGAGAATTAAATGAAGCCATTTCTATTTTACTAGTTCTTCATAAGCAGCTTGTGTCTGAATGGGAATGCTTTCCTTGACTTCTAAAGCTTGCAAGAGTTGTTCTTCTTTTGAATTTATACATGCTAGTAGCTAGTATGAAAGGATTTTCATTTTAGTTATTTTTTTCTTTCTCTATCTTAGTGGAATGTTTTTCAAATTTTTTTCTCCATTTACCTTCCAACAAAATGTTATTTTTAAAGTCGTATTAGCCTTACTTCATAACTTGGACATATGAAACAAGTTTATGTGTGTATTTTGAGGTGGAGAAAATTAAATATATAACTTTGGAAAACTCAAACTAAAAATTTCAAAATACTTTAATACTTACACTAAGATATTATTATTATCAATTTTAAAATTTATACCACATTAGGTTTTATGCTATTAACAAGGACAAAGTACTTAAATGTTATACTTAATAATACTTATTTTTCTTATAGCAGTCCTTGTGGTTGTAAACTGTTTTATTTGAATAGAACTTTTATGTATATTTTAAGATGAATTATATCACAAATAAATCAGTTTGCAAATATTATACTATATATACTATGTGTACCAACTTCGATTTCCACAACTATAATTGTTTAAATATATTGTGATTTCCCAACATACGAGAATTAATTTAATAGGAATACTTAATGATATCACATTCTATAACAATTAGAACGTAGAATTCACAGCACTATAAACTGAAGCAGACATGCATATGAAATCATTTTAAGACACGACTGGGAAGACTATAAAATTTTCAAAAGCTCAAGTTACAAAGTTTTTAAATATCACCAAGATCTCACTAACAAATTATGAAAACTATGAAACCTAGTTTAAGCAGGGGGAAGGAATGAAATAATATGTGAGAACAGAGATGTTGAAGCCAGATCTCCCTGGTAAAAATTCTTCTGTTAAAACAATTCTTGTTTTAACTCTTAACTGTTAGATTGGCAAGTTACTTAACTTTACTCTGTTGAGTTGTACTTCCTTTATTTGTTTACTAGCTTGAGTCTCTCATCCTCTCTTCCTTTCGTCCTCTCATCATCAAAGCTTTTAAAGAACACTTCACCTCTCCTTTCTAGCATTTTTCCTGGGGTAATTTTCCAATATCTGCCGCTCACCACCACCTATATGCTGTTCACATTCAAATCTCTTTCTCCAGCAATAAGCTATTCCCATTATTTCAACTGAAATATCCCATTGCCCGATGGCCATAACCAACTACTCTCAATTTGTGTAAAACATATTCTTAATTAATATTCTAGTTTCACTAATCAGATAATATGCAAAATTCCTACCATATCACATAAGATACATCATGATTTAGTTCTTACTTCTCTTACCTCTCCTGGCATTATACTGACTCAAACTTATGAGCATTTTATTAAAGGAATAAGTAAGAATGCATCCTATAGATTGAAGGCCAAAGCATAATTTTTGCTGGAATTGAATTCATAGGATCAGCATTATAAAGTGTGCCTTTATCATCCATGTAAGTGCAGAAAAATATCAAGTATGCCTTTATAATATGTAATGTAGAAAAAGATCAAGAGAGTAGTGGACTTCAATGTATGAGTTTAGTTGTTTATCTAACCTCATGGAACCAAGAAAGAACAAAATTAAATGTAACTTGGCATCCAGGACAAGGTAATTACTGCATCTTGTATGCAATGGTGATGGAAGGCGGCAGAAAATGGAAAGAATAGCCATGCCTGCTGAGGCACAATTGCACAACTGTATTAATGGACCAGGCCATTAGATTAGCAGTCCTGACTCGGTGAGGTTATGGGAAATTAAGCAAATGTACATGATACAAGTTTACTTGTTGCAATGAAAAGGGTGAAAGAAACCCACCAACTCATGCAACACACACACACACACACACACACACACACACACACACATTTTAGTGGTGATGAAAAGTTATAGTCAAAATGAAAAACTAAATTTAAAAAATTTAAATCCTAGGCTATTTTTATTTCTATTCTTTATTTTTCTTTGAGACAGAATCTCAGTGTGTAGTTCAGGCTGGCCTTGAACTCACATTGATCTTCCTGCCTCCCTAGTGCTGTGATAACAGGCATGTACCACCTAGCATCCTAGGTTTTTTAAAAACTAGTTTAGCATCAATTACCTAAATGAAGTGATTACTAATGCTATTAACATTGTGCTCCTCTTTTTTTCATGCACTTGGAAGGTTAGCACTACCCCATACCTTTTAAAGTGTGGTATGGGTATGTGACTCCACTATTCCATTAAAGATCATGCATGATTCACTACAATTCTTCAGCCTGAGAGATCAAGGAAACATTTCAATTTGGAGCACCTATAAGCATATGTCTATGAGTGAGTGTGACAACCACAATGCCTGCTAATCTGCATTGACTGGTGAATTAGTTTGAAATATACTTTGGCTCCAACGTGTCTCTGAGATTCTACCTTATACTTCCTGATTTACACTAAACACTGGCGGTGGATAATATATCAAACGTTATTCACCTTATGAACTCATTAGGTACCTTTAAAAATATTTCTGCAAAAGTTTAGCTTCCTTGGGGTGTACCTATCAATTCTGACATGATCTTCAAATGAGTTTGACTTTTGTTGTTTCATTTACTTGTACATTTACTAACTCCTAGGTAAGATATCAAAAGTGGGTAGTTTTGATATTAGTTGAATGGTAGTAATTTCTTTATAAATGAGAAAGCTTTTTGAAGACTTGGTTCCAATCTTTTTATTCTTTCAATACAATTAACTGAAATTATCACTATGAAGAAAACAATGTATATTTTCCTATTTTGTCCTTCAATTTGTGTGAATGTAGTACACCAGTTAGTACGAGGGAATAGCATATTGAAAATGCATGAAAGGAAAATGAATTATACATATATGAGATACATTTTAATATATTAGACTGATATTAGACTTTCTGCATATAACCAATGCATAATGATCTCTAAAAATTCCTTTTTATCTTTTTTAGAAAGAAATTGCTCAATTATGTATCTTACAAAGCAATCTACAACCTTTGAAGTATGTAGGATGCTTTCTAATTTTCTTTAATTTGGAAGGAAGAATTAGCATGTAAATAGGTAATTAAGAAAAGGCATAAGGCTCTGATAAAACTAATATATTTAGAGTAAGAATAAAAGTTTATTTTCCTATTTCTTACAGCACAGAGAAGTAACTAGGACAGAACAACTATTCCTCTAAGGAATAAATCCTGAGGCTGTATATTTTGTAAATTGTGTTTCTTTATAGCTTATAATTTCCTCTTTAAAACACAGTGAAAAATTAAGTGATTCATTCAAAATCGTGGTGACAGTGAATATATATTTGATGTGTAACAAATGTCACTGCATTGAGTCCTAGGCATATGCCTCATGTGCTTATTCCCTCCCTGGAGGACTTGCTTCCACAAGCAATTTTGCAGGAGTTAAAATTAAAATATCTCATTTTAGTTGTATTTAACTACATGTCATCCATGTTCAGAAAGTTAAAACCATGACAAGATATTAAACACTTTAAAAACCAATGTCTAATGTTTGCGGTTCATTCAAGGGATATGAGATATTGCAGTCTGATTATAGAATGGAAATTATGGGGAAGAGAAAGGTTGGGGCCAAATTGTAATGGACTATTAAAGTCACAGTGATTCCACTGTTTAGTGGGGATTTAGCTATGTTTAGTTTTTATTTTCCTTGTTTACCTAATTTTCACTGTAAGAGCGGCATGATGTTTCATCAGTATAAAAAAGGGAGTGTTTAGCACGGAGAAACAAATTACAGATACTATGCTGAGACCCAAAATAAAACAAATGATGGGGAAAACCCAGAGCAAGGGTTACCTCTAAGGACTTGCATTGGAAACAGCGAACAGGAGCTCTCTGCAGGTGATGAAAATGAATCCTATATTGCTAGGGATTTATATCTAATTCATATCTTGAGGTATTATACAAGAGTATGCTTTTGTCAAACCGTATGGTACACTACACTTAAATTTGTTAATTTCACTGTGTGTGAACCTAAATATCATGCTAAATAAAGTCCAACACAGACAGAAAATATTGCATGCTCTCACTAAAACCTTCAATACATCAGAACATTTTTATAGTTTATATTTCTAAAAATGTGTGTATGTCATTGCCTTTATCAAGGGAACACTTTCAAGCAAAATCAATCTCAAATATGTAGAGACAGGTGTATTTTGGGGTTGATGCTCAATTTATGAAAACATTATAAAGAATAAATGTTAAGGAAGTCCTAAACACTGACTTTCATTGAGAATACATTCATATGGCCAAGGCATGGTGGTGCACACTTGTAATCCCAGCACCCAGGAGGTTGGGGCAGGAGGATAACTGTAAATTTGAGGCTGCACTGGGGCACATGGTGAGTTCAAGGTCAGTCTGAACTACACTGTAAACCATGTCTCAAAACAAAGAAAAACACAAACAAACAGAATAAATTCATTTGGTATTACTACAGGGATTATTTAAAATAATTGTGGAATAAAGCTATATCCAGAAATTGAATCTGATCATGTGCTAAGCTTAGATGGACATATTTACATTTTGAAGTATGGTATGCTGATCTTCGGGATTAAAAGTGTATCTCTTCCTAATATTTAGCATGTAGAGTGTGTACAAATTTTACTGTAATTTATGTGTTCGGTGTCATATTGCTACAGCTGTAAAAATTATAACTGTCACTTGACTTTGGTTATTTGTAATGGATTCAGACATTTCAGCTACAATTTCAAAAAATATTAACTTTGACCTTCTTTATGGTAGTCTCTAAAAGTTAAAATGTTTCATCTGGTGATTTTAAGCCACTGATGCTCTTTGAAGAAATCTCCAAAGAAACACATGGCAAAATTACATTGTACAAGCTTTCCACTTGATCACCTCATCAGAAATTGAAACAGAACATTAGGAATTTAGCCAAGAGTTACCATCCAAAGGCCACATTTTTTCCTATGCTGACTCAACTCTGGCATTAATTATGAGAGCATCTGATGGTTACTGATGTATCTTTAGAACCTCTAAAAATTGCTAGAGAAAATATAGTAAATTATTCTTGTCAAATTTAGCATAGGTACACAATTTTTTTTTGAAAGGGAAAATGAAAGTGAATTAAGGAGAAACATTCTCTATAATCAGACTCAGATTTAAATTTAAAGTGCAACTATATACTTTAAAAAACAACTTTGAATAATAATGATGATTTTGTTTTGCTACAACTTTAATATACATTGTATTTTATTTAATAAATATTTGTCAGAAATAATTCAGCTATTTTAGTCTCAGCAGCTATTAGTTGTATGAGTTATGAGTTTTCTCCAGTGAAAGTGAATAAAATATTTAAATAATATTTATTTAAATATGCTGCCCAATAAGGGAAAGCTAGCAGCTGAGAGTATATTTGCTTATTACTGAGAAATCAAGAACAAGCAGATTGAGGAGACAGGGAATGAATGAAGCCATAGCCATAAAAACAAGATGTTTCACAATATAATTCCTTGGTCTACAAGTTCTTGTTTTTTCTTCTTTTCTCTTTTCTTCTTTTTAAGTTTAAATTTTTCTCTTCACTATATTCATGTTTCCTTTAATTCCTTAAGCATGTTTGTAATGATTTTTAAATTACCATAGTTTTAGTTTCTCCATCTCTGTCAATTCTGGGTTTCTGTAATGGACTTTTCCTGGTCAGCACGCATAATTTTCTACTATGTATTTGGATGCTGGATAATGTGGATTAACATGGTGTCATGTATATAGATTCGGTTCGCTTTTCTTGAAAGAGCACTGAGCTTCATTTTGGACATTTATACTTCCTTATCAGCACCTTACTGAGATTTTTTTCTAAGCATTGTCAGTATGGTCTGGATTATCTTTTATTCTAGAGCAACCACAATGTCCTCCTATAATGTGACCTTTGTAGTGTTTCCAACTGAATTAGTTATATAGTACTTCAGTCATTCCCCAGCTAGCCACATATGAATTATGAGATTCAGTTTAAACCCCCCTAACAGTGGTTCTTGGTCTATCCTTGTGTAGTTTCACCTTATGTTGTGACACTTATTCAGCAAAACATTTAAGGGGACCCTAGTTCAGATATATAAACCACGTTCAGTGAATACCCTCTGTCCTACAAATTTCATCCACCTCAGCCTTCCAAACTTTTATCTGTGTCTCTTAGTCTAGAAGGTCTACCCTTTTAGTTTGAGATTACCTTCCAATAGCCAGAGTCTAATAAGTTCTTCCAGGCAGAAATCTGAGGCTGTTGAGGTATAGTGATCACTTTTTCTTTCATTCAGGGATTCCACACTGCTAGTTGTCTAAACTGGTTCATGTATTTTATTTACTTTTCTAACTGTTCGTGGCATGGCTTTCATTTTATTATCAGTTATTATGAATGGAAGCACTCCTACTACGATTTTTAAAACTCTCTGGAGAACTGAAATGTGCCTTCAAAGTTTAGTACCTATGTTATAGTCACATGCATCACCTTAACAGAAGACATCTGCATGAGTTCCACCTAATAGAATATACAATCATCTTATACAAAATAGATCTGTAACATATAAAAATTGTCTAGAACTTGATACAGGTATTTTTGAATCTAAACTTTTACTATTTTTAGTCTAATACGGCCTGTGTTTTATTACTTAATATACAGTTAATCTAATTTCTATCAGGATGTGTTTCAATTTTATTGAGGAAATTTACTTTTCATGTATCATTCACTTGAAAATAATTATTACTTAAAATTGTGTTGCTTTCATACCAGTGAAATTTGCCTTGGGAAATACGGGCGTGAGAAACCATCTTCAAATTGGTGGTTGACAATATGTAGTCCAAAAACCAAATCAGACCCATTGATTGATTTTGTAAATAAGACTTTGTGGAACAGAGTCATACACTTTTACTTATGTATGATCTATTGGTGCTTTCATGCTACAATATCAGATTGAGTTGAAACAGCAATCATATGGTCCCCGAAGTCTAGAATGTTTATCACCTAGCTCATTACAGAAAAAAATTGTTAACATCTGTTTTAAACTCATATATTTCAATATTGTTGTTGTTCAATATATGTAAGCTAATCAAGCTACCAATATCATACTCTCATTGCATTTTAGAATACAATAGCAGTACACATAGGAGAAAGATTGGCTAAGCTTCTCTTGTCTCCTTAAATTTCCCAGAAAAGGAAAAGGGATTCAAGTGGGAAAGGAGATTAAAAACTAACAATAAAAACTCTGCATTAGAAGCAATCATTGGGGCTGGGGATTTAGCTCAGTGGCAAAGCGCCTGCCTGGCATGCGCAAGGTCATGAGTTCAGTTCCTGGTACCGGAGGAAAAAAAAAAAAAAAAAAAAAGAAGCAATCATTTAACCTCTTCCAATATTTGTCCTATAAACTACTTGATCATCTGTATAGTACAGCTAACATTTATCAAGTTAACAAGGCTTATTTGAATAACTTTAAGAGAATGAACATAGACCATATTGTATATTGCATTATATTTGCAAATAATACTTATAAAATATCAAAATTGAGTAAAATAGTGTACTCAATATAAAGGTAATGACCAAAGCTAAAATGATATATAATAGAAGTTGCTCCAAGTGAGATCTGAGTTAGAGAATAAAAGAGCTTCTACAATTTATTAATCTTACAAAATGTTGTTCAGAAACTGGTTTTGAGGACTTTCAGCAATACCATGAATATAAAAAGCACACATTGCAAATAACAAAATATATTTTAAATAAAATGAGTTCAAAATAAAGTCAAGTTCTGAAAAGCATTTAAAAATTTGCAATAATTTTTCCACTTCTTCCCTGGCATGCTAAAAGAATATAATTTTAATATTTAATAGTATTAAAGTGAAACATCTGATTGACAGCAAATTAAATCATATGATAACAGGCTTTGAAATATCCTCATGATAACGAGCCTACTCATAATCAGGATACTGTTATGAATATAAAATTGCAATTTATATTTAGAAACTGCAAACATATATTCATTGTATATTTGCATTTCAATATGGTTATTATAGTCCTTTTATTTTAGTTGACTGATATCAGTGTACCAGGTATTGCACTATGCTCTTTGTAGGAGTGGTCTTATAGTGAATGATTTATTATCCATCACTAATAGTTTGAGTCTCAGAGAAATTGCTGTAGGCATATTTACTTTGGTGGTTGATTGAATCTAGTGTGCACCCAACAATGTAGTTAATATTTGAGTTCTATCATTGAGTAAGACATTCGGGTTGTCTAGCCTTATAGACCTTACTGTCTGTAGTTTTATTGATTTCAAGACAGTGGGGACATTTTCACTCTTTACCACAAGTTGTCGGAAAGCAAATACAGATGGTAATAGCACTACTCTCTTGTCCCCATACTGTTTTGTCAGTCTTCCCTTACTGGCAGTGGTTTTACGGTGTTAAGAAATAAAACTGATATTGTTTTAAATATAAATTTGAGACACCTCTGATTAAGAAAAAGGAAAATTATGTTTTTCCATCTCTCTGTCTTAATTATTAACTCTACAAAGTGAAACGTGGAAAACCTCCCAAACATTTATTTTTATGTTAATATGAAATATTTAGAAAAATGAAGTTAATATTTTGGTTACACTGACTTCAGTCTTTGAGGAGTGTTATATAGATAAGAGTGAACTGATAATATCAGTTTCACAGCTCAAGTATATTTCTCACAAACATTTATCTTGATCACAAATCATTTGTGAAAGTTTTGAACATTTAAATGAACCAATGGACCAGTTCTAAAAAATGACTGTCTCTCTAGCAAGCCTACCAAATACAGAACACCACAACTGGGGGTTTCATTGAAAAAATATCAGTACATTTTAACTTACCAATTTATAAAATTAAATTGTACATGAATCTTATATTGCTTAAACTATCCTGATTTTGTTCATTCATCTAAAATGGTTAATCCAGTATTATACTACCTCTTCTACATCTGATACAAGAATTATGTAATAATTCACTAGTCAGTAAACTGAGTTTAATTCAAACAAATATTGTTCATTTCTATATTTTTTATTCTATACTAATTTTACCTAAATTTAGAATGTACAATGATGGTATTTTGCATTTTCAATTTTTATTCTCCATCATATTAAAATGGCTTGAGAGGACTTTGTACAGTATGATGATATTACAACACTTTTAGTTTAAGTGATTTGAACTTTGCAAATGTGGAGTACTTATAAACAAGGAAAATTGATATACTGAACTATAAAGAACACACTTTAGGAAGAGCATATAACTGCAGATATTTCCATAAAACTTTCAAAACTATCCTTTATAAAGTTCAAAAGGCAAAATATTATAAAATGATTACAATGCAGAAATAATTTAAGTAAAAGATCTTGAAAACAAAGTCATTCATGGTAAAAATTATTGATGAACATAAACATAAATTTATAAGTTCAAATGTCATTAAATTTGTAAACTTTTAATAGGTATACTTTAATGAGGAAGTACAGTTTTATATCCCTATATCTGCTACTGATTTACAGCAAATTTCCATAGTGTTATAATGTAGCACTTCTCTTTATTCAACCAAATGAAAACTTAATCAATGCTTTCCTGCATAAAGATAAGGATATAAAGAATTTATGTCTTTGAAAGAATCTAGAAAGAATTCTTTGGTTATAAGTATAAAGATCAGAATTTAGTGTTTGGTTATCTCTAAGATAAATTTAGATAAAAATATTGTTGGCTTTATAAATCTTCTATAGTAAAATAATTCACCCAAGAGAAAGACAGTGAGAGATAGGATCTTCTTTTATTTAAATCTATTCTAGACAAATAAATTCTGCAAATATGTATTATATACATTTACTTTGGATATAGAAAATGAAAGATCATTTATTTCTTGCCATTATTGTGATAGAAAACTGGTATTATTAGTTGAATAAACTATACTTAGAAATCAAGAAACTCAGGGGCTGGGGATTTAGCTCAGTGGCACAGCACCTGCCTGGCAAGCACAAGGTCGTGAGTTTGATTCCTGGTACTGGAAGAAAAACAAAAACAAAAACAAAAAAATAATAATAAAGAAATCAAGAAACTCATAAAGATCAAAAGGTAATAATTTTTACTTGTTTTTACATATTCTATATGCTGTTATTCAATGAATTGAACAAGATAATAAAATAAATTTAAGGAAGATTTCATAAAATCAAGCAAAATGTTTGAGATACATAATTAGAAAAAACATTTCTGCAACCCAGTCTCTATGATGTATATGAAAATGTATGCATAGTATACATTAAATACCATAATTAAAATCACGAGCAGTAAGCGTAAGAATTAAAAGTCAGTGTAGTTTCACATTTGAGTAGTTTAATAACATTCTAATTTAATAAAATTTAAACTCTTTAGATACTCCTTCAATTCCCAAAATATTTATCTATTTCACTCATTAATATGTTTGAGCATATACTATGCATTAAGATATATACTAAGAGCAATAAGGTGTAAGGTAAATAGTGAAACATAGTAAGTTACATCTATATACTGGATTAAACAGGTCTCTAACAGTTATGGGATTTATAAATGATTAAAAATATACTGGATCTTAGCCAAAAGGCTGAACAACAATTACAAATACAAAAGGGTCATATGAGGGCTCAACTCTATCTTGAAAGGTTATGGAACTCTCCATTGAAGTGCTATTCTTCACTTGATTTCATCATTAATTTGCAAAGGATTTCTCAAGTGGAAAAAAAGTCCCACTGAACAGATGAAAATGTGAAGGACAATGCCACCAAACCTAATATAAGACTGTCAGGCTGGTCCAGGGTACATACTGGTCATGGAAGAACTATTTAAGGCAGCAGAAGCCATGATATATCAAAGACCCCTGTAGTGAGCTATAATTTCCTGTTAGGTATTATGGCCAATGGCAGAAAGATCAAGAGATGAAATGGCAGTAGAGTTGGGATCTTAGATGACCAGTTGTTCACAAGGAACAAAAGGCCATGAGGTAGCCAGACTACTGGCACTTATTGATTGAGGAGGGGATTATCAGATAACTCAGGGCAGTGATGACCTTAAACTAATGAAGATCTTGCCCTAGAATGTCTTTAGTCTTGGAAGTCTTAGTCTTAGTAGTCTTAGTAGGTGGGAAAGGATGGTCCACCCCTAATGAGATAAAGGGAAATCTCAAAAGGGGATACCAATAATCCCAAGCCTCTGTTTATCCCTTAGGGAAGTATGTAAAACTAGCTATTGTGAATTTGTGGTCCCTAACATCCAAAAGGGGATGCCAATAATCCCAAGCCTCTATTTATCACTTAGGGAAGTATGTGAAACTAGCTATTGTGAATTTGTGGTCCCTAACATCCCTCTTTTTGCTCTTCTAATTGCAGCAGTTGAAACAGTGTACAGGGTACGATGGCCATCATAGCAACAAACATTTTCATGTCACCAGCATGTGAGCCTCCTGCTTTGTCTTTTTTAGTTAACTCCATGTCATGGGTTTTGTAGCCTAGTTGGATTTCATGACTTGTAGTGTCAGGCTTTTCTCCAGCATCATCCTCAAGAATGCTCACACTATAGGGCTGGACAGGAACAGGCTCCCCCACAGGGCTGGGATGTTCCTCTCTTCATGGTCACACATACTGGGAGGGCCGTTGTTAACAGTGTTCCAGAGAATGGGTATAGTTTTCATCTAGCTGCTTCAGCTGAGAAGGGTTGGTGTAGGGGTAACTACACTCAGGGGCCTTGTCCAGAGAAGTAATCTAATAGTCCTCAGATAGACATGTAGTTTAACAGTTATAAACTCTTTTACAAGGTTGATCTGGTGGGTACCAGTAAACAGAGTCTAGCACATTTGTAGTGGGTTCCATCTGCACAACCACTTGGAGTTTGGCAGCTTCTAGATAAAAATAAACAATTTTTTTGAGAAATTAAGAGAGGCTTTTATAGGTAAATGGTCATAACTAGAGACCATACTCATAAGTGAAATAAAATCAGACCTGCATGTCCAAGCACCGCATTGTTTCACTAGTGTAAAACCTGAAAGAGTTAATTTAAACTCAGAGGTATGATAGACATTGTAAAATGATAGGAAAACACTCAAGGGTAAAGGGAAACTAGGATGTGGGAAAAGAGAAGAGAAAGGAGAAATTTTGTATGTATGTACATACAGGATAGTTAACATAGTTGTTCTACTGTCTTCTATTTCTTTGCTGAAAGAAACTGTTAATGAGTTCTTGATTGATCAATATTGCATGTCTCTGTTTTCATGAGAAACCACTTTGAAGATATCAATATGTAATACAACAAGCATTGTTAATTTCCTACCACTTTGTTTGTAACTCTGTATTGTCTGTACTGTTCTTTTGTTATTTTGTAAAAGCTTGTCTGTCTGTTAATGTTTTCCTCCTTTTATTTTTAAAATAAAAAAAGAGTACATACAATCAAAACATGAGCACTAGAAGAGAAAGGCAGGTTGAGAAAAGAGCCAAGTCAAGAGGCTGTTCTTTAGGGACTGGAATAGGACTGCAACCTGTTGGATCTTCAGCCCTTCGATAGATAGAGGTTATCTGTAAGTCTATTATTTTGTTGCAAGTCTCTCTCCAGTTTTAGCTGCAAGATGGAGAATTTGGTGGTTTTGAAGAATAATTTTAGTTAAAGAATTTAAAGATTGTTGTTGAGTTTTATAGAATTTACTGCAGTTTTTCTTAATTCTTAGCAGCATGAGGATTAGCAATTTGACAATTTACAGCCCCCTGTAAAGGAGCCACAAATTGAGTATATGGCTCAGTTGAGCCCTGAAGCACTGAGGCTCCTTCTTCTGGGATGGAAGCCTTGGTGCAGTACGCTAAACTAGTAGTTTGCCTAAATAGTTCCACAGGGCCATGTGCTTGATCATCTAAACCGGAATATCTGTAAGTATCCATCAATATATCCATGGTAATATGTGGGTCACTATCTTCAGCTTCATTTTTACTTTTGTCAGCCTGTTCCCTAATAAGTGATCTCAACTGAACATCAAAAAATAAATATTGAGCAGGTAAAAGACACATTTTAGCAAGACTGTGACAAACGATAGAATCAGTGAGGAAGATGAGAAAAGATTTTCTAGGAGTCCTACCATAAAAGGCCTTTGAACACCATTACTAACTATACTTTGCTTAATTTCACACTTTGATTTGAAAAGGATGGTGATTATCTACCCTTTGATCTGGGTGGTATGGGTCATCTCTACCCCCCACAGTGAAGCACATGGGACTGCCTAAATCTTCATCACTTGCAGACAACTGTGTTATTTTATGATTGAAGAGTTAGGGGAATGTGCACATGGTGGGCACATTTAAGGAGGATAAGACAAAAAGTCTGTATACTTGGAAGTGGGTATAGTAGGCATTTTGAGAATATTGGAGGACTTGTGGTTTTTTAAATCATGCCATTACTTGGGGGACATTGTGATACTAAAATCACCCTCTTCTCCAAAGGAGATATTTCAGACGTTAAGTTTCAGTTGGTGGTCATGCATGTGCATTGCAGAGGCCACAGCACAGACCAAACACGGTTTAAGGATAAAAATCTGTAGGGTAAAATGAAGTCATCCTAATACTAAGCAGTGTACAAATTTTGCTTCACACACTTCCATGGGTTTAAATCAAGAGATCCCATGTGTTGGAACAAAGAACTGTATTTAACAACGACATGGAGCAACTGGATTACTTGGTGTACTACAAGTCACCATTTTGAAAAGAGATTTTAGGAACTAAATATATTGTGTCTCTTCAGTACAAGGACATTTTAAACAGTGACATATAAGGAAATAAAAATGCAGATATTTGAATCCCACCAAGTTTCTTATTTGGGTTGAATGCATTAATGTTAGGTTCATCATGCAAATTTCAAGAACGATCATGAGTAATTCCAATGCCAATGAAACACCTACTAAATAAAGCAAACATGTGAAACACCTGCCAGGAAATTCAAACTTCTGGACGGGCCATGCTCACACAGGCCAAGAACCGCATGGGGAGAAATAAAGCCCTGCAAAAACACTGGCATTTCCCATATGTTCTATCTAGTGTGGCCCATGGGGGACCTCAAGGAGCTACAGGCCCCACCTGGTGCCAAGAAGTCAAGAGCACAGTGTCAGAGAACCTATCACGGGGTGCAACAGACAAAAATGCCTACCATGGACCGCCGGGCTCAGCAGACAGCAAAGGCGGTCAGAGCGTGCTGGGAGACTGCTCGGGAGCAGGACCTTTCCTTGGCAGAGGAAAGGCCTACGGTGCTTTTCTCACACAGGTTACCCTTCTGGGGCATCACTGTTGGCTAGCCGGCACGCACACCCTCCACTAGATAGGGTTCTGCGGGCTCAAACTTGTCTCCAGGGTCGCGCCTGCTTCAAGCTCCAATAGCAAGAGAGGGAGAACTGCCACGCTTAAGCTTAACTTTCCAGAAATGCTCCTGGACATTGGAAGTGGGGACGTTGACCACTTCCAAAGGGGAACACCATGCAGTTCAGGCACGGGGTGAGTGCGCATGGCTTCCCTTCCTTCGCTGCTGCAAAAGCCAAGTGACCCGCGCTGGGAAACATGCCGCACATTACTCTAGGCCTATTATCCCCTGGCTTCCGCGCCAGGTAAAGCGAGCCCTTCCCCAGGTGACTCTTAGGTGCAACTTCGGAAAAGCAGCCCCAAACCCTGGGACTGAAAACTCGCCGGCAGGAACACAGTGGGCATCTGCTCTTCAATGGGCGGCATTTGTCCCTACCAACAGTCGCTGGCGCAAACTCTTTGGGGAAGAGTCGAGCAGCTCTGCCGACAGATCTCCCCTCTGAGCACCCGGGGCAGAGTGCACCTTCCATCACTCGGGGGTACCCATGGGGAAGGCTGGGATTGGTGGATTGATAATCCTCACGGACCTCAGTAATTCCCTTGGTGCACTTTGGACCAGGGCACACACCTGTCATCCAGCTCGCTGAGAGCTAAAGGGACCCAAGGCACTCCCTGAATAGCATCCAGGGTGCCAGCTGCTCAAAAGGGCCTGTGGCCCGCCCAGCGCGCACCCCACCTTCATCCCAAGTGAGGAGGTGAGCATGAGCACCATACTTGCCCTCATCGCCGGGGGAGGCAAAGTTGATTCCATTGGGTGCCAGTGGGGAAGAGAGTCCCACAGCAAGTGGACGTGAACGCAGAACAGGACCTTTTTTAGGAGGGGGATGGCTCTATCACTCTTCCTGGCCTTTTCAAGGTGACTGATACCTGTTCACCCTCTGCGCCTAGTCCTTCACCCTGGCCCCTCAGCGGGCTGAGCACCGGCGAATAGCCGCTAATGTTGCTATCTCACTCAGCTGCCTACAACATTCCCTCCTCCGAAGGAGGAACCCCAACCGCCGAAGGGAAGAAGGGGTGATGACCTATCGGGCTTCTTCAAGCTGAAAGGGGTCGGAGCTGTGGAAGGGCAGTATGAGACACCCTGCGGAGGGTCTGTCTAAAGGAACCTGGAGTGACACTGGGCATTGCTGTCTTGGGGAGGCAGATACCTTTAAGCCTGCCGGAGACAAAGTCAGTGAACCAGTTGCCTATGCAAGGTCCAACGAATAAAGGTACTAGGTAATCATTCCTACAGCGAAGGAATATGTCCAAGAAGAAGAGACAGCAATACCATCCAGGGTGCCAGCCGGTCCAACGGCCCTGTGTCACGCTCAACAGGCACCCGGGCATCACCAGAATGGAATGCCAACCACCAGAGCACCAGACAAGCCCTTGAGGATGCAAATGGGGACCAGGTCAAAGAGCATCCAAGGAGGTCCCTCCAAAGCACACATGTGCGGGAAAGGGCAAGTTCCCACACAAAGCCAGCAACACATCTCCATGCTGCAGGAGCATGCCCCGGGCAGCACATGCTTCCCATTCAATTCGCTGGCCTCCTCCACGTTCTGGGCCACCTGCTACCAATTCACAGGGTACAAGTCGGGCTTAGTGGCGGTGGAATGCAAACACCCGCACAGGCCGTGCGCCCACAGGCCGAGAAATGCATGGGGGAGCACAAAGCCCTGCGCGGAGAGACTGGCGCTTCCCCCGTGCTCCTCTAGTGTGGCCAATGGGGGAGCCCAAGGAGCTACAGGCCCCACCTGGTGCCGAGAAGTCAAGAGCACAGTGTCAGAGAACCGGTCACTGGGCGCAACAGAGAAAAATGCCTCCCATGGACGGGCAGGCTCAGGAGACAGCTAAGGCAGTCAGAGCATGCTGGGAGAGTTCTGGGGAGCAGGACCTTTCCTTGGCAGAGGAAAAGCCTACTGTGCTGTCCTCACACAGGTTACCCTTTAAATTGGTCATGCTTGATGTTGCATTATGCACATGCTTCCTTGAATGTTTATTTTAAGGTGTAAATTTTCCTCCAAGTGCACAACTGTTTCAAGCTCTAGCAGCAAGAAATGGTGAGGTGCCATGTTTAACACTGGAGAAATTGTGCTGGACTTTCCTCCTTTTAAGACTCTTCATTCTTCTCCAGTTTACCCTACTGGGAAACATCTGCATGGACCTCGACATACATAGTGATAAGTAGCAGTCAAGCAATTGAAACAGCCAGCCAGGGCATGCAAATGGGGTAATAACCTGAATGGGTCCCCACTGTGCTGGGCATACAGCCTGCCACAGGGTCCTCAGTGCCCTGTCTCTTCCTATGGTGGCTCTCTACCCAAAGCCCAAGCGCAGTTCCTAAATCCTGGTTGCTGATTTGGGTCCAGGAGACAATTTGACAAAAATTGAGTGCATGTTCACAAGCAAGACAATGAGGCAGAATTATTCCAGAAAGAAGACACAAGGAAGGGGAAGGGGAAGGGAAAATGAGCTTATTTCATTCAAAGAATATCTAGTACTAAAATCATTTATGAAGATGTGCTAGAGAAGACGAGTACCTGAATGAGAGACGCTCGTGATCTCAGAATCTGAGATTGTAGTAGTGAGAATAGAGAAATAAAAGTGTAAGACAATTAGAGGGTAGAATCTCAAGAATTTCATGGCTAGTTAGGGAGAACAAAATCACAAGGTACAGAAAGAAGTCTATAGTTATTCATGGATTTTTATAAGTATGATGATTTGTAAATATTGGAGCTTGCCAGAGAAAAACATGAAGGAAAAACTAGTCTTTGGGCATGTGCACACGTGGTTGGTTGGGGTGAGGCAGGTGGAGTTTGGCTTGCGTACTTTAATAGAAGAGGTTAAAAATGTGTACTTCTAACAGTAGATTAGGATTATATATATACAAAATACATATGCATATGATATACAAAGGAGAGTTAAGTAGCTATAGTAAAAGACACAAGACAATCTCTTGAATGTAATATTCTTAATCTGTCCCACAGCAAATACCACCTTCTTTCCCCTTGTATTAACCTGGGGCAAAGTTGGAACCCTGACTGGGAAACATCTGCATGGACCTCGACATACATAGTGATAAGTAGCAGTCAAGCAATTGAAACAGCCAGCCAGGGCATGCAAATGGGGTAATAACCTGAATGGGTCCCCACTGTGCTGGGCATACAGCCTGCCACAGGGTCCTCAGTGCCCTGTCTCTTCCTATGGTGGGTCTGTGCTCATACCTACGATGTCGCACTGCAGTATCACTGTTTGAAGCGCCCTGACCGTGGTGTACACTCGTCAGTTCGTTCAGAACAATATATCACTCTATAGAGAGTGAGTATGTGTGTGTGTGTGTGTGTGTGTGTATATATAATATATACGGGGGGGAGGAGACCACCAAAAAATGAATATATACTCTACTTCAGGAAAAGAAAAACTTGTATAAGAATTTAATTTGTACTAAATTTACTGAGATATCATGATATTAATACAAGTTATTTTTGGCATCTACAACTAGAAGAGGTGCTCAAAGTGGTGCCAATAGCTTCCAGACATTTATTCATACAGTCAACTGCTGCTTGGGTAACCTCCTTCACTGAGAGATTGCTGCACATGCACTTTCAATTTCTTGTCTGAACACTAGCAGTGCAGTGGGTTTTCTGGGATAGAAGACATCATCTAGTGTCCCCCATAAGAGGACAACACAAGCTGTTACAAAAACATCATACTATTTTTCTTGTCCTAAACTGTATATACTGATAATTCATATATACAGAGTCCACATTTTTTTTTAGGAAAAAAATGTTTTTGTACATGGGATGAAAGAATATAAATTCAAAACTCATAGATTAGGGTTAGCTCTATCATTCGTTTCTTTAAAAAGTTTATGAATCTCCAGTCAAAACAAACAGGGTATATCGGGCACATCTCTTCCAAAATCTCATTGATAGGTATTTCATATATACAACTGCCACACCTGCCAAGAGTCCACATTTTTGGTGGACTCTGTATATATGAAATATCTATCAATGAGCTGATTCTAAAAATTTTTAAAGTACCAAAAGTAGACGACAATGAGGAACTTTCAGGCTTAAATTTATGAGCTGAGAAACACTTTAAAAAATGAGTTCCCTACATTGTTATATTTCTGCTTTGCTGTCATGTACTCATCCTCAAGTGATCATCGCAGACCTCATAATACACTTTGACAGCCATAGGGAGATGATGAGACAGTATGAGAATAAGGTCTCTTGAGGACTCCTGTAAAAGGTTATCTTTATTTTTGTGTTTGTTTACACTGTAGTTGACTGGGTGTTTTTAGAAACCACAGACTCTCAAGTACCCTCATTCTGTGCCCTCCACGGCATTTTGCACCCTGTTCTCACTACTTGATCACTTCCTACTCTGTTGGTATCATTTGTTTATTTGTTTCTCTCTCCCACTAAATTGTGCATTCAAGAGAAAAAGTTGTGCTTTATTTACCCTTATAAAACAATACCTGAAAATAAGCAGATATTCTACAAATGAGATTTTAAGTATAGAACAAATAAGATCATAGGGTCTTATAGCTATACTTATTAGGAGAAGGGGGAAAGAAAAGAAGGGAAGAGAAAATAACATTCTACACAATTATCAGGATTTTTATGCCATAACATACTAATTTTTTTTTTCACTAGAGGAAAAAAGTCTCTTTGTGAACTGCCTCTACAATGATGGTGTAAAGAGAGTACCTTGGAGTTTAAAGTGATAAAACCCGCCAGGCAAGGTGGCACAGGCCTGTAATCCCAGCGCTCTGGAAGGATGAGGCAGAAGAATTGCAATTTCCACGCCAGCAAGGCAACTTGGTGAATTAGCAACACTGTTTCTAAATTTAAAAAAAAAAAATGCAAAAAAAGGGCTGGAGATAAAGCTCAGTCCAAAGGCCATGGGTGCATATTTTTAACAGATATATGTATCATAATGTGCATAAAGATATATCCAAAGAAGCCTCAGAAAGGATCTAAATAAAATGCCAGGCAACAACAGAATGGATCTGTGGTTTGTAAAAACACCCAGTCAGCTACAATATAAATAGTCTCAGTATTTCAAGTATATGTCAACTATATAGGTTACTAATAAAATACATTTTAAAAAATAGCTTAACTGGACTCTTACATACCCTGTAATGGTTGACACACTGTGTCAACTTGGAAAGTTTAGAAGTTTAACTAAGTGACTCAGCAGGGGGCCAGGGTCTTCACTTTGTAAACATCCCGAGCCTGTGCAAGAGGAGGGCTGTGAGATGGTGTGGGTGTAAAGGATCCACCCTAGGGTGGAGAGCCTGCATACTATATATGGAAGAGAACAAATGGATGCCCACTAGAAAGAAAATATTAACAATGTCTTTTGGACCCCATATATACACTTTCCCAATTATATCATCTTGTCTCCTTTCTGGATAACCTGCGCGCACACATGCAGGCCTATGCACACACGGACACAAACACATGCACGCACATGCAGGCCTATGCACACACAGACACAAACACATAAACACACAAAGATATATCAAAATTTCAGTGATATCATGTGACATACGTTTTAATACCTCAAAACATAATACAAACACAAAACAGAAGACACTAAATAATCATATCTGTGTGGTTAGCCAAAGACAATTCAACTAAATAAAAACCACTTACAGAGAATGAGAGAGACATTGTCAGACTTCCAGAATAATGAGAGCAAAACCCGTTACTATACTTTCCCCTCTCCCTACTGTCAACCACTACCCTGAGTGCTAATACTTTAGACTAATTTTGCCTATTATAAAGAAAGGCATACCATCAAGTCCGTAATTCTTTCTACTTTAACTGTAATGCCAAGGTGGAGTGGGAAAAGAAGACCTCTTTGTAAAAGTGCTAATGACATTATTATCCTTTTTGTAAACATATCAGTAGCTATCACTGTTTTATCAGAGCATAACTTGATTGTCTACGGTTTTTACTCTAAATAAAGTAGAAAAGGTACTTTAGAAATGGATGTGTGAGGAACTATGAGGGCCGATACTAACCCCTATGAAACAATCATTTAAGTGGTGAATATTAAATTAGAAACACCGCTAGAAAGAAATCTAAGGGCATATAGAAAATGAGAAAATACTGAATGAAATCTGTGATCTGCACTCATGCACTCTATTCCTAGAGCCGTATGACAGACTTTCCATGCAAGGAAAAGAGCTATGAAATGAATCTCCAAGACATGAATATATTCAAAGATAAAAAGTGAACATCATTTAGATGCAGTAGCTTGAGTACAACCTTTGACCAATAAGTGACTCATGCTAACCAAAGGAGAACCCCTAGGAATGCAGGTTAAAAGACAAAAACATGGAGAAAATCTGAGTAAGAATATCAAAATCTGTTCACGGCGATTGGAACAGACACCACAAAACTAGTTAAGTTGCTATATTAACACCAAGGCTGGGAGTCAGCATCCAGATTTGGTACATTACATTATCTAGTATGTATACTTTTTGATGACAACAGAAAAAACTGAGACATGAATAAAAAGCAATGTGTGACACATATGCAGGATAAAAGATGGGCAGAGACTGCCTTTGTGGGAAAGCACTTGTTGTACGAGCAGAAAAAGACTTCAAAATGGATATTATAAGTATATCCACTAAGGAAAACTTTATTTACATTTTGAAAACTAGAAAAAAGTATTTTGAATGTTTTCACCATGAGGAAATGATGAATGATTGAGGAGATAGATATGCTTTAACTGATTTAAACATTACATAATGTATACACATATCAAAAACTCAAATGGTACTCAATGTGTACAATATCTTGTTTTTATGTATCAGTTAAATTTTCAAAAAATAAAAAATACTTTAAAAAATAAAAGTAATATATGATAATAATGACTCATCAAATAGAAAATACCAAAAAACAAATCTGGACTTTAATTAGAAAGAAAGGCTATGATAATAAAGAGAACCCTCTGATCTTAGAAATCTGTCACTGTCTCACAATTAAACAGAAAATGGGATTTCTTTTACAGGGTAAAGAAGAGAACAAGCAAGACAAAACCTCTGCAAGAGCTTTAAAGGGAGGAGAAGCAAAGGGAAATGACCAGTAACTTCTGACAAGTAAATGTTCTTTGTCTTGCTAGGGAAAGCTGATTTGCAGGATAAGCTAACTAAAGGGTGTATGTGTGTGTGTGTGCAAATGTGTACACCTGAGCAAACTTGAAGATAAACCAACAGGGGTTATGGAAGATGAAAAAACGAAACATGAAAAGAAGCACAGAAGAATGTGGGACATTATCAATAATACCAACATATGCATAATAGCAGAAGGGGATATGAAAGAACAAGACAGAAAATGTATTCAAAAGAATAATAGCTGGAAACTCCCCAGATGTTTAAAAAAATAAAACACAAACCTCTACATCCAAGTAGCTCATTAATCTTCAAGGATGATAAATGCTGGGAGATCCATATCGAGAAACATCACAGTAAAAAACTTCAAAGCCAAAGATTAAGAGAAAATACTAAAAGCAGGACATGCAAAGTGAATCACTATAACCAAGTGGATATTAAACATAGCATAACTTCATTTTCATGAGAAACACTGCTAAAATGAAATGGGAAATAAATTCAAAGGCTTATAAGAAAAAACCCCAAACCAAGATTCCTTTATCCATTAAAGTTATCCTCAGAATAAGGCAAAATTGAGACATATGCAGACAAAAAATCTGAAAGAGTCTGCTACACATCCTGCAATATAAAGAAATTTAAAGGAAGTTCCTCATCAGGAAATGACACCAAATAGCAACTAGAATCTGGACTGAAAAAGCAAACATACCTAGTAATTATGTAGGTAATGATTAAGCAAATTATACTGACATATTAATGTTCATTTTTTATAACTGATTTAAAAGACAACTACACAGAAGAGTAAGTATAAAACTGAGTTGTTGTCATATGATAAATGTAATATATCTGACAATAAAAACATGAAAAGTAAGTTGTGAATAAGACTATATTGGAGTAAGGTATTAAAATCAAGCTAGGTGTGGTAGTACGCACTGTTAATTCCACCTGCTCAAGAAGCTAAAGCTGGAGGATCGCAAGTTTCAGGACAGTCTGGGAAACTTAAGATGACCGTGTCTTACAAGAAAAATAGAAAGTAAAAAAGGATAGGAGGTAGGAATGTAGCTCAGTGGTACAATACTTTTCTACCATGCATGAGGCCGTTGGTTCAATCCCCAGCAATACAAACAAAAAAATAATGCAAATTAAGATAGAAAAACAATGAAAAAATAGATTAAAAAGTTTAATAAAAAATAAACTCTACAAATGTAATTCACTCTCCTATATTCTTCAACAGACATAAGTATATACAGAAATATGTGTAACAATGTATTTTTGTTGTGAAGCATACATAAACATGTTAATATAATATATAACAGTATTTATTAGTATGTTATGTATTAATATATAGAAAAAACTATATATATACAAAATAATATAAAAGTGAGGGAGTTCCATGTAATTAAATGTTCTATATCTTACTGGATACACTTGAATGTACAGAATAATGTATAGATTAATTCAATTTAAATCTGAAACATGATACGATACATTAAGTTCTGCATTGTAAATCACAAAGAAAACACTAATAATCTCAAAGCATTGTAAGAATTGTTAAAACTGGTAACAAAATGCACTTAGTGAAAGAAACTGAATGAAGAACATAAGGCAAAAGGAGTCACGAGTCATACAGAAAAATACTGGCGGACATAAGTCCAACAACAAGGAGGAAAACATTAATGGTGAATGAATTAAGCAATCCAAGGAAGGGAAAAGATTGTTTAGATAAGATGAACCATAAGAAAACTGGAGTGGCTGTATTAATATCTGACAAATTGATAAGTTTTTAACTAGAAAATATTATTAGATGTTTATAATTAATTCAGTTAACTGATGATAAAGATATAAAAATTATAAACTGAGATATCCTAACAATAGAACCCCCAAATACTTCAAGCAAAAACTAACAAAAGTGAAAGGAAAAACAGACAATTTAAACATAGTATTTGGGGCGGGGGATTTAGCTCAGTGGCAAAAGCGCCTGCCTGGCAAGCGCAAGGTCGTGAGTTCGGTTCCCGGTACCAGAGAAAAACCAAAAAAATAAAAAATAAAAAAAATAAACATAGTATTTGGAGATTTCAATAACTCACTTTAAAAATTTTTTCCTAAGTTACTGAAGTACAATTGACATGAAATTGTATATATTTAAAGTATACGGCATGTATAACATTTGATATATGCATATATTGTGAAAAGACAGCAATCATTAACACACCAATCACCTCAAATAGTTATCTCACTTTTTTTTTTTTTTTGTTTTTTGTTTTTTGTTTTTCTCCGGTACCGGGAACCGAACTCACGACCTTACGCTTGCCAGGCAGGCGCTTTTGCCGCTGAGCTAAACCCCCAGCCCCTAGTTATCTCACTTTTAAAAATGAATAAAACATCTAGGAAGAAAATTTTCCAAATGTATACACAAGATATGAACATTATAAAATAACTAGAACTAGCACATACCTACAGAATATTTCACCAACTGTACAAAACACATACTTTGTAGGTATACCTGAAACATTTCCAGTGTAAACCATGCAATATAGGCCAGAAGAAAAAAACCTCAACAGATTAAACAAACTGAAATAAAACAAAACATGTTCTCTGACAGCAAGCTGATATTAGAAATCAACAACAAAGGGAAATTAGAAAACATTTTAAAATGTAGAAATTAAACCACATTACTACTTTGTAAACATACATCAATAATTCAAAAGAAAAATTGGAACACTGAAAGACAACCGAACGCCAAGTATAATAGCACAAACTGTAATTTCAGCACTATGCAAGGCTAAGCCTAGAGCATAGCCAAGTTGTAACCCAGCATAGGCAAATTAACTAGATCCTGTCTCAAAAAATAAAAAGGGGCCAGAGATTTAAGTCAGTGTGAAAACCCTGGATTTAATCCACAGTACCAGCACACACACAAACACACACACACAGAAACACAGCACATATAAAAAGATCATTTGACTTTTGTAATTAAAAAATGCTATTATATAAAAAGTTTTACATATATGATCTGACTTGCAAAATTCATCAAAAGGTTAGCTTAAGATACCCACATTTAACCAAATATACAATTGCCTCAAAAATCTAAAGGTAAAAATGAATTATCAATATCATATTTTTAATAAAATGCTTAAATAGAATATAGGACAAAAGACCCTGTAGAAAGGGCAAAATGGAATTTTTTTCTTGTGAAGCTGTATTTACATAAATTGATAGTTTCATAACTCTAAGGATATCAAGGAAAAGGATTCATATACCAATTCCTATAGCAAACAGTAAATATAACACAAAAAGGTATATGAAATACTTTAGTTACTAATGTATCTCATTTATTGAGGGGGGGAATACTGGGGAATGAACCCAAGGCTTTCACACCAAGCTATATCCAGTCCCTTTTCTTTTTCTTTATTTGTTTTTTTTTAATTTTTTAGAGATAGAGTCTCACTAAACTGCCTGGTTGGGACTCAGACCTGCAATCCTCCTGTCTCAGCCTCCCTATGTTGGGATTACATGGGTGTACTACCACTCCCAGCTACTACTGTAGCTTTAAAAATTACTACAAAACTTATATACTATAACATACACCATATTTACTTGTTCATTTTCCACTTGGCTCTACCACATTAATGTATATCCACCAAATAATCCATGCCTAGTACATGTCGGGAACTGGGCAATCAACGCAAACATTTAACAGAAACACAGTAAATGAATAGAGATAAAAATGGCCTACAATTCAGAAGATTATTTGCCTTTAAAGAAAAACTTTCATCTTAAAAAATTAAGTAAAGGAAGAAAAAAATAACACTCGCAACAAAAAAGAAGGAGTAGGATATAGCTCAGTGGTAGAGTACTTGTCTAATATGCTTGAAGCCCTGGGCTCTATCCTCAGCATCATACACAGACACACACACACACACACACACACACACACACACACACACACACACTCACACACAATGGCAAAAACGTAAGAATAAGAAATTGATTTTAGTAATGGCTGAGCAGCTCTAGTAGGCCAACCATTCTGCTGAGAAAACTAGTAATCCTGAAAGGTACCATTTGAAAATATTTTTAACCCAAGGAAACAATGCTTTGAAAACACAAGATCTCAGAAGAGAAGCTCAAGCAATAATTTGAGAGGCTCAAATTTGGTGGCTCTTTTCCCTCAAAATATATGCTAAGTCAAAGGAGGTGACTGAAAAGTTCAAGTTACAGTTGAAAAGCTGAACAACTTGGTATGACTTCTAGCAATCTCAGAGGTTCACAGGACATAGACTGCAGCTCAGGATGCACCAAGGAGAAAGGCTCTAGAACACAACCGTTGGGCTTCTCTGATGGATGATTCCCCAAATACCAACTGCATCGCAAATAAGGAACACCTTGAAAAACCTGAGACAGTTTCAAAACGACTAATTCCCTGACATATAGGACATGAGCCTCCCTTGCCTGAGAAACAAAAGCAAACATTCACTAAATGAAGATGAAATATCATTCAGAGATTCCAGTTACTTCTATGGTATTTCATACAGAATATCCACCATGTAATAAAGTTACTGTATGTGCAAACTCATAAATGGGAAAAATGATCAGAACCAAAGCTGTCATGTACTTTTTATATTAATTGAGCATAAACAGAAAAGGAACTTATATATACCCATAAAATTAGACCAACACAAAGATACCACTGCACACATATTTGAAGAACTATAGTTAAAAATATTGACTATAACAAGTCCTGGC